>NC_141015.1:29466977-29855624 GCF_052327205.1 Somniosus microcephalus
TTTGGTTGGGATTATGGAAACGTGATCAAGGATGGCCAAGTCTGGGAACTCAACATCCAGGGGTATTCGATATTCAGGAAAGATAGGCAAAAAGGAAAGGGAGGTTGGGTAGCATTACTGGTTAAAGAAGGGATTAACACAATTGTAATGAAGGATATTGGCTCTGATGATGTGGAATCTGTATGGGTAGAATTGAGAAATACTAAGGGGAAAAAAACATTAGTGGGAGAGGTATATAGACCTCCAAACAGTAAGGCGGAGGTTGGGGATGGCATTAAAAGGGAAATTAAAGAAGCGTGCAATAAGGGCACAGCAGTCATCATGGGTGACTTTAATCTACATATAGATTGGGCTAACCAAATTGGTAACAATACTGTGGAGGAGGAATTCCTGGAGTGTTTACGGGATGGTTTCCTGGACCAATATGTCGAGGAACCAACCAGAGATCAGGCCATCTTAGACTGGGTATTATGTAACGAGAAAGGATTAATTAGCAATCTTGTTGTACGAGGCCCCTTGGGTCGGAGCGATCATAATATGATCGAATTCTTCATTAAGATGGAGAATGCAGTAGTTGACTCAGAAACAAGGGTCCTCAATTTAAATAAAGGAAACTATGATGGTCTGAGGAGCGAGTTGGGTAGGATTGATTGGGGAATGGCACTCAAAGGGGTGACGGTGGATAGGCAATGGCAAACATTCAAAGACCGAATGGATGAACTACAGAAGTTGTTCATCCCAGTTTGGCATAAAAATAAAACAAAAAAGGTGACTCAACCGTGGGTAACAAGAGAAATTAGGGATAGCATAAGATCCAAGGAGAGGACATACAAATTGGCCAGAAAAAGCAATAATCCTGAGGATTGGGAGCAGTTCAGGATTCAACAAAGGGGGGACAAAGGGATTAATTAAGAAAGGGAAAATAGAATGAGAGTAAGCTTGCAGGGAACATAAAAACTGACTGTAAAAGCTTTTATAGATATGTGAAGAGAAAAAGATTGGTGAAGTCAAGCATAGGTCCCTTGCAGTCAGAATCGGGGGAATTTATAATGGGGAACGAAGAAATGGCAGACCAACTAAATACATATTTTGGTTCTGTCTTCACAAAGGAGGACACAAATAACCTCCCAGAAATACCGGGGAACATAGGGTCTGATGAAAGGGTGGAACTGAAAGAAATCAGTATTTGTAGGGAAATGGTGTTAGGAAAATTGATGGGACTGAAGGCCAATAAATCCCCAGGGCCTGATAATCTACATCCCAGGGTACTTCAGGAAGTGGCCCTAGAAATAGTAGATGCATTGCTGGTCATCTTCCAGAACTCGATAGACTCTGGAACAGTACCCATGGATTGGAGGGTAGCTAATGTTACCCCACTATTCAAAAAAGGTGGCAGAGAAAAAGCGGGGAATTATAGACCGGTAAGCCTGACATCGGTAGTGGGGAAAATGCTAGAGTCCATTATAAAAGATGTAATAGCAGAGCACTTGGAAAGCAGTGACAGGATCGGACAAAGTCAACATGGATTTACAAAAGGTAAATCATGCTTGACTAATCTACTGGAATTTTTTGAGGATGTAACTGGTAAAATAGATAAGGGAGAACCAGTGGATGTGGTGTATTTGGACTTTCAGAAGGCTTTCGATAAGGTCCCGCATAAGAGATTAGCGTGCAAAATTAAGGCACATGGGATTGGGGGCAAGGTATTGACTTGGATAGAGAACTGGTTGGCGGACAGAAAGCAAAGAGTTGGAATAAACGGGTCATTTTCCGAGTGGCAGGCAGTGACTAGTGGGGTACCGCAAGGATCGGTCCTAGGACCCCAGCTGTTCACAATATATATTAATGATCTGGATGAGGGAATTGGATGTAATATCTCCAAATTTGCAGACGACACAAAGCTGGGTGGGAGGGTATGCTGCGAGGAGGATGTCATGAAACTCCAGTACGATTTGGACAGGTTAGGTGATTGGGCAGAAACATGGCAAATGCACTGTAATGTGGATAAATGTGAGGTTATCCACTTTGGTGGCAAAAACAGGAAGGCACATTATTATTTGAATGGCAATAGATTGGGAGAAGGGGAAGTGCAAAGAGACCTGGGTGTTCTTGTGCACCAGTCGCTGAAGGTAAGCATGCAGGTGCAGCAGGCGGTTAAGAAGGCAAATGGTATGTTGGCCTTCGTAGCAAGAGGGTTCGAGTACAGGAACAAGGATGTCTTGCTACAGTTGTATAGGGCCTTGGTGAGACCACACCTTGAGTATTGTGTGCAATTTTGGTCACCTTATCTGAGGAAGGACGTTCTTGTCATGGAAGGAGTGCAGCGAAGATTCACCAGCCTGATACCTGGGATGGCAGGAATGACGTATGAGGAGAGATTGTGTCGATTGGGCTTATACTCACTGGAGTTTAGAAGATTGAGAGGGGATCTCATCGAAACCTATAAAATTTTGTCAGGCCTGGACAGACTAGATGCTGGAAGGATGTTCCCGATGGTCGGGGAGTCCAGAACCAGAGGTCATAGTCTAAGGATAAGGGGTAGGACATTTAGGACTGAAATGAGGAGGAATTTCTTCACCCAGAGAGTAGTGAACCTCTGGAATTCTCTGCCACAGAGGGCGGTGGAGGCCAGTTCATTAAATATATTCAAGAAAGAGTTGGATATATTTCTTAAGGCTAAAGGGATCAAGGGATATGGGGAGAAGGCAGGGACAGGGTACTGAATTTGAATGATCAGCCATGATCTCATTGAATGGCGGAGCAGGCTCGAAGGGCCGAATGGCCTACTCCTGCTCCTATCTTCTATGTTTCTCCCCTTCTCCCCTCCTCTTCTCCACTCCCCTCCCCCCCCTCCTCCCTCCTCCCTCCCCCCTCTCCCCCCTCCCCTCTCCCCTCCCTCTCCCCCCCTCCCTCCCCCCTCCTCCCTCCTCCCCCCTCCCTCCTCCTCCTCCTCCCTCCTCCCCCCTCCCTCCTCCTCTGCCCCCTCCCACCCTCCCCTCCCCTTCCCTTCCCCCCCTTCCCCCCCTCTCCCCTTCCTCTCCTCCTCCCCCTCCCTCTCCTCCTCCCCCTCCCCCTCCCCCCCTCCCCCTCCCCCTCCCCCCTCTCCCCCTCCCCCCTCCCCCCCCCTCTCCCCCTCCCTCTCCCCCTCCCCCCTCCCTCCCCCCCTCCCTCCCCCTCCTCCTCCCCCCCCTCCCCCTCCCCCTCCTCCCCCCTCCTCCTCCCCCGCCCCTCCCGCCTCCTCTCCCCTCTCCTTCTCCTCCTCCCCCTCTCCTCCTCCCCTCCCCCCCTCCACTCCTCCCCTCCCCCCCCTCCACTCCTCCCCTCCCCCCCCCCCTCCAATACCGGGCCACCCTGCCCCCAGCGTGTCAAAATGTTCAAATCCCCCACTTCCCCATGTCTTTTGTCAGTCAGAGCTCTCTTGGACATTGTGTGCATCAAACTCTATCCCACAATATTTGGGTAAGTCGGGGAAGAAGGAATTGGTGTAGGGGAAAAATGCAATGAGTGAAATTCCTCTTTTAATGAAAAAGTTGGAAAATCTTTATTTGTCTCCTTGATTAATAACCCAGTCACAAAATCGCATCCAGAAATCGCACAAGTCTCATATTCCAATATTTAGCTGGTCATTAACTTTGGGAAAATAGGCTAGCTTATATTTTTATTTTGTTAAAAGAACAATTTCACCCCACAGCTTTTTCTCCATTTCATAGAGCGATACAGCATTTCTGCCGATTTTTAAAAATATATCGGTTTGAAGGGTGGCATCGCTGGGAGAACTGGCTGGGAAGAGTTATTGAGCCCAGTGAATGCTGCAATAGAGATACTGGTGAGCTTCAGCGATCTTGTACTTTCAACTGTGTGAATTAATTCAGCTCCTCCACAATGTTGAGCTTGCTTCCATTTCTAAAACAGTTCCCTCCATGATGCTATCAGCAATCATGGTTAAACAAAAGAATGGCAAAGTTAAACATAATGGGCCAGAAATTGCTGGGAAGTCATGCCATTAGAATGACGCATTAACAACATTTGCCATTATTAATCCAGCACTCATTCAAATGCAAACTGGATAGATTTCTTTCAGAAAATAACACTTTTGGATACGGTATATCAGTAATTTGAGCCATGACATGTGGTAAGTGCAGCACGCTTTGGAGAAAAACAATGACTTTGAACGTATGGTTTCCGAAGCTCTCCAACACTGGGGCTTTTCACGTGTCATGTCTGGGTCTGTTGTAGACTAATTGATAGAGATTGATTTCTTTGGATTAGTTAACAGCGCATCACTGTATCATGTGACTAGTGGGATGGTAGAAGGCGAACTCAAAATTCCTAAGTTGCTATGAAAGCAGTTCCACTGTTCCTGATCATGATGGACAGGGCTGCGGGTTCTATACTTCATGGGTCAAGAATGTTTGTGCGTTTCGCACACCTGCCCTGCCATTCACTCACTAACTCCTCAAGGACCAACACGACAATTCCCAAATACAACTGGGTTACAATCTCCTTCTTCTGCTTTTTAATTTTTTTTAATTACTTTTCCTTTCTGTCTTTTTTTCTCTTTTATTCCACTCTCTTTCTTTCCCTCTCTTTATTCCTCTTTTTGTCTCTATATTCTGTTTGACTCTAATTCACCCTATTTCCTTCTTCGTCCATCATTCTGTTTCTTTCTCTATTCTTTTGTTTCATTGATCAGGGAGATAATCAGGGAGCGGTTTTAATCACTTCACCATTGGCAGCCATGCCTTCAGCTGCCAAGGCCCGAAGCTCTGGAATTCTCTCCCTAAACCTCTCCGCCTCGCTACCTCTCTTTCCTCCTTTAAGATGCTCCTTAAAACCTGCCTCTTTGACCAAGCTTTTGGTCATCTGCCCGACTGGCCCAGAAATTTGGGTCGGAGGCTTCCCGCGGGTGCAAGCCTCCGACCTGCACTTACCTAGCGTGCCGGCCGTTGTGCAGTGGGCCCGTGTGGGATTCCGATCCTGGGCCTGCTCCAACTGCCGGCGTGCAGTGCTTGTGTATCCCAGGGGTGCAGTTAGTTCGAAGCGTCCCCTGGGATCATGTGGGCCATGGAGAGCCAATGGTAGCAGGGAATCTGCATTCATAGAAGACCTGTCAAATCTATGAATACAATTCAGCCCCAAAACATAACTAAAACTTCAAATAAATTGTTTTTTAAAAATCACATTTTTAAAATAACTATAAATTACATAAAATAACTATTTTAAACAATTTAAATTTTTGAAAAAATTAATTACAGTTTCTAACGGGGCTAAAAATAAACTTACCTTTCTTTAAAGTATTTTAAAATAATAAAGCTGTGGAAAAAATGTTTTAATTTTACTTAATTCACCACTTACCTTGTTAAAAGCAGGCCTTGCGTCTGCTTTTTAAAAGCGTAGCTCCTAGAGACTTGCCCTCCTGAAGAAACCTGCAAAAAAAAAACAGAAGTTCCAGGCGTACGTGCTGCCTCTCCGGCGCACACGTTCGACCTGTGAACCCCTTCCATTAAGGGAACGGAAGTTCCGGTTTCCCGCGCATGGGTAGTGCATGCACGAAACCGGCACTTTCGTTGGGCCTACTATTTAAATTATTGTTTAAAATAGTTATTTAATGTAATTTATAGTTATTTTAAAAATGTGATTTAAAAAAAGTTTATTTGAAGTTTTGGTTATGTTTTGGGGCTGAATTGTATTCATAGATTTGGGCCTACGCGTGAGTACCCAGCGCGTACTCGCCCGTGGGGACCCGAAGTTCTGGCCCCATTGTGGCTCGGTGTCAAATTTTGTTACTATGTTAAAGCCGCTGTATAAATACAAGTTGTTGTTGTTGTATAAGCCATTGGGCATGACGTTTAGGAGGTCCCAGATACAACATTGACATCACTGCTCCAATATCGGATCGACGTTCTAGCAATTTGTGTCGCAAATAGAGTGCGGTATCAACGATGAGCTAAAACACCCAAGTGGCATTGCTCATCGTGAGATTACCATTGCAGCCATTTCTGGTTCAATCTCTTGTACCTTTTGACTTCTCAAGAAGAGTACTATTGACTGATGGTAAAGCACTTCTTCTTTGCTAATTTGCTCCGCTCTCCTGATGGTGTTGGGTCTTGACTGCCATTCTGATTCAGTGGAATCGGGCATCCATTATACTTGCGTTTGCCTTGATAGTCGGTACTAATCAACATCCACATACATGCACTTCCAGCAGAGATTGTTGGATAGTGATTGAGAGTGGAAGCCCCAGCTAATATTCCACTCCTTAAGCCAGGGTCAATGAGGCCAGCTGTATTGCCTTTCCTGTTTCCCTCTCAGCAAACCCAGCACAGTACCTGCAACCCTTGTGGTCAGGGGATCAGGTGAGATTCTCTCTGTCAAAGGCCGGGTGTTTGTACCCAGTGACAGGTAAGTCCACATGAACAACATTTGAGGTGTGGTCACTGTTGTCCGCCAATGCATCAGTGCAGAGTACGGTCCCGTGAATAGCAAACAATATAAACGACCAGTTAATTCTGTCTCGGTGGTGTTGGTTGAGGGATGAACATTTGCCAGGATACCAGGAGAACTCCCTGCTCTTCGAATATCGCCACGGGACCTTTTGCACCCACCAGAACAGGTGGCCCAGGCTTTAGCTCAACGTCCCATCTGAAAGATGGCACCTCTCACAATGCGGCACTGCATTAAAGTACCAGCCTAGATTAAGTCCTCAAATCTTGACGTGGGGTTCCAACGCCCAACCTTCTGACTCAGGCGGGAGTGCGACTGCTGAGCCAAGCTGACACGTAGCTCGGCAGTGCTTGTATCATTCAATTGGTAAGGTTGTGGATAAGTATTTTAGAACCCAAAATTTGCATTGTTTGAATTGTACTTCCTTGGGTAAAACTCAAGTGAGGAACTGCATCTTTCCAATACCTTGGTATTTATAGGCATCATAAATTCAGTAATGTTCCCCTTGTGGCTGAAGTTTAGTGGAATCTGGCTGTGCTCAGTCTGAGTGAGCTGAAATTGGCTTAATGATTCCCTAGAGCGCGCAAGTTACTATAATTGTTGGAAGAGAACATCTTTTTTGGATGAAATAACCATAACAGTTCAAATAAAGTACAATATCTTTAGAATTTCCAATCGGGCATATGGAAAACAAAATCTCAGGAAAGGAACGTCCTAACTTTAATTGTTATATTGTTTATCAGCACAGTTATAGGCTTAAAGGTAAAATGTCTGCCACATCGTCATGCTTTAACTCTGACACTTCAAACATCTATTTCATACTTTTTGTACAGTTCCATCATAATCTGTCAGCAGCTGCTGGTGAAAGAGACATTTAATATGATAAAACTGAGTATCGTGCATGTATGAATGAACAAACTAATGAATGGATAAAATAGTGAAAGCTTTACAGCTTGGAAGGCATTTAACCATGCTACTGTTCCATTTATCATCTTAATTTTTTTAGTGCTGTTCATTTTGTCTGACTGGTTAACATCACACTGACACACACAGATATTGAAACATTTGTTGGAGAGTCTGAAGCCTGCAGTTGACAGTACAGCGGGAGAGTTGTGTGCTTTTGTTTTCTGATGGATTGAGCGCATCCGGGCCTTGATTGTGTAGCAACATCGTGGAATCTAAAGCATCGGTGAGACCCTGATAGTCTGTGTCAGTTCCTGGAATTAGATGCGAGACATTAGCACTCTTAAGTTTGCATGAATCGGAAATCTGCTCAGATTCAAAGACGGGCCAGCACAATGTGTTCACCTTCATTCATCCGTCAGCTGTCAGCTTTGAAAAGTACCTTTTCTTCTTATAGGCGTTGTTTATTACTTTTCATAGCTGAAGCACAAATGTGAAATACAACACATCAAAGTCGCCCTAGTTATTTTTGTCCCCTCCTCTCCGAGAGACACTGACTTTTTCTAGGTTACCGTCCCTTCGATGTCTCATCCAAGCAGTCATTGTTCATGCGTGAGCCTCGGCAGCAAGTGTTTGGAGGCTATTTGTGGGGACAGCAGAGCTGAGCTCGATCCGAACCAAACGGCCATTAAATGCACATCCTTCAGACGAAAGCTCTTTGGCTAGCAGTCAGGTTGGGAACCCTGAATTGATTTATTTTTAATTAACTAGCATTTTCCTGCATTCCAAATGAGTCACATTAATGTTCTGTTGGTATGTTGTTTTTATTAAGAAACACATTATTAATCTGCTTCTTCTGATTGTAAAATGACAAATCACTTTGAATGTAAGAAATGAGAAAACAAGAAACCTATAAAAATGTTGTTTTTCAAAATCAATTCTTCAGTGTTTCCTTATTGAGAATGTATAATTCTAGCTAACAGCAATAATAGTGAAATGTCCCAGGGCACTTCACAGGAGCATTATCAGACATAATTTGACACCGAGCCACATAAGGAGATATTAGGACAGAAAGCGCTGAAAAAACTCAGCAGGCCAGGCAGCATCCGTGGAGAGAGAAACAGAGTTAACGTTTCAGGTCTTGCTTTAAAATTTGTTCCATTTCCTGCTTTTTTCCAGTTCTGATGAAAGGTCTTCGACCTGAAACGTTAACTCTGTTTCTCTCTCCACGGATGCTGCCTGGCCTGCTGAGTATTTCCAGTGTTTTCTGTTGTTATTTCAGGTTTCCAGCATCCGCAGTATTTTGCTATTGAGATATTAGGACAGGTGGTCAAAGAGGTAAGTTTTAAGGAACGTCTTAAAGGAAGAGAGGCAGAGAGGTTTAGGGAGGGAATTCCAGAGCTTAGGGCCTAGACTGCTGAAGGCACGGCCACCAATGGTGGGGTGAAGGAAATGGGTAATGCACAAGAGGCCAGAATTGGAGGCGTGCAGAGGCGGTTTGTAGGACTGGAGGCGGCTGTGTATTCAAACAAACCTTGCACCAATTGTTGACCTGCTGTAGATGTTGAAACATTTAATATTCTGACAATTCTGGTTTGGTTCAGGACAAGCCCCAAAGAAGACCCAGGTCTGTGCGTGCAGCTTCAGGAACAGAACAGGGTGACTTTATTGTAAGGCCACCTATTCACACAATAATAGTGATTGTCTCAAAATCTCCAGTGACTCCCTTTGTTGCTCTGCTGGGCTAAACTTTCTTTAACCAAAAAATTGGCAGAAATTATTAGAAATAATCTGAAATTATCCTTGTATAAATTAGTGGTAGAATTAGTATTTAGTTACATGGTCACACCCGTGTCACTTACTAGGTCACATGGAATAACCTTATCACATGGAACAATGACACCATTGTATATATTTAAAAAAAAATCTAGTTAGGATTTTTCAATAATAGAAATGTTAGTTGGAAATATTATCCAATTTCTACCGCAATTATCTACATATGACTAAAATATGGGAAAACCAATAAAAACCTGAACAGCTGTTAAGAATTTCAGGTAAACAACAAAGACCATACTAACACAAATACAAAAGCAAAATACTGCAGATGCTGGAAATCTGAAATAAAACCAGAAAATGCTGGAAATACTCAGCAGGTCAGGCAGCATCTGTGGAGAGAGAAACAGAGTTAACGTTTCAGGTCAATGACCCTTCGTCAGAACTAACGCAACCTTTTAGAAACTACATTAAACTATCAAAATATTATTTCTGTGCCACTGCGTAAAATCCTGGAACTCCCTCCCGAGCACCACACGGACTGCAGTGGTTCAAGAAGATGGCTCACCACCACCTTCTCAAGGGCAATTAGGGATTGGTAATAAATGCTGGCCTTGCCAGCGACGTCCACATCCCATAAACAAATTTTTTTTTTAAAGTGTAATTTCTCTGCTCAAGACATCCAAAGTTTGTAACAATATGAATTTTCAAATCTAGAATGGCTTTGACACCTACAATTGTTTTTGCGATATTGGCCCAGAAATTCGGGTCGGAGGCTTCCCGCAGGTGCAAGCCTCCGACCTGCACTTACCTAGCGCGCCGTCCGTTGTGCAGTGGGCCCGCGTGGGATTCCGATCCTGGGCCTCCTCCAACTGCCGGCGCGCAGTGCTTGCGTATCCCAGAGGCGCAGTTAGTTCGTGGCGTCCCCTGGGATCACGTGGGCCACGGAGAGCCAATGGTAGCAGGGAAATGCCCATTCATAAAATTGACAGGAAGAGCTGTCAAAACTATAAATACTATAAGCCCCAAAACATAACTAAAACTTCAAATACATTTTTAAAAAGATCACATTTTTAAAATAACTATAAATTACATAAAATAACTATTTTAAACAATAATTTAAATTTTTGAAAAAATTAATTACATTTTCTAATGGGGCTAAAAATAAACTTACCTTTCTTTAAAGTATTTAAAAATAATAAACTTGTGGAAAAAATGTTTTAATTTTAATTAATTCACCACTTACCTTGTTAAAAGCAGGCCTTACGACTGCTTTTTAAAAGTGTAACTGCTGGAGACTTACCCTCCCGGAGAAACCTGGAAAAAAAACGTAAGTTCCAGGCGCACGCGCTGCCTCTCCAGCGCACGCGTTCGACCTTTCGTTGGGCCTACAGGAGGGTACCCAGCGCGTACTCACCCGTGGGGACCCGAATTTCTCGGCCAGTGTTTCAACATCTTCAGAATGAGCATATAATTTAGACTGATACTCTGGTGCAGTGCTGTCCTTTGGATGATGCATTAAACTGTCTGCTCTAGTGGTTCAGGTGGATGTTAAAGATCCCACGGCATTGAGAGTGGTTTAGGACATGGAACTCAATCCCACAGGGAGTGGTTGAGGCGAATAGCAAAGATGCATGTAAGGAGAAGCTGGAGAAGCACATGAGGGAGAAAGGAATAGAAGGACATGTTGATGGACTGAGATGAAGAGCGGTGGGAGGAGGCTCGTGTGGAGTATGAACACCGGCTTAGATCAGATGGGCCGAATGGCCTGTTTCAATGCTGTAAATACTTTGTAATTATTCAGAGAATCCAGTGTCTTGATCAACATTCCTCCCTCAAAAAACACCACTAAAACCAGATAAACTGGTCATTGTTCTCAATGCTGTGTGCACATTTCCCACATTACAACAGTGACTCCACTTCATAAGAAGTACTTCATTGGCTGTAAAGCGCTTTGAGACATCCGGTGGCCATGAAAGGCGCTATAGAAATGCAAAATAACAGCAGAACATGCTGGAAAAGCTCAGCAGGCCAGGCAACATCCGTGGAGAGAGAAATAGAGTCAACGTTTCGGGTCGAAACCCTTCGTCAGGACTGAAAAAACACAGGAAATGAAACGGATTAAAAGGCCAGTTTGGGGGCTGGGAAATGGGGATGAGAGAAATAGAAATACATGTCTTTCTTTCTATCTTTATAATAACAGTTATTGCAGTTCGAAGTAATTCACTGCATGTGAAAAGCTTGGAGACCTTTCCATAAGGACATGATTAAGTGCTGCATAAATTCAAGTCTGTCCCTCCAATCAACAAAAGTCTAACAGCTTGACTCAAATTAACTGTTCTTTGCCAAATTTGATAGTCTGAGCAGACCTTAAACTTGGCCCGATGTAAATTAATCTTTCATAAACTGTTGCGCAATTCCAGTCATTTCTTTTTTTGCTCACTTGGAGGAATTTATGAAAATTAGAGCAACATGTTGCCGGATGTTTTTGGCAAGAAAAATCTGCAGCAAACTAAATTATTTTTGATATTATGCTGTTTCACCTGGCTTTTAATGGAAATAGGATGAATAAAATATGTGATAATCTCTTTCGGTGGGGCTACTTATTTAGTGAAGGAAAATATTGCTTATTCAATCACATTTGTCTTAACCCTCTAAATAATGCGTTCCTTATTATCTTTAATGAAATTTTTCAGCAAATAAAAATGAGAAAACAACCATTAAAGAAGAATCAAACTGCCGACTGGTTTGCTCATGATTCAGAGGTCTGACTTTTCTTCGAGGCACATAGGCCCAACTTTGTTTCGGCAGGAAATGGAAACGACACCAGGAAGGCTTGACTGATGTGTCAGAATTTTACTTTCACCGCTGATTTGTGCAGACTGACCAGTCAACCATATTGAGTGCTGTGGCAGCCATTTGATTGAGATTATTGGTAAGGAATAAGGTCCACGGGCATTTTCAATGTTCATAGGAACAGGAGTGGGCCACTGAGCCCCTCGAGCCTGTTCCGCCATTCAGTGAGATCATTGCTGATCTGCGACCTAGCTCCAGATACCCGCCTTTGGCCCATATCCCGTACTACCTTTGGTTAACAAAAAGCTATCAATCTCTGATTTAAAATGAACAATTGATCTAGCATCAATTGCCGTTTGCGGAAGAGTTCCAAACTTCTACCACCCTTTGTGTGTAGAAGTGTTTCCTACTGTGTCAGCTGTGGCTCAAAGGGTAGCACACTCACCTCTGAGTCAGAAGGTTGTGGGTTCAAGTCCCACTCCAGGGACTTGAGCAAATAAAGCTAGGCTGAAACTCCCGTGGAGTGCCTCACTGTCGGAGGTGCCATCTTTTGGATGAGACGTTAAACCGAGGCCCCGTCTGCCCTCTCAGGTGGACGTAAAAGATCCCACGGCCCTATTTTCGAAGAAGAGCAGGGGAGTTATCCCCGGTGTCCTGGCCAATATTTATCCCTCAACCAACATAACAAAAACAGATTATCTGGTCATTATCACATTGCTGTTTGTGGGAGCTTGCTGTGCGCAAATTGGCTGCTGTGTTTCCTACATTACAACAGTGACTCCACTTCAAAAGTATTTCATTGGCTGTAAAGCGCTTTGAGACGTCCGGTGGTCGTGAAAGGCGCTATATAAATGCAAGTCTTTCTTTTTAATTTCACTCCTGAAAGGTCTGGCTCTAATTTTTAGACTATGCCCCCAATGTAGTTGTAGTTAGTTGGAAAGTGCCCTCTTCAGTTAGATGTAGAATTCAATTGATACATTTGATTTATGTTCTGCATGGATAAGGAGAATTCCACAATCATGAAAATTTACAGGAAAATCAAGATTTTAAAAAAAATATATAGCGACCCTGTGAAGGAAGGTACTATATTGGTTTGGAATCTTGGGTTAAGTGGTTTAATGGTTAAATTTTAATATTAGGAGTCAACTGTCTTGTTAACTCACTGCTGACATCAAATGGATTAAAAATGACATTTAAAAAGTTGCAAGGCATGGTCTGTTCTGTAACTTTTTAAACTGGCTCCTGGTGCTAGTCTCCGATTTCTAGCCTAAATGCGATTCTGCTCACTTCACACCAGATTACACTGCACAGTGTTGACGGGAAGCTGGAATTGCGTCACATCGCTCAAACTGTGCAGTATCTGACCTAGATGTTGTAGGCTTGATGATTTAACTTGCTGCATGTCGTTTCTGGACAAATCCCCAGTATTTGTAATTGTTTGCATCATGCTGGAGTAATTGTTCCCAGTTCCAAAACTGACTCCTCGCTGTATTCCTTACATTGTATATTATACAAGTTTTGCACCATGAACTCTAATATTATATACTTGTCTTATTGGTAAAGAAAAACCTAGTTGCTATAGAAACCTTGTTAACATAGAAAAATGCTTTCTAACACCTCTTTGCTAGATCATGATTTTGGGTGCTTTGAAACGTATTGTATTGTAGAGAGACTCTGCTGTATTATGTTAAATTATGTTTTCTAAAGGAAGACTGACATTTCAGCAAATGTGCAGTAATTCAAGTGAGAAAATGTATTAAGTATCGAATGGGTCAGGGTGTTCTGGCTAACGGAGATTTCTGTACATCGGAAAAATGGCTTTGGTCAGGGGTTAATACTACTTAAAGAGTTTTGTCGAAAGGGTTCATCTATTGCATCAAAACTAGTTCTCCTTGATTGACAGTCTGTCAGGTATAATGCGATAGGAGAGTAAAAATGTGTCACACAACCATGTGTCAAAAGTAGCGTGCTTGTGATGATGGTGATCAATCTAATAGTCCCCTGTGGTATGTGCATCCTACACATATTCACAGATTCTGCATCTGTGGCTGCAAGTCATATTCATAGTGTTTGCAACAACTATGTCCCTAGTACTTTAAATACATCCCCAATTGTTGGCCAGTGAAGCTGAATTTCAGTGTTACTGAAAAATGTGTCATCACAGCTTAGATTTAAACTCGATGCCGATTCCCCATTAAAAGTTTTATGCCGTCTTTTTTCTCCTTTCAATTCAAATGCATCCAGCTATTGTTAGAGCCTTAGTGAGATGCTGCTTATTTTGTGTTCTTTTCATTGCCATTTTATAATCTCCACGTTCTCCTCTGCGCAGATCCCTTGCACAGTGTCCTCCAGCTGCGAAGGGGGAATAGTCAAGGTCACAAACTGCTCCGCAACTGTCATCTGGCTAAAATACCACTTTCAGTCTAGCCGGGCCGGAGGAATGATTCACGCGAGTGAGAAACTCTTTGCTTTCCTCAGATGAAACATCTCCCTTCTGCAGTGTACCCATTCATCAGTCCCAGCCACAAGCTGATGAAACTCAGTTCAGTGAGATAGGCTTTTTCAATTCTCATTTTCCCCCCCCATGTAAACCTTGATGAGATGGCTGCGATATAGAGAGGAGGAGATTGTAACGGCTCTGTTTCAGGGATTAAACTTAATTTGATATTTTAAGTTTGAGTAATAAAATGGTAATGTGACCACTGTATTATATAATCATGGACATGATTCCATAGCTGCTGGCAGTTCTATGATATCGTGCCCAGAAGCCCATTCTTCTCACAATCTTAGGATGTTGCAGGACAAGAACAGGCCATTCGACCCATTAAGTCTGTGCTGGTGCTTTTCTCCATGTGACCCACCTAATCCAATCCCATTCACCTGCTCGCTTTAATGTTCCAGCTCTTTAAGCCACTACCTAATTCCCTTTCAAAGGAGCATGTTGACTCTGCTTCAACAGCAGCCTGTGCTCGAGCATTCCACACGCTAACCACCCACTTCCCCCTTTAATTAGTTTTTGTGTCATTATTTGGAAAAGTATTAGGACACCAAACACTAGTTACACACACACAGATCGCATTATGGGAAACACAATTTTCTTGCACCGAAAACGTATTGCCCTCAAAAATCCTTAGGACATGATTCCGGCATTTACTCTGCGATCGCCTCAGGACTCAATCCGCCAGAGGTGGCGTGGTCAACACGAGGGCCCTTAACTTGCCTGAGGCAGGTGGACACTAGCACCATGGTATATCTCCAGTGCCTGCCTGCCCCATGAAACTAGAAAATCGGCACCTGCCTGTTATTGGTGGGTGGGGGCACTTGTCCATAACCCCAACCCTCCTTAGACCCCGTCTGAGGGGTCGACCAGGATTTTATCCCAGTGGGGCCTCCTTTTACCCAACTGGAGGTTGGTATGCATCATCTCGCTTGACATACCGGCCTCCAGTGGTATGCTGGGTCTCAGCTGGCCAGGCATCGGGAATACCCACCCTTGCCTTCACTCCCCAGCATCAACAATATTTGCCTTGTTAAGGGGCGGGTATGTCAGAAAATCCCAGATACAGCAACTTGGTTCCCTGCAGTTTTCCAACGGGTTCCATCGCTGTACTGGAATTCTGACCACCAGTACCCCCCAGACTTTCGGAGCCATTGTGCCCAGAGACTTTTCTTGTTAAGGTGTTGGACAATGTGACGGCAGGAATGGGATCTTTGGCAGGTAAGAGGTAATAGCAATGCAAGTGAATACATATTGGTTGAGGGTGTCGTAATGATGTAGGGAGGACCATCCATGCAGTGAATGGGATACTTAGGATTAGCTCTTCTCAATGAAAGTCAGGTGAACCTGAGCCCTAGCAGTATTTAAAGGTACCTCAGAAGCAACATTTTCATCTTACTGCGTCTTTTCTAGGTCATCTCTTTGCTGCCTTCCTCCTGTGGGTGCGCCATATTGAGACCTGTTTGTAGCATGTGGTAGACCATGATGATATTGGCGACTGTGGCTGGGCTGCATTGCAAAATGCCCCCCCCCCCCCCGATTCTGCTTCAACATGGTGTGTTTTGATGATGATTCTGATATTGCATGCTACTCATTTTATCTGTGCTGAACAGGTGTACACGACTACTGTAAGGGTTATCATGAACCTGAGGGTGCGATCTTGCCAGCCCTGGGGAGGCGGGACTGCCGGGAAAATGGCAGAATCTGGGGGTGGGTGCCCATCCTGTGCCATCTTCCCATCTCCTGGAGGTGGGAAGGAGATTACAGCCACTTAACTGCCTGTTAACAGGTAGTTAACAGGCAGTTAAGAGGATTATCCCCATTTTTCCAGCAGAGGCACGGGCTTCCCGACGTCGGGAAACCCCGCCAGGGTTACCGAGGCGAGTAGCGGGTCTGCGGGGGGTCGGAGGGGTGCAAAAGTGCGCTGTGAAGGTGAGTGATGGGCGCAAGTGCGGAGAGGTAAGTATGTGAGGTGAGTGGAAAGCGATAGAAAATGTTTACTTACCTTGGTTTCTTTCTGCAGGATTCAACAGTTGGGGATGCGGAGAGTCTCGCATCTCGCCGGCAGAGATGACAGATGGCTGCTGCATTCTCCAATGCAACAACCATCTAATTTCTGCTCACAAAAGAGGTTTAATGAGTCTTGAATACAAGGACTCATCAAACAACAGAGAATGTCCGTGTTTGACAGCTTCACAGAACTGTCAAACAATGACAATTCATCGGTCAAACATTTTTGACACATGAAACATCATACGCTGACGTTCTCTGTAACCGGCTTCCCCTTAATTGGCTTGCTAAGCCTGCTGGGCGGGCTTAACAAGGTCAATCAAGGGAAAATAGCGTGGGTTGGCCAGAAGTCGATGGAGGCGGGACTAAAACCCGACAAGCAGCAGTCCCGCCTCCAACGCGCCCCCATTGGCAAAATCACCCCCCGAGTCTCGAGCAGCTAATCTTGGACTTTTCTTTCTTGGTTCAATACTGTGACATGGTGGGATTGCTTGAATCTAAAGGCATCATGTCTGGGAAGCTGGCATCACCTGCACAATCCTGTGAAGAAGATGGCAGACGAACTGTACATTGATGGAATGACTGCTTCATGAACCCACAGTTATTGTGTGCAGGACCTTGTAGGTGATATGGGTGCAATCAATAACACGCTCAGCTTGAGAGCATCCTGCAGTTTGAAAAAGATGCAGTACCCTCTCATGCTATTGCTGGTTATCTGCACGGAAAACGTAATAAGCTCCAGCAACCAATGCATCAGTTGATAGATCTATGCACTGCAGATTGACTTATGTTGCTGATGTCTGTTGTGGCAGCCTGGAATGAGCTTAAACCCTTAAAGTTTGAATGCTGTGGTGACCTTGATGGTGCTGTGCCTGTCCTCGGGGGTTATCTGCTGGTCAGGGTGTAACATGCGGTACAAATCTGTCCCTGGTGAATCTTGGCCTCTGCATGCAGCTTTTGCCTAGAAATGGCTGGCTCAAAACCCGCGCCCCATTCTCAGGCACTGAAATGACTAAAAAGAAAAGACAATTAATAGAAAGAAAAATTGCAGACTGTTCCTTAAAATAATTTTGAATTCAAAGGGCGATAGCAAAAATACTGTGGATGCTGGAAATCCGAAATAACAACAGAAAACGCTGGAAAAACTCAGCAGGCCAGGCAACATCCATGGAGAGAGAAACAGAGTTAACGTTTCGGGTTGAAACCACCAGAAGGGTCTTCGACCTGAAACGTTAACTCTGTTTCTCTCTCCACGGATGTTGCCTGGCCTGCTGAGTTTTTCCAGCGTTTTCTGTTGTTATTTTGAATTCAAAGGCACAGCCTCGCAACCCTAGACCATTAGTTTATATGGATGAAATGACAAGGAAGTGGCGTTGAAGTCTGTGTGATGTCAGCTCTATCACAATATCCGATTGTAATGAATTCCGACAAATGCTGATTTGACGTGGATGTCCACCCTGTTATGGGTGGCGATGCCCACATTTGTGCTCCGTTACATCTCGATTGCATTTATTTCTTTATTTATGCATTTATGGGATGTTGCCGGCAAAGCCAGCATTTATTGCCCATCCCTAATTGCTCTCGAGAAGGTGGTGGTGAGCCGCCGCCTTGAATGCAACTGAGTGACTTGCTCAGCCATTTCAGAGGGCAGTTAAGAGTCAACCACATTGCTGTGGGTCTGGAGTCACATATAGGCCAGACCGGGTAAGGACGGCAGATTTCCTTCCCTAAAGGACATTAGTGAACCAAATGGGTTTTTACGACAGTCTGGTAGTTTCCTGGATTCATTACTGACACTAGCTTTTTATTCTAGATTTATTTAATTGAATTTAAATTCCCCAGCTGGCGTGGTGGGATTTGAACTCATGTCTCTGGATCATTACTCCAGACCTACTGGATTACTAGGCCAGTAACATAACCACTGTGCTAACGTACCTGACATTTATGGGGAAGAAATCTATTGAAAATCTCCCCATAGGCGTTTTTCTGAATTTTTTCTTGTGAAGGGAAATATCCATCGCCTATCAATTACAAAATAGTACTGTGAGCAAATTATTCTTTCAAATGCTAAAATTAAAATGCCCTTTATCCATTTTCAGCCGTGGCTCAGTGGGTAGCACTCTCGCCTCTGAGTCAGCTGGTCGTGGGTTCAAGCCCCACTTCAGGGACTTGAGCACATAAATCTAGGCTGACACTCCAGTGCAGTGCTGAAGGAGCGCCGCACTGTCGGAGGTGCCGTCTTTCGGATGAGACGTTAAACTGAGATCCCGTCTGCGCTCTCGGGTGGACATAAAAGATCCCATGGCACTATTTCGAAGAAGAGCAGGGGAGTTCTGCCCGGTGTCCCGGCCAATATTTATCCCTCAATCAACATAACCAAAAGCGATTATCTGGTCATTATCACATTGCTGTTTGTGGGCGCTTGCTGTGCGCAAATTGGCTGCTGCGCTTCCCACATTACAACAGTGACTACACTTCAAAAACTGCTTCATTGGCTGTAAAGCACTTTGGGACGTCCGGTGGTTGTGAAAGGCGCTATCGAAATGCAAGTCTTTCTTTCTATTGTTAGTGTTCCGACATTGAGGTTCAACCAGAGTTTGAAAGGAGTCCACAGCATTCCTTCATTGGACACAAATACAACCATTTTAATCTGAGAAAAAATACAAAATGAAACCATGTACAATATATGTACAAACTCTTTTTGTACAAGACAAAATATTATCACCAGATATCATATATGACAGAGCCAGGTAGATCAAGTCTGAGCACCATCATATTATCTCCTTAATTTCCTAGCAAAATAAATATAATTGCAAACCAAAAATAAAAATTAAGAAGGAAACGTGACTCCCTGCAATGATTCGCCGTCTTCACAGCAAGGTTGTGGTGAAGAGGGGGGAGCTAAGAAACCAAACTTGATAGAAATAAAACTGCGTAAATGCATAACAGAAGACATGCTAAAAAAAATGATGAAAATGTACATTTTTCAGTAAGTGTAGTAAAGTTAGCTTTTTTTTTGTCGTTGTGTAATCATCCACTGAATTCCCAGACTCTGGCAGCATGAAAGAGTCGAACTGAATGGAAGGTGCTGAAGCGTAAATCCTTAAAACAGGCTAGCAAGTTCTCCTTGTTAACAATCCAATTAATATTAATATATTTTATTCACAATTGTTTCACTCTACTTCCTACAAAAATGTAACAACAAAGTAATCACAATTCAAAAATCACTCCAGAACAAAGTGTTATTTGGTTGCAGTACGGATGTGTTCAGTGCTGCAGCCGGAGAACAGACATTAAAGCTGAGATAGTTTTAGCTAGAATTGGAGTCTATAACTGACGGAATTGACACAGCAGGGCGTGCGGAAACAATAAGATTGCCTGCCATGTACCTTTTCCTATCCCAGTGGTGTGAGTTTGCAGTGAGTCCATTCCAGCTCTCTCTCGGTATTGTTGTTCCTCTCTCTTCTGACCTTGTGATGCTGAACAAAAGTAGATGTCAAGATGGCTTTTCAGCACTTGCGAGGGAGGTGGGGAGGTGGGCCGGTGGGGAGGGGGGTGCGGTCACACCAAGAGTCAGAGATTGAACTCCTTAGACCAATAAGTGCTGCTTGGAACTATGTAATAGGACGAAATGGCGTGCAGGCTTGCTTCAGTCAGACAACTCTGCATTAATGTTTTCTACCTCATCGAGTTAACACTAATGTCACTTTATCCTCCTAGGGTATACTGCAAAGTATGATCTACTGTCTCTGTGATATGTATTAACTACTTTGTGGTGTCTCAAAATACTCATTTCAAAACAATTTAAAAACGGAGAAAATGGACACTGATTGTAGAAAAATAGCACTTGGCTTGAAATGTTCTCTTTCCCAGAAGACCTTGTGGCTCAAGCACATTTACATTTCATCAAAGCAGAGAAAAAAAATTCAGAAATGGAAAACTAAAAAATGGCTGTGTTAAAATGCTGAACAACCTTTAATACAGGAGTTGGTCTATGCCCTACCTGAACACAAGGACAGATAACAGCTTATATTCCGATAGCGCTCACATGCTAGTCATCAGGCAACAATGGAAGCCTCATTTGCCACTGCTAGAAGTATACTGGTTTTATTATTTTGTTGATTGAGGGATTGTGTACATTTAACTAATTTTTTTTTGTGACCTTCATCCTCCAAACGGGAAACAAAAGGAGAACAAAATAAGAGTCTGGTCACAAAAGAAAGGAGAGAGAAGCTACAAAGTAGGAGACGACAAAGTATTGCATTTATAAAATAAAAACTCTCTAAACTTAAATGGCCATAATATTCAGTCTGCGTCGATTGTCTTCAAGTCATCAGTAAAACCATCCAGTAAAACCTGTGATTCCATGCTGGACAAGCAGATAATTTTCAAGGGCAGATTATTATTTCTTCTTGTTGGTGTAGCCTCCATGATCCTTCACCTGTCCGCAACAGAGCACGGTAAGATCCAAGGAGCTTCAGAGCCAGTGTCCTGTTGAAGGAGCCTCACAAAGTCTCTCTCTCTCAAACCAGAGGTCATACAGGTATCAACATTCATCTTCTACCTCTCTGATGGGTGGGATCAAACTGCTGGTAGATTTGTACTGATTGATTTGATTGGCCATGTGAGTGCTCATTGGTCTTATCTGAATGTTCCTAGGGAAGGCGTTATCAGTTTCATCTGTAAACCATTTCTTTTCTGCAAACAGCAGGAAGGACCCAGAGAAGAGCGCGAGAAAGAGGAGGAAAAAGAGAAAGAAACATTGTGGTTAGTCTTGTGGGCTGGGGGAAAAAAAATGTTAACGCTGTTGCATGTTTGACAGATTGTAAAATTGGAATTCATGACGTGTTGCCTCCTCCACTGTGATACTGACTGATTAAGTGGTTTAAATTATTCCCTGTGACAGAATGATAAAGTTACAATCTGTTCTGACATGATCTACAGGTTGCCAGCATTCTGCAGTGTCCATCCACATTCATCTTCACGTCAAACAGACATTTTTTTTGTAGCTGTAATTCAATGGAACTTTTAAAGTAATCAGAACACCTGAATTATTGATAGGGTTTTTATGTAGAGGGCTCCCAGTGGACTGGAGTTAGAGAGAGAGAAAAAAAGTGCTTTCTTCCTGGCTTAGAAACCAGACTCCCCTAAACTGGTTCAATTGCTTTGAAACTATAGGAATATGACACAGAGGTATTGTAACAAAAGAATGACTACATTTCACTGTGACAGCTTTTGCGAAAACCAATAACAGTATGATGTCTTGTTTGATATTGTGAGATCATTCAATTCTACTGGCAATTTTTTTTTCTCCTCATTTTACTCCTTCTGCCTCTGTGTCCTGCTATAGAAGGCCTAATGGGACAGTGTCGATTTAGAGACTGCTCCAGACCCACTGTCAGGGCTGCTCCATGTCTTGTTCAGCAGACGCCACTATTCAACTAGAGAGTGAGACAGTTTATGTCTACGCCAGCTTTTTCCTACCTCAGAGCTGGAACACTTTGCTATTCCTCAGTGTGGCACTTGCTACTCTAGTTAATAGCCTGGCTGATCTCTGATGAGACT
Source organism: Somniosus microcephalus (assembly GCF_052327205.1). Lineage (NCBI taxonomy): Eukaryota > Metazoa > Chordata > Chondrichthyes > Squaliformes > Somniosidae > Somniosus > Somniosus microcephalus. The sequence goes on from NC_141015.1 coordinate 29,488,966, forward strand.
CACTAAACTGGGGCAAGCAAGCTGAAGTGACGGGCCACTCTAGGACTTGGACGCATGGCCTTCTGGCTGGGGGCAAGTCTTCAACCATTTGGGCTCCTGGACAATTGTACAGAGACATTTGTAAAATATCCAAATGGGGAATGCTATCCTTGCAGGATTAAACCTTTCAATAGGTGTAGACAAATAGGTAATGGAACTCGGGAGCTACATGGATAATTATAAACGAGCCTGCCCGACAGGAAAAAGGCAGGTTCGGGTCAAGCGCCCGTTTTATACCCGGCCCGAATATACATTCTATTGACCTCAGTGGAGAGTTAAAATCGGGCATCCAACTCAAACCCACTCCATTCCCGTTGGTTAAAATTACCCCAATAGTATTTGACTGCAATGCAGTTTGGCATGGCATGATCCTGTTTCATACAGGTACAGTCTCAAATATACGTTGTCTTTTAAGTGTGTAGTTTTGTAAGAGCTTGTCGTGTTCGAGCTGGACTCTGTTATCTCTAAACCTGTAGATTGCACTTGTTTACCACCAAATATTGTCGTCTGTAAAGCAATGCTTTTCTAGACTACGATATCGTGAAACCTGACATGTGAGTGAACCTTTTTCACCTCCAGCACGATGTTGACACTTTCCCTTCGTGCACCTTATTCTTGAAATGACAGGTGAAAGGCCATGTTCTACAACTTAGGTATATGCCCTTTTGAGAGAAATAAAGCAATTATTTATAATATTTTTAAGAATCCAAATCCTGTGAAAGGTTACATAGCCCAGGTATGGAGCACCACGACATAAATCGCATAGGCTTAGAGCCAGACACATCCTCTTAGCTCGCACAGGCTGTCAATAGTTGATGTGGTATTGATGTTCTGCCAATAGTCACTAGCAGATGTAATCAATACTGTGTCATTTTTACAAAGCATGAGAAAGGCGTTGTGGTGGGCGGCAGAACAAACTAACACATTTGTCACCACATTATTTGTCTTTTATAGATTATTCGACTCCTGGGAATCTGAGTAAATTGTGCTTCAGAACCTCAGAAGATTGAGGAAGGACATGATCCATGTATTTAAAATGCTAAGAGGCAAAGGTGATTTAGATGCAAATTGGCTATTTTGACTTGATTTAGAGATTAAAAGGAACCCCCCCTCCCCGCCCCACCCCCACCCCCTGGTGGGTACAGGCTTCCAGAAAAATCAGTTCAAGCTGAGACAACTAACTCCTGTAAAAAGGATCTGGATAAATATCTGGTTGGGAATGGGATTTATGATTATAGGTCATATACTCCATGGGCCACAGTGTTACTGTATTGTAGGGCAGGGTTGAACAGTGGAGATGTAAGGATGGAAGCATACCGCAATAACGTCTGGGCAGAGGTTTTCAACCTGGATTGTTACCAACTGGGCTTAGTTGTTGGCACACTCACCTCTTGAGTCAGAGGGATGTGCGTCCAAGCCTGAATTGGATGCAGGTCTCTGGTTTATTTACCTCTCCCAGGAGGTGGGGGAAGGGATAGTTGGTGCACAGCGATGAAATCAGATGACAGATAGGGGCAAATATGTATGGGCCTGATGGCTTGTTCTCATCCTGGAAGCATAAACATAAATAACATAGCAAGACAGCTCAAGGGGCTTCACAAGAGAGGGAAAATTGGCCATCAAGCAGGAATTGCGAGAAGAGTTGGAGAAAGTGAGTCTGATTCACAAGGCCACCTTAACTGCACATATGGGTTGATTTAGGCAGCTGCTGAGCTTTTAGCAACATAAGGCCCGACATTTTGCCCTGAGCCTGCGCGGGGTGGCGCTACCTGGTTCTGTCAAGGTTCCACCCCATGGAGATGAGGCTGGGAAATTCTGGCGGAGTGGGGGGGGGAAGCATTTGGATCTACTGCCAAGAAAAGGGGACACGTCTAGGGAGAAGGGGGATTTTCCTGGGAAAATTCAGCCAATGATAGGCCCAATGGAGTGCAGATGTAGGTTCCGTTATGGGCCAAGTAAAGGCCCCAAAATGGCGGAGGAAGCAGTTGAGTGGTCCCAGAGGGAATAGTCCAATAGCTCGTTTGGGAGCTGAAGGCTTCTGCTGCCTTATTTCTGTGAGGCCCTTCCCCAGGCTCCTGTGCTAGGTCAGAGCATCATGGGGCTGCTTCAACATTCTGGGCCTCTGCCTGGGCAGGTGCCGCTGAGGCCCCCAACCTGACTGAGCCTGTCCCTGCAATTGGGACGGAGTTGGCATCCCTGGAAGTGAGTGGACTTCCGTTAGCAGAGTAGGGCCACTGGAGTTTCGGCCTATTTAGTTCGGTGAGTCAACACAGATATACGCACAAATACTTGTTGAAATTCTCTGTCAGCTGCTGTTTGGAAATAAAGTCTACACTTACTGCTTCAGTTCATTACAGCAGGCTGGCAGTGTAGTACTACTGCTAGCACAGAATATAGCAGACATGGGCTGATAGCCTGCCCTGAATTGAAGTGGCAAACATAGGTTTTATTCATTGTGAAGCTGCTGACAAGGAATTTCAACAGGTATTGGATGTGCATTTAGGTGAGTTTGTGGAGCTGGAAAAAAATCATTAGCTTAGTAACTCATATTGTACAGAGGGCTGAGATATCAGTGGGTGGGAATAGGAGGAGGTCAGCTCCTACTACAGGTAGTGAGGGGCTGGGGGGGAAATAGCTCAAGTCCCCACAGTTCAATAATTCAGACTGTGGATCTCAGACTACACAGCAAGAACTGCATAAAATAATACAAATGTTTTGGGAGTCTTTATTTTATTGATTTTACTCTAGATTAATGAAATTCGATCAATAAAAACATTGGACTGAACCCCTTCGCAGCAAGAGAATGTCTTCAGGAAGTAAAATAATGTAAGCAGATCGTCTTATATACATGTTTCATAAAACAAGTGAGTCATGGGCCCAGTCTAGTGTTCCAATCAGAATAGGTTCTTCTTTGCCGATTCTCTCAAACTTGGGTCTTTTGCCTACCATCTAAAGATTCCTTCACACTCTGTGCACAAATCAGGGAGCCAGCTAGACTTCCGGCTGGGTCCTCATACCCTCTACATGGCTAGTGTTCACAGGAGGCTGTCTTGGTATTTTGTACAGTGTCTGTGAAAGCATGAGTTCCATCCCTATGGAGTGTGTACAGCTTTGGTCTCCGTACCCAAGAAAGAATAGACTTGCCTTCGAGGCGGTGCAACAACAGTTCCCTAGATTGATTCCTGGGATGAGAGGGTTGTCCTATGAGGAAACATCGAGTAGATTGGGCCTAAAATCTCTAGAGTTTTGAAGAATAAGAGGTGATCTTATTAAAACATATAGGGCTAAAAATTGAGGGGCGCTAACCTCGCCTTTAAATTGCGCCTCCCCGGCCGCAGGTACGCCCCCCTGACCCCGTCGGACATAGCGTCCGGCGGTAAGTCAGGGGGCGCTCCCGAGGATCGTGGCCGGGGCGTGAGCGGGGCGATGCGCACGACAATGACGTCATCGCTAACTACTTTTAGCGCCCCAGAAAAATTAGCGCCCCCGCGCTGGAACTTGAGTGGTTGCGCCCCAAGGGGGAAGCGGGGCACTACTGGAAGCGCCCTGCATCCCTCTTGGGGCGCTGCGAGTCAATATTGCGGCATTATGGCGCTGTGGCATGTCGCGCTGCGGTATTGCAGGCCTTCCTCCCCTTCTTAAAGGGGAGGGGCTTTGTGCAGCGCGACCTGGGGCCCAGCTGGGCCCCCGGGGATTGGGAGTGCAGGCAAAAGAGCCCGGCGCTCAAGAGAAGTGCCGGGCTCTTGGCGCGCAGCCAGCACTCCACGGGGGGGGGGGGCGTTTCAGGAGGTCTGAGACGGGAGCACAGGCAGGTGCTGGCAGGTGGCCAGCAACAAAAATGGCCACCCCGCACCTTACCTTTAAATTACGCCTCCCCGGCCGCAGGTGCGCCCCCCTGACCCCGTCGGACATAGCGTCCAGCGGTAAGTCAGGGGGCGCTCCCGAAGATCGTGGCCGGGGTGCTGCACATGCCAATGACGTCATCGCCAGCGGCGCAGCGCCACAGGGCGCGATCGGTTAGCGCCACCACTAACCTCTTAAGGCGCTAACGGGAGGCGCAACCAACTGAATTTTCCCCCATAAGATTCTGAGGAGGCTTGACAGGGTAGATGCTGAGAGGCTGTTTCCCTTGGCTGGAGAGTCTAGAACTAGGGGACGTAATCTCAGAATATGGGGTCAGCCATTTAGGACTGAGATGAGGTGAAATTTCTTCACTCAGAGAGTTGTGACTCTTTGGAATTCACTATCTTGAGAGCTGTGAATGCTCAATCGTTGAGTATATTCAAGGCTGAGATCAATAGATTTTTGGACTCTAGGGGAATCGAGGGATATGGGGATCGGGCGGGAAAGTGGAGTTGAGGTCGAAGATCAGCCATGATCGTACTGAATGGTGGAGCAGGCTTGAGGGGCCGTATGGCCTACTCCTGCTCCTATTTCTTATGTTCTGTGTCAGCTGTGGCACAGTGGGCAGCACCCTTGCCTCTGAGTCAGAAGGTTGTGGGGTTCAAGTCCCACTCCAGGGACTTGAGCACATAGGTCTAGGCTGACACTCCAGTGCAGCGCTGAGGGAGTGCCGCACTGTCGGAGGTGCCGTCTTTCGGATGAGACGTTAAACCGAGGTCCCGTCTGCTCTCTCAGGTGGACATAAAAGACCCCTTGGCACTATTTCGAAGAAGAGCAGGAGAGTTATCCCCAGTGTCCTGGGCCAATACTTATCCCTCAATCAACATAACAAAAACAGATCACGTGTTTGTGGGAGCTGGCTGTGCGCAAATTGGCTGCCACGTTTCCTACATTACAACAGTGACTCCACTTCAAAAGTACTTCATTGGCTGTAAAACGCTTTGAGACATCCAGTGGTCGTGAAGGGCGCTATAGAAATGCAAGTCTTTCTTTTTCTTTCTTTCCTATGAGTGGTTGGTATCAGTATTTCAAAAATGAATGACAAATTCTAATCGGAAGAATCCTGGACAGAAATCCTACTAATGATGTAGTCAAAGAGCCAACAAATAGGAGAGGTAGAGCTGACTATTGTCCACTGTGTTGTGGACAGAATTGCATTTACAGAGTGCACCTGACTCACGGGTTTTATTTTTTTCTCAGCATGCTACAGTGAATGGGTGAAAGCCAACGAGTTTGGTTTGCGGGGAGCTCCGGTAAAAGGTCTTTCCTTAGTTCTGTTGGGTCGAATTTTTTAGTGAGCAATGGTTTCCTGTTTCACCACAGTCCTTCAGCCTCAGTTACAGACAACAAAAAACAAGGCAACTTTCAGGCCTCGGTAATCAAGCAGAAAACTACAAGCAGATAAATAGTGGCTCTTAAATAACGTGAGCTTTAATAAGTTACCGCCGATTGCCTAACATTTCCACTTCTTCGGACCGTAGCCTTTCACACAAGATGACAAAGTAGAAACAAGCGGGAAACAATTTAAGAGGGAGAGATTGTTTTTTTTCCACAACAGTTGTTGACAGTAAAATGCTCTTGCAGCATTACTTCCAATCAATGCAGCAACCCCTCTGTGCACAATAATAATCCCTTTAATTTTATTAAAGGCTTTACATGTTTAACATAGTTACTACAACTTCTCCTGCAGAACATCTAGATGTTCAGATGTTTTTAGACATGGCACTTAATTCCTAACTGGCTACCGTTACATTGATGAGATTTGGCTGCCCGTGTCCTAACTCGCACCAAGTCCCATTCGCCCATCACCCCTGTGCTCACTGACCTACATTGGCTCCCGGTTAAGCAGCGCCTCGATTTCAAAATTCTCATCCTTGTTTTCAAATCCCTCCATGGCCTCGCCCCCTCCCTATCTCTGTAATCTCCTTCAGCCCCCACAACCCCCCCGAGATATCTGCACTCTTCTAATTCTGCCCTCTTGAGCATCCTTGATTATAATCGCTCAACCATTGGTGCCTGTGCCTTCTGTTGCCTGGGCCCTAAGCTCTGGAATTCCCTGCCTAAACCTCTTCGCCTCTCTTTCCTCCTTTAAGATGCTCCTTAAAATCTAACTCTTTGACCAAGCTTTTGGTCACCTGCTCTAATTTCTCCTTATGTGGCTCGGTGTCAAATTTTTTGTCTTAAAATACTCCCGTGAAGCGCCTCGGGACATTTTACTACGTTAAAGGCGCTATATAAATACAAGTTGTTGTTGTTTGAATTCTATATAAAACTGGTTCATTAGGGTTACGATACTCCAAGGATTTCCTGACAACATTGACTTGATGTGCCTTTTCTCAGCAAAAAATTGTACAACTATTAAACTGTTTTTAATGATCGTAGGATTCAAAGGTTGCCCTTGCGGTTACAGTTTGCCCCCAAGTGCTTTTTTTACATTCAAGATTACCACTGTAACCTCAGGGCTGATGGAGCCATGGAAGCATGAGTTTGAGATAATGTAATGCCCCAGGCAATACTTGCTCATCATTGTGTTAAATGAGAGGAATAAGTGACCAAATGATGGCCCCACATGCCGGCCATAGCTGATTCACACTAGAAATAACAGCATCCATTAAGGGAAAGATAAAAATCCTTCCCAGAAAATTACATTAGTTTTGGGATTATTTGTTTATGGATTTATGTGCCCTGTTACATTGTGGGTAGAACTGTAGAGCATTAACTGCACAGCAAGTTGTTTGAAATTCAAGACTAGGCTGGCTGCAAGACCTTCCATGATCCATACAAAATCGTGGGTGGAAAGATCCCGACGTTGGGTTGTGTGGCCCATGACTTGAAAGAATTGAGTACTTATGTTTGCTGCTATCCCTGAAGGATCTCTGGAAAACCACCTTTTTTGAGGCGTTAGAAAGAACACTAGGTCTGCATGAATCAGATCTTTTTCTATTGAGAAAGTTAAGGGCCAAGACCCATAGTTCAGAACACCAAGGTTGAAAAGAGCTGGAGACTATGCAAGATAAGTAAATTAGCAAGGAAGTTACAACCCAGTGATTGTAGAAGGCAGAGAATGCTGGAGGAGGTGAGATGTTCCACAGGTTTGAGGTCCTACAAAGTAACAAGATAGTGTAGGACATGGTGTGATGACTCGTGATTGAAACGCAGCAAGGAAACAGAGAGAACGAATGATGTGTAGGACAGAATATTTGGAAGATAAAAGGAAAATACAGAGGACCAGTAAAATAAAGACAGGAAAGGTTGTAATGGAAAGAGAATGGAGACTAGAACTGAGAGAAAGATTGCTTACCAGCTGATAAACTTTTCATTCTTTTCTGTCCAGGAGTGTGGAAGAGGGTGTAGAGGAGCCTTGAGAAATGTGAGCAGTATTCAAATCTTGGATGGACTTGTATTTTACAGACTAGGTGCGGACCATTGATGGTAAGGACTTATGAGAGAGATGAAAAAGCTGTGCCTTTACAGAACTGAAAAAAACCCAAGATATTCCATGATTCATCAAAGGGCATGAAGGCAATGAAGCTTTAGTGATTCAACATTGCACAGTGAAAGAAACCGATGATGTGCTCTGTGGATGTGCAATCTGAAGGAAATTGCTGAATGTAGAAGCATCAGTAAAGGAGTGGATAGGGTTCAGTGATGAGCGTAGGAGGCATGGAAGAAACAGAGCCACGAACCTCTGAGTTGATGGAAAAAGATTCTGAGTATGACCCATCAACTACAGCACAGATACAATCATTTGATAGGAAACTAGCAAACATAACTTTGCTGGAAGTCCATATAAATGGTAACTGGTTTAGATGTTGAGAGCTCTAGGTCCTGTAAAATGTTTTGGAGATATTCAAGGCAATGAAAAATATACCACTGAAGTCCAAGAGCAGAGTTCAAAAGATATAACATAGACAAATGATACCAGTAAAATGGCTGTGCAAAAACCATACGAGCTGTCATTGGATTAGATCTGAACTTTCAAGGAAATGCATTATTTTAGGGTCAACAGCAATTTCCAGAACTTTAGGCAGTACAGATGTCTGTAGACCAGGCAGTGAGTTGGAAGAGAAAGAGGAACCAACTTTCTTAAGAATAGAATAACAAACAAATTTGTGGGGAATTTTAACTTTCATATAGATTGAGATAAGCAGACTAGCTCATGTCAGAAAGGTAATGAATTTCCTGAGTTTTCTGCAACAATATGTCCTAGAACCAACAAGGGGGCAGGCCATATTAGATTTAGTAATGAGTCAGATTAAGTTAACAGCCAAATGGTGCGTGAACATTTATCTAATAGCGAACATGATATGATTGAGTTCAATGTAGTGTTTGAAAGGGAGAAACACGAAACAGCTACTAAGATTCTAGATTTGGGTAAGGCCAACTTCAATGGGATGAGGCAGAGACTGTCCACAGTAAACTGGGCAAATCTGTTAATGGATAAAATGACAGATGATCAGTGGGAGATGTTCAAAAAAGAATCTGTGATACAGAACCAGTTTATATCCCTAAGGGGCAAGAGCTCCACTTGCCAAAAATAACAACCATAGATGACTAAAGAGGTAAGGGACAACATAAAACTAAAGGAAAAAGCAGACAAAAATGCAAAAACTAGCACAGATCCTGGCAACTGGGAGAGATACAAAGAACAACAAAAGGTGACAAAACAGATAGTAAGAGCTACAAAAAGGGAGTATGAAAAGAAACTTGCAAGGAATATCAAAATCAACACAAAAAGATTTTACAATTATATTAGGAAAAAGAGGGTGGTCAGAAGCAATGTGGGTCCCTTGAAAACTGATAACGGTGATATTGTAAATGAAAATCAGGAAATGGCAAACATGTTGAATAATTACTTTGCTTCTGTATTTACAGTAGAGGAAGCGGATAGCATGCTGGAAATCCCAAGGGAACTAATATTGAATCAGGGATGGGGATCACCAAAGTTAACATTAGCAAAATAACAGTAATAAAGAAAATAATGGCACTAAAGAGTGACAAATCCCCAGGACCAGATGGTTTCCATCCCAGGGTTTTAAAGGAAGTAGGTGAGAATATTGTAGATGCCCGAACTATAATTTTCCAAAATAAAAGTTCTATTGATTCAGGAACCATTCCTTTAGATTGGAAAATTGCACATGTCACTCTGCTATTTAAGAAAGGTGAGAGAGGGAAACCAGGGAATTATAGAATAGTTAGCCTAACATCTGTTGACGGGAAATTACTAGGGTTTATAATTAAGTTATAGTGACTGAACACCTTGTAAATTTTCAGCTGATCAGAGAGAGCCAGCATGGATTTTTAAAGGGTAGGTCCTGCCTGATGAACCTGATTGAATCTTTTGTAGAGGTGACTAAAGTAGTGGACAGGAGAATGTCTATGGATGTTATTTATATGGGCTTCCGGAAGGCATTTGATAAAGTCTCTCATAACAGACTGTTACCTAAAGTTGAAGCCCATGGAATTGAAGGCAAATTATTGACCTGGTTAGGAAATTGGCTGAGCGGCGGGAGACAGAGAGTAGGGATAATGGGCAGGTACTCTAATTGGCAGGATGTGACTAGTGTGTTCCACAAGGATGTGTGTTGGGGCCTCAACTATTCACCGTATTTATTAACGACTTAGATGATGGGATATGACACAAAGATAGGCGGCATTGTAGATGGAAGCATAAAATTACAAAGAGATATTAATAAACCCAGCAACTACAGGCCAGTCAGTTTAACCTCGGTAGTGGGGAAGCTTTTAGAAACGATAATCAGGGACAAAGTTCACAGTCACTTAGACAAGTGTGGATTAATTAAGGAAAGCCAGCACGGATTTGTTAAAAGCAAATCGTGTTTAACTAACTTGATCGAGTTTTTGGATGAGGTAACAGAGAGGGTTGATGTGGTGTATTTGGACTTCCAAAAGGCGTTTGATAAAGTGCCAACGAAGTTGAAGCCCATGGAATAAAAGGGATAGTGGCAGCATGGATATGAAATTGGCTAAGTGACAGGAAACAGAGAGTAGTGGTGAACGGTTGTTTTTCGGACTGGAGGAAGGTATACAGTGGTGTTCCCCAGGGGTCGGTACTAGGGCCACTGCTTTTCTTGATATATATTAATAACTTGGACTTGAGAGTACAGGGCACAGTTTCAAAATTTGCCGATGACACAAATCTTGGAAGTATAGTGAACAGTGAGGAAGATAGTGATAGACTTCAAGAAGACATAGACAGGCTGGTGAAATTGGCTGACATGTAGCAGTTGAAATTTAATGCAGAAAAGTGCGAAGTGATACATTTTGGTAGGAAGAACGAGGAGAGGCAATATAAACTAAAGGATACAATTCTAAAGGGGGGGCATGAACAGAGAGACCTGGGGGTATGTGTGCACAAATTGTTGAAGGTGGCAGGGCAGGTTGAGAAAGCGGTTAAAAAAAAAGCCTACGGGACACTGGGCTTCATAAATAGAGGCATAAAGCACAAAAGCAAGGAAGTTATGATGAACCTTTATAAACACTGGTTCGGCCTCAACTGGAGTATTGTGTCCAATTCTGGGCACCGCACAAGAGGGTGCAGAAAAGATTTACGAGAATGATTCCAGGGATGAGGGACTTCAGTTACATGGATAGACTAGAGAAGCTGGGGTTGTTCTCCTTAGAGCAGAGAAGGTTGAGAGGAGATTTGATAGAGGTGTTCAAAAATCATGAGGAGTCTGGACGGAGTAGATAGAGAGAAAGTGTTCCCATTGGCGGAAGGGTTGAGAACCAGAGGACACAGATTTAAGGTGATTGGCAAAAGAACCAAAGGCGACTTGGTAATTTATGTTCATTTTAAATCTGAGACTGATAGATTTTTGTTAACCAAAGTTATTAAATGATATGGGGTTAAGGCGGATTTATGGAGTTAGGTCACAGATCAGCCATGATCTCATTGAGTGGCGGAACAGGCTCAAGGGGCTAAATGGCCGACTCCCGTTCCTATGTTCCTAAATTTCCAAGAAGAAAGGTGAAAGGTAGAAAAGGCCGAAGAGACAACAAGTGAGAGGGAAAGTTCTGAGGCAGACATGTTGAGCACAACAGGAGAGGGCATCAGGACCACATCCTTTCTTGGAGTTTGGAGAGTGGAGAACCTGACCATCATGGATAGATTAAAACTTGCTGTTAAGTGTGTTATAGAATAGAATTGAGGAGTGGTGCGAGGATCTTTATCAAGGTTAGACTGAGAGGACAATGTGAGTCACAAAGCTCAGCTTTCCCTTTAGGACAGTGTTGTACAATATATCGCCCACTAGTCACATGTGGCTAATTGGGAATTCAGATGTGGCTAGTTGCAGTTCTGATTAAATAAAAGATGAGCAATAGACACTGTCCTTGGGCATGTGATCTCAATATACGGCCTATGCATGTGTGCTTTGACCTTTGTGTGTGAATGGTGGTAAAATGGTAAGACGAAAAAGCAGAATGTGCGAGCGATTTTTGATAATTGTGAGTCCTTTAGGCTCTGAATGGTGGTAGATGTTTGTTAAGTAAATAGACATGTGAAGTAGATTTACATGTATTGAATGAGTGTTTTATGGCCTTTTCTACTAAAATTAGCAGCTAAAGCAGTGTCACCATAGCCTTGCCTGTGGCTAGTTAGCAATTTCTATTGGACAACACTGCTCTAGGCGCGCTCACAACTGAACCACTGGGAGGTTCACTAAGGCCAGGAGGAACTGGAAGAGCAAGAAGATAGTAGTTGGTGTTTCGTTTCAATGAAGTTATGTTCAGCAGATCTAAAAGTGGAACTTGCAGACAGTTACAAGCATAGACAGAATGTTTCAGGCTGACCAAGACGCCTGGTACAACAGGTAGGACCTTTTATGAAAGACAGCAGAATGGCAGCAATGACTGAGCTAAGATGCAGTGATGGTCAGGAACGACCGAAGTGAGAAATCTTCTGTCACAATCAGAATAACATCAACCTTTTTCACCAAAGGAACAAAAAAGTAAATGTCGCAGTTAGACCAGGCAAGAGCAGTGAGGATTTCTCAAAAGACCATCCCCGTTGGCTGACTTGCAGTGGCAAATAAGAGGGGTCTCGTTTACAGCGTGCATTTAGCTGCAGGGTCTTCTGCAAGGGGCAGATATGGCACAGTGGTCAGAATAGCCCAGATACAGTTTATGAGTTTGAATTGGAAATGAGCAGCCGTTGGATTATAGGGTTCTTTTTCTTTAAAGGAAACAAATAAAAACAGCAGTAACAGGGCTCCTCTTCCCATCGAGTAAGTGTGGGGAGGATGTTTAAAAATATCATTTGAAGAACAAGAGGAAAACTGCAGCACCTCAGGGGAGCAGTATTCATGCATTCCACCCAAGTCCCAGAGTTGAGTAGGTGCTAAGGGTGCTTAGAGTATGCGCGTTAGGATTCCACTGTGTTCAGATGGAAAATGCTGTTTTAACACTTGGTTGGAAAGCTAGGGCATTTTCCGTCTGATTTTTGCACATTGCGCATCGAGAAAAATCAAAGCCAACCCATAAATTCTTTTCTCCCATTCTGACGGTGCTGACACTTGCTGAGGTACAGTTTCACACATGCTGGCAGTGCTCCAGTACAAGTGGCCATTCTCCATCTATAAACCTGGACAATGACTGTCAACAAGCTATTCAATTGTTTAAAATTCTCATCCTCCATTGCCTTGGCTGACACTCCAGTGCAGTGCTGCACTGTCAGAGATGCCGTCTTTTGGATGTGACATTAAACCGAGGCCCCGTCAGCCCTCTCATTCCTTGGCACTACTCGAAGAAAAGCCGAGGAGTTCTCCCCTGTGTGGTGGCCAATATTTGTCCCTCAGCCAACATCACTACAACAGATTATCTGGTCATTATCTCATTGCTGTTTGTGTGACCTTGTGCTGGCCTTCTTGAGAATTAATACTCAAAAAATATCTGATTTAGATTTGTACGGAAGAAAAGCATGCAAATATAGAGCTGCTTGGATGAGTCGAGGTTTTGACACCAGTATGTCAGCCCATAGCTCACTGTGCATGTACCTGAATACTGGTGACAGCTTTCATGTTAACAAAGTGCTGGCAGGTCAATTGAGCTTTTTAACCAACATTAAACCCATAAAGGCAGTCTAGCGGCATGCCTGGGAAATTTTTTAAACTTTAATACCGGCTTGCTTGCCTCTCTGCTTACTCGAGTGAAACCTTTAAAGAGACATTCTTAAGCACAAGCACTGAGCTTGTCACAGCAGTGTCCAAATGCTGGTGACATTCTTCATTTTAGCAAGGAACTGACTGCTGTCAATGCTTTACTATCATCCAAATTATGAAGATGGACTTGCAATATTAATATTTCCTTATAATTCAGTCACAAAAAATAAATTTACAAGCTTTTTCCTGGCCATGTGAGTTCACCATACTCCCCACTCTAAAACGCCAAGGAGAGCTTCAGTGTCTCAAAGCACGTTACAGAGCTGGAAGAATAAAATGGATACTCAGCCAGCGGAGAAATTATGAGGAGCATGATTAAAAGTTTGGTCAAGAAAGTGGGGTTTTAAGGATGGTCTTAAAGGAAGAGGGGGTAGGGGGGAGTTCCAGACTAATGGGCCAAGGCAGCTGAAAACATGGCTCCCGATGGTGGGGTAATATTGGGGGATGCAAAATAAAAAGGGCAGTCAAAGGAATGGAGAGTTTAGGGGGTGGGGGGTGGTTGTGGGGTTGGAGAAAAAAATAAAGAACTTGCATTTCTATACTGCCTTTCACGACCTCAGGAGGTCCCAAAGCCATTTACAGCCAATGAAGTACTTTTTGCCAATCCTGATCTTAGATTGCGCAGAGACATTGGCCCCAATTTTAACTCCAGGTGGATTTCCCCGCTCAGGCCTGAGTTAGAATTACAGTCCACAACATGCATATGTAATGAAGGCCTCTGTTGGCTCCGGTCGTGTGTCCTTGCTGCCTGCTCAGGACAGCAGGTTAAAATTGCAGATGTTGCGATTATGGCAGCTTTCGGACAGGTAAGAGCCAGGGCAATTTTAACTGCCCACCTGCCAGGTTTCTGCTGAGTATAGTTAAAATCGGCCTCAATGTGGCACCAATGATATTTTCTGAATCAATATGTGGAATATCTGCCATTGCACGGTGTCGCTGGGTAGCACTCTAGCCTCTTGAGTTAGAAGGTTGTGGGTTCAAGTCCTATGTCAGCACAAAAATCTAGGCTAACACTCCAGTGCAGTACTGAAGGAGTGCTGCACTGTCGGATTTGCTGTCTTTTGGATGAGATGTTAAACAGATCTGCCCTCTCAGGTGGATGTAAGAGATCCCAGGGCACTATTTTGAAGAAGAGCAGGGGAGTTCTCCCCGGTGCCCTGGCCAATATTTATCCCTCAACCAACATTGTTAAAACAGATTAACTTGTATTTATCTCATTGCTGTTTGTGGGAGCTTGCTGTGCACAAATTGGCTGCCGCGTTTAAGAACATAAGAAATAGGAGCAGGAGTAGGCCAATTGGCCCCTCAAGCCTGCTCCGCCATTCAATAAGATCATGGCTGATCTGATCCTAACCGCCAATCTACTATCACAGAACCATCTCCTGAATCTAACAGAATTAGACACACGAAATAGGAGCAGGATCAGGCTACACGGCCCCTGGGCCCGCTCCGCTACCCACAGGGCCATGACAGATCCGAACCTAGACTCATGTCCAAATTCCTGCCCGCTCCCCATAACCCTTAATTCCCTTTACTTCTAGGAAACTGTCTATTTCTGTTTTAAATTTATGTAATGATGTAGCTTCTACAGCTTTTTGGGGCAGCATATTCCATGGACCTACCACCCTCTGAGTGAAGTAGTTCCTCCTCATCTCAGTTTTGAAAGAGCAGCCCCTTATTCTAAGACTATGCCCCCTAGTTCTAGTTTCACCCATCATCGGGAACATCCTCCCCGCATCCACCCGATCCAACCCCTTCACAATCTTATATGTTTCAATAAGATCGCCTCTCATTCTTCTGAACTCCAATGAGTAGAGTCCCAATCTACTCAACCTCTCCTCATATGTCCATCCCCTCATCCCCGGGATTAACCGAGTGAACCTTCTTTGTACTGACTCGAGAGCAAGTATGTCCTTTCTTAAGTATGGACACCAAAACTGTATGCAGTATTCCAGGTGCGGTCTCACCAATACCTTGTACAACTGAAGCAATACCTCCCTATTTTTATATTCTATCCCCCTAGCAATGAAAGCCAACATTCCATTGGCCTTCTTAATCACTTGCTGCACCTGCATACTAACCTTTTGAGTTTCGTGCACCAGGACCCCCAGATCCCTTTGTACTTCAGTACTTTCCAGTTTCTTGCCATTAAGATAATAACTTGCTCTACGATTTTTCCTGCCAAAGTGCATAACCTCACACTTTCCAGTATTGTATTCCATTTGCCAAATCTCTGCCCACTTACTTAGCCTGTCTATGTCCCCTTGCAGGTTTTTTATGTCCTCCTCCTCGCTCACTACTTTCCCTCCCATCTTAGTATCATCTGCAAACTTTGATATGTTACACTCGGTCCCCTCCTCCAAATCGTTAATATAGATTGTAAAGAGTTGGGGACCCAGCACTGACCCCTGCGGAACACCACCAGTTACTGATTGCCAGTCCGAGAATGAACCATTTATCCCAACTCTTTGCCTTCTGTTAGATAGCCAATTCTCTGTCCATGCCAGAATATTACCCCCAATCCCGTGATTTTTTATCTTAAGCAATAATCTTTTGTGTGGCACCTTGTCAAATGCCTTTTGGAAGTCTAAATACACTACGTCCACTGGTTCCCCTTTATCCACCCTATATGTTACTTCCTCAAAGAACTCCAGCAAATTTGTCAAACATGACTTCCCCTTCATAAAACCATGCTGACTTTGTCCTATTAAATTATGATTATCCAAATGTCCTGTTACTGTCTCCTTAATAATGGACTCCAATATTTTACCTACCACAGATGTTAGGCTAACCGGTCTATAGTTTCCAGCCTTCTGTCTACTGCCCTTTTTAAATAAGGGCGTTACATTAGCAGTTTTCCAGTCTGCCGGGACCTTTGCTGAGTCCAGGGAGTTTGGGAAAATTATTACCAATGCATCCACAATCCCTACCGCCACTTCCCTCAAGACCCTAGGATGTAAGCCATCAGGTCCAGGTGATTTATCCGCCTTGAGTCCCATTATTTTACCGAGTACCACTTCCTTAGTGATTTTGATCGTGTTTAGCTCCTCCCCCCCCCCATAGCCCCCCGTTTGTCCAGTGTTGGGATATTCTTAGTGTCCTCTACTGTAAAGGCTGATACAAAATATTCATTCAGTGTTTTTGCCATCTCCATATTTCCCACCATTAATTTCCCGGTCTCATCCTCTAAGGGACCAACATTTACTTTAGCCTCCATTACAACAGTGACTACACTTCAAAAAGTACTTCATAGGCTGCGATAGTGCTTTGGGCTGGCCTGAGATCGTGAAAGTCGCATATAAAGTCTTTCTTTTTTATTGCTGTCAAATAGGCAGCAGATACTCACTATGTCAGCTCAGTTTTAAGATAAGCAGATTAATGTTGTAAGAATGTCGCCTGTTAAGTCCACAGTAATTTTTACTCTCTTCACCCCTTCAAAAAAGGTTTAATTTCTTACACAGGAAATAAAAATTATTGCAATCATTTAAAAAATACCTAAACTGTATAGAAACGTGATTTTCAGCAACAGGCACAGAAAGGAATTTTGTACTGTTGAGTGGGCCTGACTGACAGTCTCCATTATGGGTTGTGCACTCTCTTACATGCTTATTGATTATTAATGTCACTCACATTTCCCTGTGAATGTTGACTGCACTAATACATGCAGCATGGGCTCGCACTCCAGTTACGACTCAGTAACAAATGGACCCCCCCATCCACCACAAGCCTATAAACAAACCGCAAAGAGGTTTCAATGTTACCGAATATAACGGGTGCCGCACGCACAAAGACCACATGACCCATCACAGTAGTACAAGTCCACACGTGACAGGAATGCTCAACTAAAGCCAGTTGATGAATTTGCACCAGGCAAATACTCCTTTGGGGTTATTTCCAACTGTCTCTCTTCTGAAAGACAGACAGCTGGAAATTGGGCTGGGCGGGGTGAGCTGGTGGCTGGCGCCGGAGGGGTGGGGGAACAAACTGCACACAGTGTTCAGCGCCATTCGCAACGCCACAGAAAATGAAGCAGTCCATGCCCGCTGCAACAAGACCTGGACGACGTTCAGGCTTGGGGTGATAAGTGCCAGGCAATGACTATCTCCAACAAGCGAGAGTCTAACCACCTCCCCTTGACATTCAATGGCATTACCATCGCCGAATCCCCCACTATCAACATCCTGGGGGGTCACCATTAACCAGAAACTTAACTGGACCAGCCACATAAATACTGTGGCAACAAGAGCAGGTCAGAGGCTAAGTATTCTGAGGCGAGTGTCTCACCTCCTGATTCCCCAAAGCCTTTCCACCATCCACAAGGCACAAGTAAGGAGTGTGATGGAATGCTCGACACCATCCAGAACAAAGCAGCCCGCTTAATTGGCACCCCATCCACCACCTTAAACATTCACTCCCTCCACCACTGGCGTACCGTGGCTGCAGTGTGTACATAGAAACATAGAAGATAGGAGCAGGAATAGGCCATTCGGCCCCTCGAGCCTGCTCCGTCATTCAATGAGATCATGGCTGATCATCCAAACTCAGTACCCTGTCCTTGCCTTCTCCCCATATCCCTTTAGCCTTAAGAAATACAAGTACCATCTACAAGATGCACTGCAGCAACTCGCCAAGGCTTCTTCGGCAGCACCTCCCAAACCCGCGACTTCTTCCACCTAGAAGGACAAGGGCAGCAGGTGCATGGGAACACCACCACCTCCAAGTTCCCCTCCAGGTCACACACCATCCTGACTTGGAAGTATATCGGCCGATTCTTCATCGTCGCTGGGTCAAAATCCTGGAACTCCCTCCCTAACGGCACTGTGGGAGCACCTTCACCACATGGACTGCAGCGGTTCAAGAAGGCGGCTCACCACCACCTTCTCAAGGACAACTAGGGATGGGCAATAAATGCTGGCCTTGCCAGCGACGCTCTGATCCCATAAAATGAATAAAAAACAAAAATCCACAGGGCAACGAGGAATGGGCAATAAAGGTGGTTCGACCAGCCTTGTCTATAGCCTGAAAATGAATGAAAAATGCAGACGTTTCATGTAAAATTCCGAACAGGCTGGCACATCGATGGAAAGTGTCAGCTTTAAGAGCCGGGTGATGGGCATGCATCTATAAAGGAGGGGGCACCACTGTTGAAGAAGCAGTTCAAGAGGTGGCAGTTACTTCCTGCTCTGGAGGTATACAGCTGCTGTTCTATCTGGCTCTGGGCAGGCTTTCACATCACACACAAAAAAATATATTAAACTGTCAAGAACTGTGCGCGAACAAGGTTATGGATGTGTTATTTTTTTTGTGCTGCTGATGCAGTGGAGGCCAGCCTGCAATGTAAATGAGGCAGCGTCTACAGCAGCCTCAGCACCGAGCAAAAGTGCTTCCATTTCGTTTCTTGGTAACTAAAATGGTGGCAGCAAAGAACTTCATGAGGCAGAAATTCCGTTCCCTAAGGGTGGGTACGCACTGTGTACCCACCCGTAGAGACATCGGAAATGCCGGTTTCAAGCATACACAGCACATGCGCTGGAAACCGGCATTTCTGATCTGTCAAGAAAGCTCTTGACAGATCCTCCGGCTGCCCAGGAGAAGGGCCTCTGCGGGGGGAGATTCCATTTTTTGGAGACCCTCCGCCCACAGAAAACTCTTACAATTCTTGCGCCTGGTAAAAGCGGGCGCAAGGCTTGCTTTTACCAGGATAAGAGTTGAAAAAAAGTTTTTTAAAAAATTTCCACTGATTTATCATTTAAAAATACTTTAAAGAAAGGTAAGTTTATTTTTAGACCTGTTAAAAACTTTAATTATTTTTTTCAAAAATTAAATTTTTGTTTAAAATACTTAATTTATGTAATTTAAAGTCATTTTAAAAATATGATGTTTTTAAAAATTTATTTAAAGTTTTACTATGTTTTGGGGGTGATTTCCATTCATATATTTGACAGGTCCTGTCAAATGTATGAAGGGAGATTCCCTTCTTTGATTGGCTCCACATGGCCCACGTGATCCCTGGGACGCTGTGAACCGCCTGCACCTCTGGGATACGTGGGCCCAGCGCACCGGCAGTTTGAAGAGACTCAGCAACGGAACTCTGCGCCTCCCGGGAGCCCTCCGGTCTTGGCGCAGATTTTTCCAGATTGTAGCCCTCTGCCTGCGGGAGGCCTGCGAACAGAATTTCTGGGCCCATGAACTTTTCCCAAAAAAGCAGTAAAATTTCCATCAGAGAAACGGTCTTACGCATGCGCAGAAGGACACCAGGTCTCAATACACCCATGTTTTTCACCATTACCAATGCAAAATACTGCGGAGGCTGGAAATCTGAAACATCAGGTCATTGACGAAGGATCATCGACCTGAAACGTTGACTCTGTTTCTCTCTCCACAGATGCTGCCGGGCCTGCTGAGTGTTTCCAGCATTTTCT
The DNA here is from genome assembly GCF_052327205.1 of Somniosus microcephalus. Classification (NCBI taxonomy): domain Eukaryota; kingdom Metazoa; phylum Chordata; class Chondrichthyes; order Squaliformes; family Somniosidae; genus Somniosus; species Somniosus microcephalus. Next base: position 29,508,512 of record NC_141015.1, read on the forward strand.
GTTTTTATTTCATGTTTTCCACCGTGTTTTTTTTCTCCTTTAAAGACAGTACACCCTAACGTCAGGTTGGCCAAGATCTCTCCAAATGTAGTGACCCAGTTCAAAAACATATCCCACAGCCCCACTGCAGGCGTTAGTGGCAGAGAAACAAAGACAAACTGGGAAACAAATCTGCTGGAGGAGAAGCGCAAAGGAAAAATAGAATTTATTTCCTCTGCTTTAAAGTACTGTACCGTGTTTTTGAGTAACCGTTTCCTGTTATCATAGAGTCATAGAGTTTTACAGCACAGAAAGAGGCCCTTCGGCCCATCGTGTCTGCGCCGCCCATCCATCCCTGTCCAGTCTAATCCCATTTTCCAGCATTTGGTCCATAGCCTTGTATGCAATGGCATTTCAAGTGCTCATCCAAATGCTTCTTGAATGTTGTGAGGGTTCCTGCCTCTACCACCCTTTCAGGCATTGAATTCCACATTCCAACCACCCTCTGGGTGAAAAAGTTCCTCCTCAAATCCCCTCTAAATCTCCTGCCCCTTACCCTGAATCTATGCCCCCTTGTTATTGACCCCCCCACTAAGGGGAAAAGTTCCTCTTTATCTACCCTATCTATGCCCCTCATCATTTTGTACACCTCAATCAGGTCCCCCCTCAGCCTTCTCTGCTCCAAGGAAAACAACCCCAGCCTGTCCAGCCTCTCTTCATAGCTGAGGCGCGCCATCCCAGGTAACATCCTGGTGAATCTTCTCTGCACCCTCTCCAAAGCAATCACATCCTTCCTATAGTGAGGTGACCAGAACTGCACACAGTACTCCAGCTGTGGCCTCACCAGCGTTTTGTACAGCTCCATCATAACCTCCCTGCTCTTATATTCTATGCCTCGGCTAATGAAGGCAAGTATCCCATATGCCTTTTTAACCACCTTATCTACCTGCTCCGCTGCCTTCAGGGATCTATGTACATGTACACCAAGGTCCCTCTGACCCTCTGTACTTCCTAGGGTCCTACCACTCATTGTGTATTCCCTTGCCTTATTTGTCCGTCCAAAATGCATCACCTCGCACTTTTCAGGGTTAAATTCCATTTGCCACTTTTCCGCCCATCTGACCAACCCGTTTATATCATCCTGTAGCCTGAGGCTTTCCTCCTCGCAATTTACCACCCCACCAATTTTCGTGTCATCTGCGAACTTACTGATCATACCTTTTACATTCTCATCCAAATCATTTATGTAGCTCACAAACAGCAAGGGACCCAGCACCGATCCCTGAGGTACCCCACTGGACACAGGCTTCCAGTCACAAAAGCAACCTTTGACCATCACCCTCTGCCTCCTGCCACTCAGCCAGTTTAGGATCCAACGCGCCAAGGCACCCTGGATCCCATGGGCTCTTACCTTCTTGACCAGTCTCCTATGCGGGACTTTGTCAAAAGCTTTACTGAAGTCCATGTAAACCACATCCACAGCATTTCCCTCATCCACCCCCGTAGTCACCCCCTCGAAAAATTCAATCAGATTTGTCAGACATGATTTGCCCTTGACAAAGCCATGCTGACTATCCCCGATTAATCCTTGCCTCTCCAAGTGGAGATTAATTTTGTCCCTCAGAATTTTTTCCAATAATTTCCCCACCACAGATGTTAGACTCACTGGCCTGTAATTCCCTGGTTTATCCCTGCTACCCTTCTTGAATAATGGTACTACGTTAGCTGTTCTCCAGTCCTCTGGTACATCCCCTGTGGCCAGAGAGGTTCTGAAAATTTGTGTCAGAGCCCCTGCAATCTCCTCCTTTGCCTCCCACAGCAGCCTGGGATACATCTCGTCTGGGCCTGGGGATTTATCCACTTTTTGGCCTGCTAAAACCGCTAGCACCTCCTCCCTCTCGATGCTAATATGTTCAAGTATGTCACAGTCCCCTTGCCCGATTTCTATGTCTGCATCGTCTTTCTCCATAGTGAACACAGATGCAAAAAATTCATTTAAAACCCCGCCTACATCATCTGGCTCTACACACAGATTGCCACTTTGGTCCCTAATGGGCCCTACCCTTTCCCTGGTTATCCTCTTGCCCTTAATATACTTATAAAACATCTTAGGATTTTCCTTTATTTTGCTCGCCAGTGTTATTTCATGGCCCCTCCCCGCCCTCCTAATTTCTTTTTTAAGTATGCCCCTGCACTTTTTATACTCCTCTAGGGCTTCTTCCGTCTTTAGTCTTTTGTAACTGCCAAAAGCCCCCCTTTTATTTCTAATGCATTTTTGTATATCCCTTGTCATCCAAGGTTCCCTTTGCTTGTTGGTCCCACCCTTGACCTTTACAGGAACATGTTGGCGTTGTACTCTCTCTATTTCCCTTCTGAAAGTCTCCCACTGTTTTGATGTGGATTTTCCTATAAGCAGCTGCTCCCAGTCCACTTTGGCCAGATCCTGCCTTATCATATTAAAATCGGCCTTCCCCCAATTTAGAACCCTTATTTCCGGGCCGTCTTTGTCTTTTTCCATGACCACCTTAAATCTCACCGAATTATGGTCACTGTCGCCAAAATGCTCTCCTACTGACACTTCCACCACTTACCTGGCTACATTCCCCAGAATTAGGTCCAGTACCGCCCCCTCTCTTGTAGGACTTTCTACATGTTGGCTCAAAAAGCTCTCCTGGATGCACTTTAAGAATTCTGCACCCTCTAAGCCTTTCACACTCTGACTGTCCCAATTTATATTGGGGAAGTTGAAATCCCCCACTATTATTACCCTATTATTTTCGCACTTTTCTGAGATTTGCCTACATATCTGTTCCTCTATCTCCCCCTGACTGTTTGGGGGCCTATAGTACACTCCCAGCAAAGTGCTTGCCCCCTTTTTGTTTTTAAGTTCTACCCATATGGCCTCATTAGAGGAACCCGCTAATATATCATCCCTCCTTACAGCAGTAATTGACTCCTTAATTAATATTGCAACACCCCCTCCCCTTTTACACCCCCCTCTGTCTCGCCTGAAGATTCTATACCCCGGAATATTGAGCTGCCAGTCCTGACCCTCCCTCAACCATGTCTCCGTGATAGCAACAATATCGTACTCCCATGTGTTCAACAACAACTTCAGTTCATCCACCTTATTTGCAAGACTCCTTGCATTAAAATAAATGCCTTCCAGCCCTGCCATATTCTCTTCTGCCTTCACATATTTGGTCTGCCTTCCCAGCTGACTTGTTTTTCCCTCTGTATTTGGCTGTAAATCACCCCCTACTATAGCTCCACTCTGTACCCCAACCCCCTGCCAAGTTAGTTTAAACCCTCCCCAGCAGTGCTAGCAAACCTCCCCGCAAGGATATTGGTTCCCCTCTGGTTCAGGTGTAAACCGTCCGGCTTGTACAAGTCCCACCTTTCCCAGAAGCAGACCCAGTGATCCAGGAAACTAAAGCCCTCCCCCCCCTGCACCATCCCTTTAGCCACGCATTCATCTGTTCTATCTTCCTATTCCTATACTTATCCTGATGTTGGACAAGGACGGAGTTATTACCCTGCTGTGATACTACTGAATGCATGAAGTGTTCCCAGGTCAGTGTCCGAGGCAAGAGGCCATTCTGAGTTTCTGTGTAGTGATCTGAGAATGCAGCTACCTGCTCCGTGTCACCCTGACCGGGCAACCGAGATCCTATTCCTCCTACTCACACTTTAATCTCATAACTGTAAAAATTGCAAACGTTGGCAGATTTCTTTTTGGGGTGGGGAAGGGGGTGGTGAGCAGGCTGAGGACTCGAGTCAACTGGAACCAAGGTGGAGATGGCCTGAGCCAATTCACTGCTGACCCTAGATGAATATTTGCCGAGAAGAGACCTCCCTGGGTTGAATCTCAGTTCAGGTCTCCAGAGTAAGGGTCACCACACAATGGCTAGTGCCACAAGTATCAAACTAATTTCCATACCAAAGAGAGAATTGTAACCGATTCTGATTCCTAAGACAAGCAATGATACAAAAGAGTAAAAGTCAGTATTAAATCAGCATTCCCATGTGTACCTTGCTGTTGTTTGTCGTCTATCGTGCCTCAGGATTAATGCTGTCCCTGAAGTCAATCTATTCGTAACACCACTGTCAAATGTAGTTGTTGTGGACACAAAAAGAATGTTACCCATTTGAGGTAATGGAAGCCCATGGACTATTAATAGAATTCTGCTCGAACCAGGAAAACCTTTGCTATACTACAGTGTTTGAGTCAACATGACGTGGTTTGCACATTGCACAGAGGAACAAAAAGGCAGAAAACTAAGGAGAGAAGTTGCTGATCTGATGGTACATCCACGGAGTAAGTGGTGTGAGCCCATGTCTCAGCAGTTTATGATAGCAAAATACTGCAGATGCTGGAAATCCAAAATAACAACAGAAAATGCTGGAAAAACTCAGCAGGCCAGGCAACATCCGTGGATAGAAAATAGAGTCAACATTTCAGGTGAACCCTTTGTCAAGACTAAAGAGGCACAGGAAATGAAATAGATTAAAAGGCCGGGCTGGGAGAGAACTAAAGAGAAGAGACATTAAGAGGTATTCAAAACGAGACGAGATGGTGATACAGGTACACTATCCCTTATCCGAAAGCCTTGGGACCAGCTGAGTTTCGGTTTTCGGAATTTTTCGGATTTCAGAAGGTATTATTATAAGACTGGGAAATTTGTATTTAATATAAATTTTAAAAGTTCAGGCTACCTCTTGCGACTGTTCCGTGTCTCATTCCCCTTCCTGCTTCTCTGGAAAGCTGGATATCGGCTGACTCCTACTAAGCTGGCCCGCAAATCAGGTCGGGGGTCGGGTGGGGGGGGTGGTGGGGGTAGAAAAGAATATCGGACGGGCCGCGGTTCGGGTCAGGGGGCGGGGGAGAAAAGAATATCGGACGGGCCGCGGTTCGGGTCGGGGGGTGGGGGCGGGGAGAAAAGAATATCGGATGGGCCGCGGTTCGGTTCGGGTCGGGGGGAGAAAAGAATATCAGACGGACCGCTGCAGCTATCGGACGGGCTGCTATATTGTTGGGTTCACTCTCCCGGTACCTCCTTCACACTGCTCGGCTCGGCCTGCAATCTCCTACCCAGGAGGGAACTCTGTGACCCTCTGCCCTGCTCAGCGTAAGTCGTGCGCCACTCTGGTCATGTCGTACGCACGACTTACACTGAACGAAAAAACTTTCGGTTTTTAGAGGTTTTCGGAAGTTCGGATAAAGGATAGTCTACCTGTAGGACTAGTGGAGACAAAAAGTGGGGCAGCACGGTGGCATAGTGGTTAGCACTGTTGCCTCACAGCGCCAGGGACCTGGGTTCGAATCTGGCCTCGGGTGACTGTCTGTGTGGAGTTTGCACATTCTCCCTGTGTTTGCGTGGGTTTTCTCCGGGTGCTCCGGTTTCCTCCCACAGTCCAAAAGATGTGCGGGTTAGGTTGATTGGCTATGATAAATTGACCCTTAGTGTTAGGGGGATTAAATACATGGGGTTACGGGGATAGGGTGGGATATGTGTCGGTGCAGGCTCGATGGGCTGAAATGGCCTCTATCTGCACTGTGGGGTTTCTGTGATTCTGTGAAAAGACAGCTCTAGATTAGGTGTGAAATGCGTTGGCAGAATGGGAGACAGCTGCCATGTGGGAGAGAGAAAAAAAGGAAAGGGGGTGGGGGGAAGGCCAAAACAAAGGTGTGGATAAAAAATATAAGTAAAAATATAATAGGGGCCGAGGTTATGATCTGAAATTGTTGAACTTGATATTGAGTCCGGAAGGCTGTAAAGTGCCTAATCGGAAGATGAGGTGCTGTTCCTCGAGTTTACGGTGAGCTTCCGTGGAACAATGCAAGAGGCCGAGGACGGTGAGGTCCGAGTGGTGAAGAGCCAAACGGAGATCCCGTCGAAGAGAAGAGCAGAACTTCTTCAAGGTAGGCATTCCTAGAAGAGGTGTGGCAGTGAACCAAACACTTGTACGATAGCAAAATACTGCAGATGCTGGAAATCTGAAATAACAACAGAAAATGCTGGAAAAACTCTCAGCAGTTTATGCTCTGTATCAGTCGCGCTGTAACTGCCCGGGAACGTTTCAAGCTTTGTTTTTAATGTTCGCGTGGAACCGACTGTCCTATTTGGTCCTCAACAGTATTGATAATATAAACCGTGCTCTCCTACTGGCTCAGTGTGTGGCAGAGCAAGACCATCCCAGGAGCTGTGTTAACTGAGCTCAGCGGGAGTGGCAGTCGGACTGCTACAATTCCCCACAGCAGCTTTGGACAAGGGAGAGGAAAGCCATTAGGATTCCCTGACCCCTGCTGGTGGTCTGTATGGCTGGTTCATCAGGTAGTAGAAAAGAAAGGAAGACTTGCATTTATATGGCACCTTTCATGACCTCAGGACGTCCCAAAGTGCTTTCCAGCCAATGAAGTACTTTTAGAAGTGTAGTCACTGTTGTAATGTAGGAAACGCGGCAGTCAATTTGTGCACAGCAAGGTCCCACAAACAGCAATGTGATAATGACCAGATAATCTGTTTTGTTTTTAGTGATGTTGATTGAGGGATAAATATTGGCCAGGATAGCAGGGAGAACACCCCTGTTCCTCAAAAGAGTGCCATGGGATCTTTCGCATCTATCTGAGTGAGCTGACAGGTCCTCAGTTTAACGTCTCATGCGAAAGACGGCACCTCCGACAGAGCAGCACTCCCTCAGTACTGCACTGTGAGTGTCAGCCAAGATTTTTGTGCTCAAGTCTCTTTGGAGTGGGACTTGAACCCACAACCTTCTGACTCAGTGGCAAGAGTGCTACCCACTGAGCCAGAACTGACACGGGTAGAATAACCTGCTGACATTCACATATTGATAAGGCCTAAATATTGATAATAGCCAGTTGGCCACCAGAATGTGACTGATGCCCATGGAATTGTATGTAGTCCAGCAAGGAGTCAGCACCTTCAGGAGAGGAAGGAAGGAAGGACTGGTGCGGGGTGGGGGAAGCAGTATAACAGTGACAATGTGCCATTTTTGACAGGAAATGGGGACGCTCAGATCAAGTTTAACAACCCTGCTAAAACTACATCAGCATTTGTACAAAGTGCAGAAATTCATTCAACTAAACACAGATTTGCTGGAAAGATTTCAGCCCAGTTCACAGATTTCTTGCCCTAATCTACTGTGGACCGACAACTGATGAAATAAATGTCTAAATTATGCTCTGGAGTTATACCAACATTAGAACTCTGCCTCCGTAGAGGAGGGGCTTTTGTCCAAGTCTCAGTTTTGGAGACCCAGCACTGAACAAGCTTTCTGGGCTTTCCAATATAGCCTCGCTCTCAGTCCCCTGGCAGGCCTGGATTTTGCCTGGCAACCCGAACACTAACAAGATGTCAGCTGCGCCCCATGTTTGTCTGTCAGTCACTGCACTGTTATTAATGCCCAAAGCTGCCCTACTGTGCTGGAATGTAAACAAGGCCAGTCCTATTAATTATCTCGGCGGTAACCAGTGACTTTTACCAGAATCAGGCTAGGTACTTTTTATAAATATTTTAGGGTAAACTGTTACTCTCAATCTCATGGTGTTCTGCTGATGCTGGTTTACTCAGCAGTCACTAGATTAAACAACATCTCCACATAAATAGACGATTTCAGTATTTAACAACTTGCATTTATATAGCACCTTTAATGTAGGAAAATATCCCAAGGCGCTCCATGGAGGTGTAATCAGATGAGAATGGTGCCGAGCTTTAGAAGGAGATATTAGGAGGTTGACCAAAAGCTTGGTGGAAGGGGTGGATTTTAAGGAGGAGGGAACGAAAGAGGCAGAGGGCTTTAGGGAGATAATTCCAGAGAGTGGCGCCTAGATGGCTCAAGGCACAGCTGCTAATGGTGGGATGAGGTGGGGCGGGGGTTGTACAAAAGACCAGAGTCCGAGGAACCGGGGGAGTTCTGGAGGGAGCTATTGGGGCTCAGCAGGCTTACAGAGCAAGGCAGGGGTGAGGCCATGAAGGGATTTAAACACCAGGATGAACGTTTTAAATTGGAGCGATGGGGGAGCCGGGAGTCAATGTCGGTCAACAAGGTCAGGAGCGATGGGTGAGCAGGACTTAACATAGAAACATAGAAGATAGGAGCAGGAATTCGGCCCTTCGAGCCCGCTCCGCCATTCAACGAGATCATGGCTGATCATCCAAACCCTAGCACCCGGTCCCTACACCGACAGCCATCCCAACCAAGCCCTATCCCCGTAACCCCACGTATTTAATCCCCCTAACACTAAGGGCCAATTAAAATTTTTTTTTTTTTTATCATGGCCAATCAACCTAACCCGCACATCTTTGGACTGTGGGAGGAAACCCACGCAAACACAGGGAGAATGTGCAAACTCCACACAGACAGTCACCCGAGGCCAGATTTGAACCCGGGTCCCTGGCGCTGTGAGGCAACAGTGCTAACCACTATGCCACCGTGCTGCCGTCCTTGGTGGAGGATAGAATACAGGGCAGAGTTTTGGATCAGCTGGAGTTTATGGAGTGTGGCGGGTGGGAGCATTGGAATAGTCAAGTCTGGAGGTGACAAAGGCATGGCTGAAAGCTTCAGCAGCAGATGGGCTGGGGCATGGGCGGAGACATGTGATGCAACCGAGGTTAAAGTAGGTGGTCTTTGTGATTTAAAAGCCACAATTTTTTCTTTAATATCAGTACTTGGATCCCAGATTATTAAAGGTTTTTTCCAATTGAAGAAGTAAAGTCGAGAGTGATGGTGGAATATTTTCTGCTCATACTATTCCACCAATGTCTACCCAAAAAGTCATGAATAAATATATCTATTACCAGTGCTGAAGCAACAGTGATTTTGTCATCGCAGGGAGACCTGCAATTTTGCATTGCCTTTCATCCAGAGCCACAGGTTATGGGTGTTGCCAACTGACTCCATTCAAGTCAATGAGGAACGAGCCATTCAAACTGGTCTGGGAGCCAAACCACAGCTACCCAACTTCAGAAATGGCCCCAGTCACTAACTGGCTGCACTTTATTTGGTCGCTGGGTGGCTCCAGATCAAGTTTAACAAAGTAGTATTTCTATATTTAAAAAAAAACATTATTGAGCTTCACATCTTAAAGGTCACTTGCTATCCCATAAGCTGCAAATGGAGTTACACAGGAATAAGATTTCACTTTGTGGATCCACCTTAAACATACAATCATCAATTTTGCATATATTTAAGTTAAAAATGCCCCAAAAATAAAATTCACACAACAATGCCTGTTTCTCATTTAGCAGCTGCAACTTTTGGTTGGGGGAGGGACGGGATTGAGTCGGTCGATTAGAGCACGTGTATCGTAAAGCTTTCTTACGTTTATCTCACATCTGCAAGGTATACAGTAACATGGGATGTCACTGCAACTGGGACTTAAAACACGGAAAGCAAAAAAATATGCACGCACATACACAAAACATGGGAGTGGTCGTGAAGAGAACGTGTGACATAATGTAGGGAATAAAGCATCATTGGTGGCGTGGGCCTGATAATACAGAACCGTTGCCCAGCTCAGAGCTGCACTGTGATGCTTTTATCCTTACATTGCCGCTTATTGTTATGTATCCCGCACTGACACTCCTCCTTGACAAATTATGTAGAAACGTGTTGAGGGACAGATACACGACACAGAATGGCTGAATCACGAAAACATCACTTTTAGCAAACTGAATTTTCAAGAAAGAATGAGAATAGATGTTAGCCAAACCATTGTGTGAACAGGATGATTAATAGCTCAGCTAATACCAACATAAAATCAAATGATCCTGTTGCTCTCAGACAGGACAATGAGCTGAATGATAGAATCTGCATATGGTAACAGATTCCGATCGGTCACAAGGCAATCACATGAGCAGCAAGATGCCACATGCAAAGGAGCAGGAGAATGATGGATACACACGGTCACATCGGTGATGGACAAAGCGACAGCAGCAGACAGCTCATTTCGGCCAGAAAGCATAAATAAACAAACACAAATTATTGGATTTGTTTAAAAAAAAGTCTTTTTACTAAAATTTCAATTGACAAAAGTTTCACAAGGACAAGTATGGAAAGAACCCACGGCAGTTGCCATATCATGCAAAACCATTGATAGTCATACCTTGGCTCATTCTAGTCATCCTTGTAGCACTTTAGAGAAAAAGTAAGTAAATATTCTAGGTAAGTTTACAATTTTCTTAAACTATCACATTGTGGTCTCAGCACTTTCACTGGCACTGTCTGACTGAACATTAAAATCTCCTGTAAACAAGACGGTGTCAGTGAAAGTCGACTTTGGTCAGTAGTCTTAACCATAACACACACCCACTGGCAAACTCATGCTATGAAATAGTGGTATAGTGTAAACATAGTTTTAGGAAAGTATATTAAATTTATGAATATATATATATTTAAAGCTTTCTTTACTGAATAGGGGGGAAAATGCTTCCTAAAAAATTTACATTCCCACATAACACCAAAAAACAAATGTCCTGCATCCATGAACGATCGACAGAGCGTATGTGCCAATTGTGTCTATGACAGTCACACAAAAGAAGTGCGTTTAACTGTCTTCATGAATACAAACTGTGGTTATGAAATGGCTACTGTATAAAAGTGCCTGACACACTATTTTCTTATTTTTTTTGTTCTTTCTGCTAAGATTCACATCATTGAACCACCCCAGTAAAACATGACTGACTTCTTTTTTATCTTCGGAAATATAAAAGTTAATTTAAAAAAAAAGTGACATCAATTCTCAGGGAGCGAAAGAAAAAAAAAGGTTGACAATGTAACAGTCAAATCAAAAAGAATAATGCTTTGCATGTCTCGGTAAATTCTATTCATCGCCCATCACCCACCGGCCCCCGTCCCACAGCCCTTTCGACTATGTCTGTGCTAATACGAACATGCTATTGAATCAGTGACAAGGCAAAAATGTCATGAATTTAAAATGCTCTGCCCTTGTTACTGAGGGGACAACAGTCACTTTCGCCAGGAGTTGTCTGTTTGGATACAAGTCATTTTCAGTTTAAGATAATTATAAAAATCTTACCCTTTTCTGTACCCTAATGCTATGCATTAAATAATTACTATTATTGTGCTCTGTGTAAACTATCAAACATTAGATAATTAAGTGTTTCAAATAAAGGTATGTCAGTAGTTGCTGCTGAGAGTTAATTGGTGTTTGGTATGATTGGTTTTTAGATCCATCTGGATTGTTGCTGTTGTGCTGCAGGAGATGGACGATGAAATCTGTTGACAAACACATGCATACAGACGAACATGTGCAGACATACGTGACGCGGTCCGTGACAAAGGGAAGCTCTGCGCTGGGGGAAATGGGCAGAGGTGGAAATTTCACACACTTTTTTTCATCAGTTAGCATGGTCATAGCAAGCTCTTTCGTCAAGCACATACTTCTGCTTTTCCCGGGGATCCCGAGTCTTGTTGCGGTTTGGACGGTTGGTGGAAGATGGGATGGAGTGCACAGACGAGCTTTTCTTACTGGAAGAGTGGGAGGAATGAGACGAGTGCGATAAGCTGCCACGGGATTGGCCAGCATTGTGGTCAAATTGCATCAGACTGAAGATCACATCCGTTGAGACGAGTTCAAATTCATAGTGCGGATTTGCGATCACATATCTGAAAAGGAACGGGAAAATACAAATGAACCATGCAAGCTACCCCAGTACAGGAACATTATTATCCATGTAAGGACCGCAGAGTCCTAGCAAACCCACTTTTTCAATATTGCTTTTGCCTAAGGCTGTAACCTGGTGACAAAATTTGCATCAAAATGCATTGCCCAGAAATCCCACTGTATTAATTGTGTATGATGCCAATTGCAATAATTTTACACTAACCGGCAGGCGGGATGCCCAGGCGGATCGGGTGGAATGGGCGGTTCACACCCCGCCCGATGTAACTCTCCATTGGCTTCACTGGAGTGTAAAATTGGGCGTGCTGTAAAACCAGCTTTGCACCCCCCACCCCCCCCAATCCTGGCAGTTTACCGGGTTAGGTTAAAATTGCCCGCCAATGTTTCTGCAAGACGCGCCACCTAGGAAAGTTGAGAGTGAACATGATCCATCGCTTCACTGCTGTTGCAGATAACTTGGAAGTGCCAGGGAACTTGTGAATGATCGTTTATCTGTGAAGCTGGAGTCAGATTTCAGAACAGTGCGAATCCAACTTCAGTCAGACATTACCACGTAAGCAGCGTCTTACTGCGGCTGTCTCCCTACAGTATGGCAACAACTGGAGTGGACACACAGTGCACACTGCTTGAGGAACTACAAAGAAAGAAAGACTTGCATTTCTACAGCGCCTTTCAGAACCACTGAATGTCCCAAAGCACTTTACAGCCAATGAAGAACTTTTTGAAGTGTAGTCACTGTTGTAATGCAGGAAACGTAGCAGGCAATTTGTGCACAGCAAGCTCCCACAAACAGCAATGTGATAATGACCAGATAATCTGTTGTTGTGATGTTGATTGAGGGATAAATATTGGCCAGGACACCGGGGAGAACTCCCCGGCTTTTCTTCGAAATAGTGCCATGGGATCTTTTACGTCCATCTGAGAGGGCAGATGGGGCCTCGGTTTAACGTCTCATCCGAAAGACGGCACCTCCGACAGTGCAGCACTCCCTCAGCACTGCACTGGGTGCATCAGTCTAGATTTTTGTGCTCAAGTCCCCGGAGTGGAACTTGAACCCACGACCAAGCACGTGTGGGAAAACAAATAAATACAGGAAATGCAAACCTCTTCTGAGTGCGCAGAGAATCATCAAGTGAACAACTGGGGAATGGGGATCAATCTAATTATCTTGGCTAGAACTCTGTTTTGTCTTTTGAGTGATATGTCTAAGAGGTAGTTTCTGAGCAACGCTTCAGCAGAACAAAGTAAACTGAAATAATTCTGGCACTAAACACCGAGTGATGATATTAGTTAGACTGCAATGACATTGACGTTACTTGTATGTATCCAGAAAGCAGCAGTTCGAACACTGAGGTGATGATATCTCTGTTACTTTAAACTGCTCCTGGGCAGAAACGGTGAAAGCTATGCTGGGGCAAGTCTCCGGTGATGGATTTGGTGCTGACCTCCACCTATCTTTCGGTTATAGATGATCAGCTTGTTGTGTCTTTACCATATCGGGGTGCGGAGGGGGGGCGGAATGGGGAATTTTAACCCCAAGGACAGGTTGGTTGGGGGTGTGTGGGAAGGTAAAAAATTTAAATTCTCCAACCCGCCCACTTCTGGGTTTAATGATGGCGGGTCTGGGGACGGGCGACCAATTCGCTATCAGGAGGCGGGTCAGTCACTAAAATCTTTTAAGGACACTGCGCGCCACCAGTTTAACTCCATCTTTATTTTTAATGCATGGAGGCCTGGGAGGTAAAAGGAGGTGAGAAGGGCCGGATCCATGGGGTAAGTACCTTTATTGCACTGCTTGTGAGCCAGGAGGAGCAGGAGTGTTTCCCCCAGGCCCAACAAAGCTAACAAGCGAGTGGACCTCCAGCGACATCCACCCCCGATGGGGCTTTCCATACCTCCCCGCGACTTCCTATTCCCCCCACCCCTGCGATGTCCAACCCGCGACGGGGCTTTCCATACGTCCCCGTGACTTCCTATTCCCCCCCCACCCCTGCGATGTCCCACCCGCGCGCGATGACCGATTCCCCTCTCCGCGATGTCTGACTCCCTCCCCTCCGCCCCCCGCAATGTCAAACTTCCCCAGCATCCGCTCCCCGGCTGACTTCCAGCTCAAGAAGCAGACACACTCTGTCAATCTGGCCGTCGAGCTGGAAACCTGTTGAAAAAATGTAAATGGCGCCCTGCCGTTAAATTCGGCAGATAAATTGACCCTTAGTGTTAGGGGGATTAAATACATGGGGTTATGGGGATAGAGTGGGATATGTGTTGGTGTAGGGGTTACGGGGATCGGGTGGGATATGTGTTGGTGCAGGCTCGATGGGCTGAAATGGCCTCTATCTGCACTGTGGGGTTTCTGTGATTTCTGTGAAAACCTTACTTCCGGGTTTCCAGTCCAAAAATCCCCCTCCGCCCCCACTCTCTTCCTGACTCCAAGTAAATATCGAGGCCATCAGGCCCATATAACCAGCAGTGTTGAGTCTGTGTGTCCAGTTATGCTTATTATAAATCACTGGACACAGACAACAAGAATAACTTTAACAGGTCTTTACTATTCGGAGGTCAGGGCTGAACTGCCCAGCAAATCACTACACAACGTTTATATACCGGTGTGGTCACCACCGGTATTACAGTATACAGCAGCCAAGAGAAAGTAGTACATCTCTTAAGGTAGTTCTCTTAAGGTGGAACAGGTTACATACACCACAAGCAGCTAATACTATTACAGTATTTTTAAATCTAACAATGGGGTGTGATAGCAAAAACAAACTAAAGGCATTCATGCTGCCTATTGCTGGGGTACAATGCCACGACTGTGGGTTTTTACCACTCCAGTGATTGTTTTGTTAACTGGTTTTGCTTTTGGATTAAAACAAGCATGAACGATCTCTGGTATTCTTATTCGTTATTGCTTCAATAGGCTCCCTTAAATGGACCAAATTCATTATTACTGTATAATTAGCGATCTCGTTTCAACAGAAGACAAAGGCAGTCTTTGACAGCACCTACACCCATGCTGTCCCAATAATTGGGCCTGATGAGGAAAGCCTGGGCCCAACAAGGAAGGCCTGTTGTGACAGGCTCCACAACAGGCCTGTACACCAGCAGTTTCACTTTCAAGCAATTAGAAAATACAATTTTGATTAGACTGCTGGTTCTGGAGAGCAGAGTCCTTATCTTTTGACCAACTATCCGAGCCAGAATCAGTAAAATCAGGCTTGTGTAGACCTCCGCTGTTTCCTCTGACCCCGGAGTTCAAGATACTGCCAGTTTCAGACAATCGATACCGTCTAAGGCGTCTTTTGCTTCTGAGAAACCGGATCTATCTGGGAATTGAAGTATTCACCTCTTCTGTGCTCATTCTGAACTACCATTGAGAACAAGCATGGGCGCATTTCATGCATAGTCAATGTCGCTTAATAGATTTAGAACACGACAATTCCTTCAGGCAAGTGTACCATTCAGTGAAATGGTTTCGTTGCCAAAATTAACACGACTGAGCACAAGGCAGGACTTCACGCATTACGTGATCATGGGCTGGTTGCTGTATTTACTCTAATATCTACCTTAGACAAGTTAGTCAAACGTAACAATTTTGCGCGATGTGAGCTTAAACATTACATTAACTGAGGAAGTGTCCACTGGAAAGTAGCTCCAGTCCCTACACTGTGCCAAGTGAGGAAGTAGAGAAAGTCAGAAAGGACACGAGTTGTCCAGTGTTGTTTGCTTTGTCACAAATGCAAGTCGTTCTTTTTGCCATCTGTTGTGTTCATGCTTTACATATCTATATTTTACTCTCAAGATAAGAAAGTTTTGGTGAAAAAGAAATAAATGTTCTGAACTTCAGAAATGTGGGGACACATGACATGATGAAAAAACATTTTGATTGATAAGTGTGTTTATTGCCATTGTTTTGGGCTGGAATGATCAGCTGATTTGGATTGATTTCTTGGCTGTGTTTTAATGTTAAATTATGTGCAAGGCATCAAATGGTGTTGTTGTACCCTGGGATGCCATTGTCTGTGTTCATGGCGTCTGTCACAGCATCTTGTCGTAAACAAGTCAATTTGACTTAATCCAGCTCTGCTGCAAGACAGCAACAAATAAATACCACAGCTAAAACTCTCATCTCAAGTGCTCCCAGTCTACAGTGAATGACATACTGCCAGCACTGCATTTGTGCCTATTCCCCCTTAAAACTGGTGTTGTTCAACTTATCTAATTCTTTCAGCAAACTCTTTTTCTGACAGCAAAGGCCTACAGATGGGCTGTGCTTTTACATTCGTTTTTGCATCAGTAATATTATGGCTAACATAGCAAAATGTTAGTGAAAGTTAAAGGGACACGAGCATTAGAAATAACAACTAGGGAAATGTGGCACTTACCGCTTAGTACATTGGTTCTGTGCGCGTAGATGTGCATCTCTCAATCGGTAAATTCCAAAGCAAAGCATGTTGTACGTTTTTAAGGCCTTGCAGAACAGGTCTCCATAACAGCCACCGTCCTGGGGCAAAAAGACAGAAGAGATAATATCAGCAGCAGCTTCGCTTCCAGGCCAATATTTACCACCCACCCTCCCTCAACACAGCTCCAGTTGAAGGTGCAGGATTGGAATAAAGAAAGAAAGAGGAAGAAAGACTTGCATTTCTATAGCGCCTTTCACGACCACTGGAGAAAGCACTTTACAGCCAATGAAGTACTATTTGAAGTGTAGTCACTGTTGTAATGTGGGAAACGTGGCAGCCAATTTGCGCACAGCAAGCCCCCACAAACAGCAATGAGATAATGACCAGATAATCTGCTTTTGTTATGTTAGTTGAGGGATAAATATTGGCCAGGACACCGGGGATAACTCCCCCTGCTCTTCTTCGAAATAGTGCCATGGGATCTTTTATGTCCACCTGAGAGAGCAGACAGGGCCTGGGTTTAACATCTCATCCGAAAGATGGCACCTCCAACAGTGCAGCGCTCCCTCAGCACTGCACTGGGAGTGTCAGCCTAGCTTTATGTGCTCAGGTCCCTGCAGTGGGACTTGAACCCACAACCTTCTGACTCAGAGGCGAGTGGATTGGGAAGGAATGGAAATCCATCAAGTTCGACACAAAGTCATTTGTTTCATAAATTGGATGTGAAGAAAGAAAATAAAGAGGTGATACACATGGCAAAGCAACTTCAACTGATTTCCTTGGTCTAAAAAAATGCAAGTGTAGTAAATAGAATTTGTCCAAGCCAGTTGCGTAATGTTGCAAATCTGCCAGTTATGAGGATGATCACACTATTGAGCAGCAACCCTCAAGAGATATTCCTCCTATTACTCTCCTAACCACAAACTACCCACCACTTATAAGAGTCATCATTCCGAGCTTCAAACAAATAAATCACTTCAAGCAATATAGTTTACATTCCAGGTTGCACAAGTGTGTGAAGTCGCGCAGATCAAGGCGCGTGGTGTGAGTCTGTCTCAGGAGTTGGCTACACATGGTTTCAATTCTGCAGCAGCGTGAACTTCAAAAAGGTTTAAAAACTTTGGCTCAGAGTTTCCGCTCTGGGCGTAATCGCCGAGCTGGGTGCGCGTTGGGCTTGTCTTTTGCGACGGGGTTTTATTGCTCATGTTTCCACTCAAACTCATCTGCATATTGACAAATGTAAAATGTTCCGTGCACCAGCGCACCAATCGGGCTGCGTTTTAGAATGTATTTTTTTTGTTAAATTTGCAGTAAAAAAAAATTCCTCGGTATATTTCAGAGTGGGAACCAATGCTCCCTTTAAGCTGCGCGACCGCACGGTGTTCTGCAGCCCCCGCGCAGCTTTTAAATAGGAAAAGCTGCACATGCACGGTGTTTTGAATGGGCCGCGCACCTAAAAAAAAAAATGAACGGGCAGATTGGTGGTAACCTGGTACAGTTAGATTAATCCAGCTGAAAATGGGTTTATTCCCCCACGAGTCCAATTTTAAATCACCGAAACTGACTTTAAAAAGCTCTACGGAACCATTTACTAGTTACGTTGGTGTACAGTAGTCAGTTTCTTAGTAAATTAAAAAAAATATTTAAAAGGTGCCTATTCGTGCCCCTGCGCCTAAAAACAGGTTTAATTTTAGGAGCCTCATCGAAGGCCTGCAAACGGATGCAATTAGCGGACACTCGCCATGGCGCTTAATTCGATCTGGGGCCATGGCCAGTTGTTGGTGGGGCCCAGTTCCATCGCGATGTTTGTTAAACCAGCGCAAAATATCACCGACCTTCGATTTGCGCTGGATGTGATTGCACTAGAGTGGGTACAGGGGAGATTTACGAGGATGTTGCCAGGACTGGAAAATGAGGAAAGATTGGATAGGTTGGGGTTGTTTTCTTTGGAACAGTGGAGGCTTAATTGAGGTGTATAAAATTATGAGGGGCCGAGATAGAGTGGATAGGAAGGACCTATTTCCCCCAGCAGAGAGGTCAATAACCAGCGGACATAGATTTAAAGTAATTGATAGAAGGATTAGAGGGGAGTTGAGGAGAACTTTTTTCACCCAGAGGGTGGTGGGGGTCTGGAACTCACTGCCTGAAAGGGTGGTAGAGGCAGAAACCCTCATCACATTTAAAAAGTACTTGAAGTGCCGTAACCTACAGGGCTACAGACCAAGTGCTGGAAAGTGGGATCAGGCTGAATAGCTCTTTTCATAGAAACATAGACGATAGTAGCAGGAGTAGGCTATTCGGCCCCTCGAGCCCCTAACTCCTTCTTGAATATATTTAATAAGTTGGCCTCAACTGCCTTCTGTGGTAGAGAATTCCACAGGTTCACCACACTCTGGGTGAAGAAATTCCTCCTCATCTCTGTCCTAAATGGCTTACCCCTTATCCTTAGACTCTGACCCCTGGTTCTTGACTCCCCCGTTTATTCCAACTCTTTGCTTCCTGTCTGCCAACTAGTTCTCTATCGAAGTCAGTACCCCCAATCCCATGTGCTTTAACTTTGCATGCCAATCTCTTATGCGGGACCTTATCGAAAGCCTTCTGAAAGTCCAAATACACCACATCTACTGGTTCTCCCTTATCTATTCTACCAGTTACATCCTTAAAAAATTCCAGCAGATTAGTCAAGCATGACTTACCTTTTGTAAATCCATGCTGACTTTGTCTGATTCTGTCACTGTTTTCCAAGTGCTCTGCTATTACATCTTTTATAATGGACTCTAGCATTTTCCCTAATCTATAATTCCCTGTTTTCTCTCTACCACCTTTTTTAAATAGTGGGGTTACATTAGCTACCCTCCAATCCATGGGAACTATTCCAGAGTCTATAGAATTTTGGAAGATGACCAGCAATGCATCTAATATTTCTAGGGCCACTTCCTTAAGTACCCTACGATGTAGATTATCAGGCCCTGGGGATTTATCGGCCTTCAATGCCATCAATTTCCCTAACACCATTTCCCTACAAATACTGATTTCATTCAATTCCTCCCTCTCATTAGACCCTATGTTCCCCGACATCTCTGGAAGGTTATTTGTGTCCTCCTTTGTGAAGACAGAACCAAAGTATGTATTTAATTGGTCTGCCATTTCTTTGTTCCCCATTATAAATTCCCTTGATTCTGACTGCAAGGGACTTACGCTTGTCTTCACCAATCTTTTTCTCTTCACATATCTATAGAAGTTTTTACAGTCAGTTTTTATGTTCCCTGCAAGCTTACTCTCATATTCTATTTCCCCCCCTCTTAATTAATCCCTTTGTCCTCTTTTGCTGAATCCTAAACTGCTCCCAATCCTCAAGTTTGCTGCTTTTTCTGGACAATTTATATGTCCTCTCCTTGGATCTTATGCTATCTCTAATTTCCCTTGTTAGCCACGGTTGAGTCACCTTTTTTGTTTTATTTTTATGCCAAACAGGGATGAACAAATTCTGTAGTTCATCCATGCAATCTTTAAATGTTTGCCATTGCCTATCCACCGTCAACCATTTAAGTAACCTTCCCCAATCCATCCTAGCCAACTCGCGCCTCATACCATCGTAGTTTCCTTTATTTAAATTCAGGACCCTAGTCTCTGAGTCAACTACTTCACTCTCCATCTTAATGAAGAATTCTATCATATTATGATCTCTCTTCCCCAAGGGGCCTCGCACAACAACATTGCTAATTAATCCTTTCTCATTACATAATACCCAGTCTAAGATGGCCTGATCTCTACTTGGTTCCTCGGCATATTGGTCCAGGAAACCATCCCGTATACACTCTAGGAATTCCTCCTCCACAGTATGTTACTAATTTGGTTAGCCCAATCTATATGTAGATTAAAGTCACCCATGATAACTGCTGCGCCCTTATTGTACGCGTCTCTAATTTCCCGTTTAATGCCATCCCCAACCTCAGCATTATTGTTTGGGGGTCTGTATACAACTCCCACTAACGTTTTCTGCCCCATGGTATTTCTTAGCTCTACCCATACAGATTCCACATCATCAGAGCTAATATCCTTCCTTACTATTGTGTTAATCTCCTCTTTAACCAGCAATGCTACCCCACCTCCTTTTCCTTTTTGCCTGTCCTTCCTGAATATTTAATAACCCTGGATGTTGAATTCCTAGCCTTAGTCACCCTGGAGCCATGCCTCCGTAATTCCAATTACATCATATCCGTTTACATCTATTTGCGCAGCTAATTCATCCACCTTATTACGAATACTCCTCGCATTAAGACACAAAGGGCTGGATTTTCATTGAGGAGTCGGGTTGGAGGCGGGACTACAACTTTCGGGGTTGTAGTCCCGCCTCCATCGAGATGCGGCCAATCCACGCGATTTTAACTTGATTGACCTTGTTGAGCCCGCCCAGCGGGCTCAGCAGGCCAATTAAGGGCCACCCGGCAACAGGTGACGTCACAGACTGAAAATACATCTGTCAAGAGATTTTGACATGAAATATCAGTGTTACACAGCTGTTTGAAGCTGTCAAACACTGACAGTCTTACTTCTAACCTGAGTCCTTCTCCACAGACTCAGTTAGAAATCTCTCCTGCACAGAAAGCTGCAGGCTGTCACTTTTGACAGTTCGCAGCCATTCTGCTTTCTGTGCCGGTGAGATGACGGACTCCCAGGACCTAAAGGAAGGAAGGCTGTAAAGGTAAGAAAAGGTAATTTACACTTCTTTAATCACTTTAGACACACCAAACACACTTACCTTTGCACTCATGCACACATCACTCACCTGAACACCGACATCTCGACCCCTCCAAGCCCTTCAACCCGACGGCCCGACTCCTCTAACTTGACGTGGTTTGGAGCCGTCGGGAATCCCACACTTCAACCTTCAAAATAGGGATTAGGCTAAAAAACTGCCTGTTAACTACCAGTTAATTGGCACTAATCCCTCCCCGCCTCCTTTGAAACTGGCATGGAGGCGGGTTGGTGTCAGGACCCCCGATTTTGGGATTTTAACCCCCCACACGCCTCCAAGCCCGATTCCACGGCACAATGAAAATCCTGCCCAAAGCCTTCAGGCTTGTTTTTTTAACACTCTTAGTCCTTTTAGAATTATTATTTACTGTAGCCCTGTTTGATTTACACCCCTTTCCTCTGTCTCACTGCACAGGTTCCCAACTGTTAGATCCGTGTATTTTGATGTTGTTTGTCCTTCAATAACTAGACACGAGACTGCAGGGAACAATCAACAGGTGTTTACTGGATGAGAGTTACTCTAAAACGAAACATACAGATCCCTACTCAGGGTTTATATACAGGTGTGGTCACTGCCGGTACTACAGTATACAGGAGCTGTAAAAAGTAGTTCTCCCCTTAAAGGTACATACACTACAATTCCTCCCCTTTTAGATTGACAGTACCATAACATTCATTTAACAATTAACACTTTTAACATGCACATTAACTGAAAATAGTCCATTTATAAATTCAGTCTTTGGGGAGGCCTCCTGATCCTTTCTGGATAGCGCCTTTCCCGAGTGTCTTGCTCTTGGTGCGGAGGCAATTCTGGCCCCCTGTCGTCGGTTGGTTCATCAGCTTCCGATGCTACTGTTTCTGGGGTAGATGCTACCTGTATGTCGGGTTCATCACCAGGTACGCGAGACATGGGGTTGACTCATTCCTGTGACTCTAGGATCTGGTCGACATGGCGTCTCACAATGTTCTCCCCAACATCCACTGTGTACATTAGTGGCCTCTGCCGTGTGCATATCGTTCCTGGTTGCCATTTCTCTGTTCGGTAGTCGCGGGCCAAGACTGGTTGCCCTACATTGAAGCTCCTTGTCGGCTTCTCATTGATGTGCTGGAATTGCTTATTCTCAACATCTCTTCGTACATTTGGTCTGAGCAAATCCAGACGAGATCTCAACCTTCGGTTAAAGAACATCATGGCCGGGGTCTGGTTGGTGACTGCATGTGTCGCATTTCTGTAGGCTAACAGGAAATTGTCCACCTTATGCTGCAGTGGAATGTCGTCATCGCTCATGGCCCTTACTGCTTTCTTAAAGGTTTGTACGAACCTCTCAGCCAATCCATTTGTGGCTGAATGATACGGGGCGGATGTGTAATGCCTTACCCCATTCCTTTTCATGAATCTTCGAAACTCTTCAGACAGAAACTGTGGTCCGTTATCAGAGCAAATCTGCTCTGGCAAGCCGTTCCTGGCAAATATGGTCCGTAGGACTGCAATAGTTTTCTCCGTGGTGGTGGAGGACATTTTGATGACCTCAGGCCATTTCGAGTGCGCATCCACGGCTATTAAAAACATTGAGTCCATGAATGGACCAGCAAAATCAATATGCACCCGTTGCCATGGAGATGAGGGCCACTCCCATGGCTGTAGAGGGGCATGTGGTGGTGCATTTTGGACCTTCTGGCATCCTGAACAGCTCTTTGTCGGGTCCTCAATTTGCTGATCGATCCCTGGCCACCACACATAAGCCCTAGCAAGGCTTTTCATTTTCACCCCTCCCAGATGGCCTTTGTGAAGCTCATTTAGCACTCTCTCCCTTAACTTGGGTGGAATTACCACTCGGGATCCACACATCAAGGTCCCCTGGCATACTGACAGCTGTTCTCTTCTGGATGAGAATGCTGGCAACAGTGAGTCGCCATGTGTTGGCCATCCCTTCACCGTCAAGTCATATACCCGAGACAGTGTCGGGTCATTTCGGGTCTCCTTCTCTATATCAGCGTTAGTTACTGGCAAGCGTTCAATTATAGTCGAATAAAATATTTCGACAGGGTCCACTGCTGGTGCTTCCTCCGCAGTAGGCAGCGGCAGGCGTGATAGCCCATCAGCATTTCCATGCTGTTTCGTGCCCTTATACTCGATTTCATATTGGTTCGCCCCTAGAAAAAGCGACCATCTTTGTAGCCGTTGCGCAGTCATCACCGGCACGCCCTTCTTTGGATTAAAGATGGAGACAAGTGGTTGGTGGTCCGTCAGCAAGGTGAACTTCTGCCCGTGCAGATAGTGGTTGAACTTTTTCACTCCCCACACTAGGCTGAGGGCCTCCCTGTCAATCTGGGCGTAGTTACGCTCGGCTGAGGTTAGTGACCGAGACGCAAAGGCTACCGGCCTCTCCGAGCCGTCCGGGAACTTGTGCGACAGCACCGCTCCAATGCCATAGGGTGATGCATCATACGCCAACCGAATTGGTAGTGCTGGGTTGAAATGAGCCAACACCTCTTTTGACGTGATTAATTCTTTGCACTTCTGGAAAGCTCGTTTACATTCGTCACTCCACTTCCATGGTACCCCCGTTTGCAGTAGGGTGTTCAGTGGGTGTAGTACTGTAGCCAAATTCGGCAAGAACTTATGGTAGTCGTTCACCAGCCCGAGGAACGTCCTCAGTTGTGACACATTTTCCGGTGCTGGAGCCTTGACTACTGCCTCAATCTTTTCAGGGGACTTATGTAACCCCTCTTCATCAATAACGTGGCCACAATACGAGATCTGCTTCTGGAAAAACTCGCATTTGTGGCGATTTGCTCGGAGCCCATATCCGTTTAATCTAGTGAGCACCTGCTCCAGGTTGGCAAGGTGATCACTGTCATTTTCGCCCGTGACCAGGATGTCATCCAAATAACACTGGGTCCCTGGAATCCCTTGCAGGACTTGATCCATTGCCCTTTGCCAAATAGCCGGAGCTGATGCTACCCCGAACACCAGCCAGTTGTGTTGGTAGAGACCTTTATGAGTGTTGATTGTGAGGTACTGTTTCGAGGCTCCTTCTACCTCCATTTGCAGGTACGCCTGGGCCAGATCAATCTTAGAGAAGCGTTTCCCTCCAGATAGCGAGGCGAAAATATCTTCAATCCGTGGAAGCGGATATTGTACCGTGTGAAGGACTGGGTTCACTGTCACCTTAAAGTCCCCACAGATGCGAACCTTCTTTGGTTCCCCAGGTGTATTACTCAACGACCTCTTCATTACAGGAACGATGGGTGTAGCCCACTCGCTCCAGTCCACTTTGGACAGTACTCCTGAACGTTCCAAACCTTCCAGCTCTGCTTCAACGGCTGGGCGGATCGCATAAGGCACCGGTCTGGCCTTAAAAAAAAACTTTGGGCTTGCATTTTCCTCTATTTTGATCATCGGTGTTATGCCTTTTAGTGTTCCGAGTCTCTCCTGGAACACTTCTTGTGCGTCAGTTAGCATTTTTGACAGTCGTCCAGGTGTGACGTCGTCATCCTTTTTGGCATCTACAGTCAGTGCTTGTATGGAATGCCAATCTAGCTGTATCTTCTGGATCCATTCACGTCCTAGTAGTGGTGGTCCTCCATCTGGCAATACATATAGGTCCATTTTTGGTGTTTCCTTGCCGTTATATATAACATTCACCCTTATTTTTTCTTTGGTGTAGACTTTTTTGCCCCGTGTACATCTTCAAGAGAATCTCTGTATCTCTCAAGGGTATATGTGAGAATAGCCGCTTGTAGTCCCTTCGGTTTATGACTGTTAGGGCTGATCCTGTGTCCAATTCCATTTTCACTTGGACTCCAGCTATCTTGAGCGTGACCGAGATAGTTTGGTGATCCTCCGTTTTGATCACATTATGTAGTTTCAGACAACCCAGCTCCTTGCTTCCAGAGTCTGTATCACTTTTCTGTTCGTCTGAACTACTCTCCGTCACCTTATGTACCTTCTTGTACTTCTCCTGTGGAGATTTCTTGCTGCTGGTTTTCTTTCCCGACCTGCAGACTCTTGCTCTGTGTCCTACTTTTCCACACTGTCTGCAAACTTTGTCCTTGAACCAGCAATCATTCTGGTCGTGTGTTGTTCTGCCGCAGCGATAGCACTTCACTGTTCCGTATGAATTTCATTTGTGCCATATTCTTGGGGTCTCCGTTGTATCTCTGCAGCGCCCCGTGCGGCTGCTTCATGTGATACTGCCATGCTGAAAGCCTTGTCCAGCGTAAGATCCTTTTCTGATAGAAGCCGTTTCTGGGTTCCTTCACTTTGAAGCCCACACACAAACTTGTCCCTTAAAGTATCTGCCAGTCCCGTTCCAAACTGGCAGTGTTTCGATAGCTTGCGCAGTTCTGTTAAATACTCAGCATTACTTTCATCTTTATGCTGGTTCCTTTTGTGAAACTTAAATCTTTCTGCTATCAGCAGCGGTGTGGGGTTTAAGTGGTCCTGTAGGATTGACACTATGTTTCCAAAATCCTTTTCCACTGGCTTCTCTGGGGTTACTAGGTTTCACAGTAAGCCATACGTTTTTGCACCCATTGAATTCAACAATACCAACGCTTTCCTCTCATCTGGCACTTCATTCGCCTTGCAGTACACTTCTATGTGTTCGACATATGTCGTCCAATCTTCGACTTCATTGTCGAATGCTGTGATACTGCCACTCTTTGGCATCCCTGGGTGTGGTTAGACTGGCTCAAAATGGCGTTTTCCCGCGCGCTCCCTTCTTCTCGTGGCTCAAAATGGCGTTTTCCCGTGCTCTCCCTTCTTCTCCGCTGTGGCTCAAAATGGCGTTTTCCCGCGCTCTCCCTTCTTCTCCGCTGCGGCTGCTCGGCCCTTGAACACCGGCTGCGCTCTGCGCGTTTCCCTTTCTTCCCCGCTGACACTGCTCGTCCCTTGAACACTGGCTGCGCTCTGCGCGTTTTCCTTCGCGCCTCTCTCTTTTCCCGTCGACACCGTTCGGTCCTGAACACCGGCTGCGCCCTGTGCGCTCTACCCTCTCTCTTCCGTCGACGCCGCTCGGTCCTGAACACCGGCTGCGCCCTGTGCGCTCTGCACTCTCTCTTCTCCCGTCGACGCTGCTCGGCCTTTTCTGTGCCGTCGGTCGGCTCTAGCCGCCGCTGTCCGGGAAGGGTCTGTGCCATACCTGTTGCCAGCCCGTTTTGCTGGACCACCGTGACTGGAGAACCAAGCCCAGCTCTCAACAGCCTCCCCTGCGATGCTCAAATCTCCGCTGGATGACTGGGCGGTTGCTCGTGGTCGACGCCCGTGCTTCTGAACTCAACCTTCTTGCACTGTTCTCCAGGAGCGAATCCCTGGGAGATGATGCAGAGTTGCAGGTAGGTTCGAATCTGCCTCGTCGCCAATGTTAGATCCGTGTATTTTGATGTTGTGTGTCCTTCAATAACTAGACACGAGACTGCAGGGAACAATCAACAGGTGTTTACTGGATGAGAGTTACTCTAAAACTAAACGTACAGATCCCTACTCAGGGTTTATATGCAGGTGTGGTCACTGCCGGTACTACAGTATACAGGAGCTGTAAAAAGTAGTTCTCCCCTTAAAGGTACATACACTACACCAACCCTCTGCCATTTTAGTTTAAACCCGCCCCAACAGCACTGGCCAGCACAGACACGATGGGTCGAATGGCCTCCTTCTGTGCCTTAACTTCCTGTGATTCTAATTTGCTCTTGAAAGTCCTCCATCGTTTGCGCTAGTTTGGCCGATTTTGGACGAATTACGGCAAAAAAAACAGCGCAACCTAGCGGAAACTCCAGGCCTTTACCTTTAATATTTTTTAATGTTAGTAAAGAGCAAATTCTCCCAGTGTCTGTTTGTTATCAGAATTGAACTGGTATCCAGGCGCTGCGTGAGTGCTCAGTCTGGCCAGAGAGCTAGGTGGGATTGACAATAGACCGTGACTCCTCATTGCTCTAAGCAGGTGTCGTGTCCAACAGCATGCTCAGAACCTGGTGAACATATCTAAAAGGTATCTACCCTCTACAATATCCATCTGTTCGTTGGCTAAAGCATTTCAAGGCATTTTCTGAGGTAATCCTTCACAGTATTGAAGCACTGTCTGGAAAGATTTCGTATATATATAAATATATATCTCAGAAGAAATCATTTCAGAGAATTAAGGAGAGTGTTACCATCTGAATCTCTTAAAGAACAAACAACTGCAAAAATAACCAATTTTCCCCCCTTTTTTCTGTGCACTATTTAGTCTATAAAATATTTTGGTTTAAGCACCAACGAACATCAGCAGCAGGCAACATGAGAGAAGGAGCTGCTGCCCACGAGACTGAAGGAGCTGAATTAACTCACACAGTCAGAATGACATGATTGCTGAAGCACTCTGGGTTAATGACTGTATATCCATTAATGTCAATTCAGAATGCTCCCTTGACTGAAACCTTTGTGATATTCTCTTTTTCTATGGGATTGAACGATGATTTGACGGTAGTGAAATTAAAAACAGTAATCCACTGTGGTGGATTGGCACTTAAGAGGTTCAATTCACAAGGAACATTCTAGAGCGCATTTACATTCTAATGGTATTCCGCATGGAATAGAGAAAGTATCAAATAATTGATGGCATGCTGCACCCTCATATTCTGTAGCTCTTGTAAACTCCAAAATATTCATTTCTTTGGGTTTAAAATAATCTCATTCTTACTACTTTCATCTCCACCGTTTCCACAAAAAGTTCAGAGGTCACAGGATATTAAGCCTCTTGTGAAACTATTTGCACAGTTGTGACACTTCACATTCTTGTGTGAAAGTGCAGGCCTCATGAGTTATCTGCTTCCCCCCACATGAAAGAACTTTGGTAATACTGCATCAATGGTGCATTATATGGAACGTACCAATAGAAGTATTTTCAATAGAAATATTCGCCGTGGCTCCATTTCATTCTTGCTTGGGGCTGCTCCCACTTGCACGGGTGGGACAAGATGGACTGGTGCCACCTCGGTGACTGGCCAACAGGAAGTGCTCTTCTGCAATGCAAGACTGGCCCTCCTATACGGACTATCCTCCTCCACCACACCTCATCCCTTGACACTGAATGATATGTTCCATTTCAGTGTTCCATTCAGCAGCTCAACTGATGGGCTTCAAACACAGGAACTGCAGCTTGGGGAGTCACGTTCTCAACTGCTGAACTACCCATGCATTATAGCAGAGTATGACCCTGCCATTTGTTCCATTTTAGAACATAAGAAATAAGAGCAGGAGTAGGCCATATGGCCCCTCGAGCCTGCTCCGCCATTCAATAAGATCATGGCTGATCTTCTACCTCAACTCCACTTGCCTGCACCATCCCTATATCCCTTGATTAGTGTCCAAAAATCTATCTATCTCAACCTTGAATATACTCAGCGACTGAGCAGCCACAGCCCTCTGGGGTAGAGAATTCCAAAGATTCACAACCCTCTGAGCGAAGAAATTTCTCATCTCAGTCCTAAATGGGCGACCCCTTATCCTGAGACTGTGACCCCTGGCTCTAGACTCTACAGCCAGGGGAAACAACATCTACCCTGTTAAGCCCTCTAAGAATTTTATACATTTCAAAGTATATAGCCCCATTCTACTCAATCTCTCCTCAGAGGACAACCCTCTCATCCCAGGAATCAATCAAGTGAACCTTTGTTACTTCCCCTCTAACGTAAGTCTATCCTTCCTTAGGTAAGGAGACCAAAACCATACATAGTACTCTAGGTGTGGTCTCACCAAAGCCCTATACAGTACACATTATAAGGAGAATGTGTTGAACAGAAAGACTTTGTGAGGTATAAATGGTATTTTAGTGACTGCATTGATAAACAAACAAACATAACTTCTTTGAAAACATATTATTCTTTCCTCTTGGGATGAAGGCTTTACTGAGTTGCTGCTGGCTAAAAGGAGGATTGAACTGAACTGGCAACTACCCATTTTACATCATGCATGTGATGGCTTGCATTGGGTAATTTACCAGAAAAAAATATTCTAATTCTCAAACAGAATTATAAATGTAGACTTATGGGATACAGAAAATAATTCACCCAGTGGGTTATAGTGACGGGCAGCCCTGTGATTTGATCTTATGACCTTCTGGTCGGGTGACAAGTGTCCAGCTGATTGGATTAGTTACAGTAGCTTTGCTATATGTTAGTGTACTTTTACACTCTATTAGGTATAAACTGGTAATTAGTCATTTAAAATGAACATCTTCTATTTCCGATGTGTTTTTCTATTCAGTATTTTAGGTGCACCTTCACACTCCCCATAGAGGAAACGTCAAAAATGTGCTTTTTACATTCTTTCCCTCTTCTCTCCTAGGCTTGCTGGGTATGATTCCATGGCTGTCAGGTACCCACGCACCTACTCTTCATCTGTGGACTCAGTCAGTATCGGTAGGCTGTTCACCAGGGGGACATTGTAGACAACTCTTTTCCTGTCCTCGCCAGTGTCCACACGCATGCATTTTCAGCATGGTTCACTAAATAGGGATAAGGGCCTAGAAATTCACTAAGGCCCCGCCAGGTCTTTAGCGCCCGAAATTTAGCGCTCGCCCAGATTCCCGTAGCGCCCGCCTGAAATTCAGTTGCGACGGGCCAAGACGGAGGCGGGCGCTATTGCAGGGTTTGGCCGCCTCGCTTGGGGCGATGAAAGTCTATTTCAGGCGTCCAGCTGCCGCTGCGCCACCCGATGCGGTGCGGCAGGCTGGGGTACTGCAGGCCTCCTCCTTCTCTTAAGGAGGAGCTGCCTGCAGCCGTGACATCGCCGCTGGATTCCCCCGGCAAATGAGCCCGGCACCACGGAGAAGTGCCGGGCTCGCGGGAGTCAGACAGCAATGCCGCGGGGGGGTGGTGCAGGAGTCCGGGGAGGGAGGTGCGGCCATGCGGCCGCCGGGAAAGCGGCCGGCCGCCCCTCCACCTTTATGCGCCGGCCTCTCGGAGCTGCAAGGCCCCGTTTTTCAAACGTTGTTTGCGGCCGCTGCGGGCGAGGCGGCCGCAACTGAATTTGGCCTTCGGCACGGAATCGCGTTGGAACCGGGGCGCTGCGCACATCGATGATGTCATCGGTGCCGGCGCAGCGCTACCGGCTAACGCCGCTGTTAGGGACCAACTTAATTTCGGGCACTAAAAAACTTCCGGCGCAACCCACTCTTTCGCCCCTAAGTGGGCGCAAACGCGACCGAATTTCTAGGCCAAGGTGTGGGAACCGTGACGGATTGATTTGCCCATCCTTAGTCTGGGGGTTCTGAGAATGGTTGTAGTGCCCCTTTGTGATAGCTGGGATCTCAGAAACTCAGCATACGATCGGGATCAAACTTGGGACATTGCTTAACTGCATAGGTAAACTCCACAGCAGACAGTGACTGTACCAACTGGGGTCTGGTTGCATTTCTCATTCTCGTCTCCATTTATTTACTCCCTATTCTAACTCTCCCTCTGCCGTGTGCAACCCCATTCTCTGGCTGAGGTGACAGGCCATGTGCTCCCAGCCCCTCCCTCAGCCCTTGATGGCTTCTTGAGGCACCCAGTTCATAGTTCAACATAGTTCAGTGAGACCAGTTTGCTGGTTTTCCCTCTCTTACTGGGTGAACTGCCTGACCTTTGCACTGCTGGCCCCTTCCCAGAGATTCCCAGTTAAGGACCTCCATTGCCAGGCCCCATGACACAGCATGTTTAAGCACCAATGGGTCAGTGCAGCGAGCCACCTCATGGTACAAATCCATTCACAACAAACTCCAGATTACTTTTTTTAAAAAGCGTTACATTTCATAGATTACATAGAATTTACAGCACAGAAACAGGCCATTTTGCCCAACAGGTCCATGCCGGTGTTTATGTTCCACACGAGCCTCCTCCCCACCCTGCTTCAGCTAACCCTATCAGCATATCCTTCTATATCTTTCTCTCTCATGTACTTCCCCTTAAATATAAAGAAAGTGCAGCGTAGGGTATGAAGGCCAGTTGCTTTTCTTTCGGAATCGGTCGGGATTAGAGTGGGGCACTGAGCAAAAACAACAGATTCCCCTTACCCCAAGGTCAGCGAAGGGGCCATCGTACAGAGCCAACTGCGCGACTCGACACCTGTCTCGGTTTGATAGCGTTTGCGGTGTGCTGTAGCCACCTCGCAGGGCGTTCTCTTCAGCCAGCATCGACTCCAGCTCTGGCGTGGCCCCCCCTGTTACTAATGTCCGTATCAGAGTCAGGATATTGTCATTGAAGTATGTCTGCAGAGAGAAAACAAACTCTTTAAGCGAACACTATTAAAGTCATCACCGAAGAAATTCAAATTACGCTTTCCGAGGACTTTCTGCAGTTAAAACTAGCGTGCTGTCACTTCACATATTTTAACTGGGAAGTGAAAAGACAGCAGACTCCAATTACTCTGTTTTAGTTGTATGTCCCATTAGGTCCTTTCACTATATATCTTTTCCTCTACACACAAATTCAGGTCAGTTTTGTTCTAAAGGACAGAAATTGTAATGATTAATTCCCTCTATAATTGGTGTTAGTGGCGATGCAAAGTCTCCCTCTCTCAGCGTTAACTTCACAACCAATATGAGGCTGAGAACGATACAAAAGTAGAAGACTCTGGACAGGTTTAAAGCCTGTATGAGCTAGAGTGCCTTTTTTTCTTCATCACTGATTCAACTGGGAACAGCCTTTATGCGGAGAATGTCGCTGCACATTACCGCATGTATACTCTCGCAGTCCTCTCCTGCTATCACATCCTGCAGCTTTACGACAGCAGCTGACAGAAATCAGGCTTAAGTATGTATCAATTAAACATTTAGATTTTTTTTTAAATAAATGGATGATGAGGATAAAGTCCCAGGTGGTCTTGTTTAAAACACTCGAGTGTGCTGGCAAGCACAGTTTATTAGGCGCACAGCTACTTCAAGATGACAGCCTGCCAGCATCTATAACCATTCCATCCTGTCAGGTAAACAATCAGTCTTCGAAATATTTACTTAATGTCAATATAATAAATTTAACCTTCATTAAAGATGATTGTTTTAGTGAAGGAGACACTGTCCCTTTTATAGGCCTCCGTGGACTACATTTAATAGCAGAAACTGTACAACAGCCTCATTACAAAAAGCCCTGGCTTCCTCACAAAGTTGCTGGGACTCCCCAAACCATTTTCTTTAAAAAAAAAAAAATCTTCTTGCTTCCCCTCCCCACACAAAATAAGCTGGGGGCACAGGGCACAGAGCAGAGGGTACAGGGTAAAAGGCACAGGGTACAAGACACAGGGCACAAGAAACGGTATAAGGCACAGGGTACAGGGCACAAGGCACAGGGTATAAGGCACAGGGCTCGAGGCACAGGGTACAAGACACAGGGTATAAGGCACAAGGCTCGAGGCATAGGGCTCAAGGCACAGGGCACAAGGTATAAAGCACAGGGTATAAGGCACAGGGCTCAAGGCACAGGCACAGGGTATAAGGCTCAGGGCACGGTTCCACGGGCCACAGCAGCCCTCAGCTGGTGAGATATTTTCACCATAGGATTGGACTATGGGGCTTCCAATCTTAACCTGGTGTCTAAAGACAGACACATCCCCAGCAGGAATTGCTGGATGGTTATTTGATGAGACCCCCCCAGAATTTCCTCCCTAACCAAGTGGCACTGTGATAACAGTGGGTGACTGCTTTGCGGAACACCTCTGTTCAGTCCGTAAGTGTGACCCTGAGCTTCTGGTTGCCTGTCACTTTAATTCTCCGCTCCACTCCCACTCGGACCTCGCCGTCCTCGGCCTCTTACACGGTTCCAACAAAGCTCAACGTAAGCTCGAGGAACAGCACCTCATCTTTTGATTTGGCACTTTTATAGCCTTCTGGACTCAACATCGAGTTCAACAATTTCAGACCCTAACCACTGCCCCTATTTTTTCACATAGCAGCTGTTGATGATTCTGCTATTCCTATTTACACCTCATCTAGACCCATCTTTTGTACCTTTACTTGTCCCATTACCATCTCCTTTTGCTTTGTACTATCATATCTTTAGTCATTTAATCTCTCCTGCCTTCCCCCCTATCACAGACCTTCCCTTTTGTTCTTTCCCCTCCCCCCTTTCCCTGCCCCTGCACTTGCTTAAAATCTGTTACATCTCTAACTTTTTCCAGTTCTGACGAAGGGTCATCGACCTGAAACGTTAACTCTGTTTCTCTCTCTACAGATGCTACCTGACCTGCTGAGTATTTCCAGCGTTTTCTGTTTTTATTACTGTGATAACCTGACATGCCCAAACTATTGTCCTGACTCATCAGGTAACAGACCTGGGGGGAAAAGTGCAAGCCTTTAAAAACTGCTTATTATTTATTGGTCTATTTTTTTACAAAACTAGCAAATCTCCCAGTTAAAGTTGTGTCCCCTTAAGACACAAGGTCCAATTGATGCTAACAGCCACACCTGGACAAGTGTGGATTAATTAAGGGAAGCCAGCATGGATTTGTTAAAGGCAAATCATGTTTAACCAGCTTGACTGAATTTTCTGATGAGGTAACAGAGAGGGTTGATGAGGGCAATGCGGTTGATGTGGTGTACATGGACTTCCAAAAAACGTTTGATAAAGTGCCACGTAATAGGCTTGCCAGCAAAGTTGAAGCCCATGGAATAAAAGGGACAGTGGCAGGCAGCATGGATACAAAATTGGCTGAGTGACAGGAAACAGAGAGTAGCACATGAATGGTTGTTTTTCGGACTGGAGGAAGGTATACAGTGGTGTTCCCCAGGGGTAGGTACTAGGACCACTGCTTTTCTTGATAGATATTAATGATTTGGACTTAGGGTGTACAGGGCACTATTTCAAAATCTGCAGATGACACAAAATCCCGACCCCATCCGCATGCCAGTTTCAAAGGAGGGGGGTACCCGCCCCGCATTGGGACCCACCTCCCTGAGGCGGGAAGGGGATTAGTGCCAATTAACTGCCTGTTAACAAGTAGTTAACAGGCAGTTTTTAGCCTGATCCCTATTTTCATTGTTGAAATGTGGGATTACCGACAGCTCCAAACCACGCCAAGTTAGCAAGGCAGGCCATCTGGATGAAGGGCTTGGAGGGGTTGAGATGTCCGGTGTTCAGGTGAGTGATGGGTGCATGAGTGCAGAGGTAAGTGTGTTTGGTCTGTGTAAAGTGTTTAAAGAAGTTCTACTAACCTTTACTTACCTTTACAGCCTTCCTTCCTTCAGGTCTCGGGAGCCACTCATCTCACCGGCACAGAAAGCAGAATGGCCGCCAGCTGTCAAAATCTGCAGCCTCTGCTTTCTGTTCCAGGGAGATCTCTAAATCATCCTGAGAGGAAGGAATTAACGTGGAGTACAGATTGTCAGTGTTTGACAGCTTCAAACAGCTGTGAAATGCTGATATTTCATCTGTTAAAAGGTCTTGACAGATGAAATTTCAATCTGTGACGTCACCTGTTGCCGGGTGGCCCTTAATTGGCCTGCTGAGCCTGCTGGGCGGACTCAACAAGGTCAATCAAGTCTAAATCGCGTGGATTGGCTAGAACTTGATGGAGGCGGGACTACAACCCCAAAAGTTGTAGTCCCGCCTCCTCAATGAAAATCCAGCCCATAGAGTAAAAATGCAAGGAAGTTATGATGAACCTTTAGAAAACACTGGTTCAGCCACAGCAGGAGTATTGTGTCCAATTCTGGGCACTGCACTTTAGGAAGGATGTGAAGGCCTTAGCGAGGGTGCAGAAAAGATTTACAAGAATGGTTCCAGAGATGAGGGACTTCAGTTATGTGGATAGACTGGATAAACTGGGGTTGTTCTCCTTAGAGCAGAGAAGATTGAGAGGAGACTTGATAGAGGTATTCAAAATCATGAAGGGTCTAGACAGAGTAGATAGAGAGAAACTGTTCCCATTGGCGGAGGACAGATTTAAGGTGATTGGCAGAAGGTCCAAAGGCGACATGAGGAAAGACTTTTTTACGCAGCGAGTCATTATGATCTGGAATGCACAGCCTGAAAGTGTGGTGGAGGCAGATTCAATCGTGGCTTTCAAAAGGGAATTAGATAAATACCTGAAAGAAAAAATATTGCAGGGCTACGGAGAAATGGCAGGGAATTGGGACTAGCTGAAGTGCTCTTTCAGAGAGCCAGCATGGGCTCAATGGGCCACATGGCCTCTTACTGTGCTGTAACAATTTTATGATTCTAGGTGCTAATGGGGCACTAGAGCATTATTGCCGGGGTGAGGCGAATCCAACGGCGCACGGCAAATCCCGCTGCTCGCAGCGCCGCTGCTAAGCGTTATCGCCGGGAGCCTCAACTCCAGGTGGATTGTGACATCAGTGAGTGTGCAACGCTCACTGAGCACCCGATCTGCAAAATTGATTGTCGCCACCTACTTAGCACCTGGAGGAAATAATGACAGGGAGAGCTGGTGTGAAGCAACAGGAAGCTGGCTTCAGGGATGTTATTTAAAGGGATTATCAGCAATGAGTCACAGCTGTAGGTTAGTGGAGTTTCAGTGCTTTCTTGTCAGTTTCACATAGTGCAGCAGTCTCATTCCATTATTTCAATGTTATTTAGTATCAGGAGTGTTCTGGCAACTAAAAAGTAGCTACATTTATTCTTAAAAAAATCAAACTGCTACACTTGGTTACATTAATGGGCACTGTACAGGCAGTCGATCTCGCCCTCCAGGATCTACAGTAGAGGGAGTGGAGGCAGCGAGAAAGAGTGGAACATGTGGCCAGAGGGAGGTGGAGGGCTGTCAGGGCTCGAAACAGGAGGCCTTACCGAGGGTATACCGAGAGCACTTCTACCTCTAATTAAGCGAGGAGCAGTGTATTAGAAGGCTCCACTTCACCAAGGAGGTAGTCACAGAACTCTGCCACCTCCTGCAACCAGACCTCCAGCCTCAGATCAGGGTGACCACGGCTCTCTCAGTGGCAGTCAAGGTCACTGTTGCCTTCAATTTCTTCGCCAGCGGATCCTTCCAGTCTGCAACAGGAGATATAGCGAACATCTGGCAGTTTGCCGTCCATCGCTGCATTCGGGAGGTCACAGATGTTCTCTACAGTAGGAGAAGGGACATTTCCTTCCCCAACACCAGAGAGAAGCAGGACGAGCGTGCATGTGGTTTTGCCAGGATAGCGGGATTCCCCATGGTGCAGGGCTGCCATTGACTGCACCCACATGGCTTTGCGGGTACCGCATAATTATCCTGAGATCTTCCGTAACCACAAAGGCTACCACTCACTTAATGTGCAGTTGGTGTGCGACCACAGACAGCGAATCCTCAATGGCAATGCCCACTATATAGGCAGCAGCCACGATGCCTTCATCCTACGCCAGCATGCTTCCACCCGCCACGTCAAGCTTGTGGCTGGCTGCTCGGAGACAAGGGCTATCCGCTCTCCACCTGGCTCAAGACTCCCCTCCACAACCCCAACACTCATATAAGAGCGATGCTGCCACCAGGAACATCATTGAGCAGACCATCGGGGTGCTCAAGCAACGGTTCCGCTGCCTTAATCGCTCGGGAGGAGCCGTCCAGTACTCGGCTGAGCGGGTGTCCCATTTCGTGGTGGTCTGCTGCATGCTGCACAACTTGGCCATCATGAGGGCCCAGCCCTTGCCACCAGGGATTGCAGAACCACCTCAGGAGGAGGAGGAGGACGAGGAGGCAGCCACTCAATCGGCCTTCCAGAAGGGCGGTCCGTGATTGCCTCATCAGACTGCGGTTCAAATGAATTAAACCCCAGATCCCCGTTGCTCACCATATTCCCATCATTCCATCCCTGTCGCAGGCCATATCACAACACAAAGCTGAAATGAGACACACTACGGAAGAATCCAAGCTGAATTAATAAATTTATCAAAAATCAGCGAACACATATTTACAACAAAAATATTAACTATTCACCCTTGTCCAATCTCTTAGTGCCTCTCGTTACTGTGCCTTTGCCTACTCTAGTGCTCCTACGAAGTGTTGGCCCACTAGTGGCTGCAGCAGGGCTGGTGAGAAGCTGCTGAGTGTCCGTGCGGGAGACTTCAGATGGCCTTGCAGGATGCCCTTGACCAGCTCTGGGCCTGGAAGGCCCGGCTGTAGACTGCACCACCTCAGCATAGGCGGCAGCAGACTGGGATGGCTGGATTTACAGGCAGTGACAAGGGCAATGGCAGAGTGCTAGCGGTGGGAGGAGGAATGCTGTCATCCTGAGAGAGGACAGCAGCTTCCTGCTCCACTGACCCACTGCCACTCCCCCGGGGCAGCACCTCAGCATCCCTACCAATCTGCTGGAGCACAGATTTCTGGCCTGCTGCGACACAGTGAGACCCTGGTGAACTGTGGTGAACCCAGCGACGATGGCAGCAGTCAGAGCTTGCGTGGCATCAAGCTGAGACTGCATGAGAGCAGTCTGAGGCTCGATGGCAGCAACCATTGACTGCATTACAGTACTAAGACGTTGCGTGGCTTCCACATCGCCCATGACACGCAGCATCAGGTCTGGGTCGCCACGGTCTCTCTGGGTGTTGACCATCCTTTGCAGACTAGAAATGATGGGCTCCATGGTGCACGCAGAGCCTTGTGCAATATTGGAGGTGGACACCTCCACGCTCCTTATCATTGCTGACAGGCTCTCGGGCACCCTTGCCATTGCATCGATCATCTTGTGCATGCCCATCACCCGTCTTCTAAATGCCTCCCCATCGAGGCCCTCATCTGAGTCCTGTGCAGCAGAAATCGCGCACGAACTCACCCTCCGGGGTGCTGGCCCCCGAGCTACCCTTTCCCCTGGCCTTGCTGCAGCCCACTCGTCCCCGGTGTCTCACCCTGTGCTGATCCCGCTATTATACTAGCCTCTAAAGAATGCGTAGTGCCAGTGTCTAAGCTGGTGCCTGCGGGTGAGACATGCAGTGATGTGGTGTGTTCATCCTCCTCCTCTTCTCCCGCCTCGCTTTCTACGGTGCCCTCAGGGACAGGCTGCCCAGGTGCTTGCTCATTATCTGAAAGCATAAAGGCACAAGAGTTGGGTTAAGGAGAGGGAGGCAGGAAGGGAGAAATGCACGCATACAGCACGATTAACTGGAAAGTGCAAAACGATTGTGGGGTGAGATGGAAGTGGGATGTGAGAAGGAGTAGGGATGAACTAACCGTTGTTGTCCCCAAGGAGGGCAGTGTCGCCGGTGGTCACGGCGCCCACTAATCTGCAGCACTCTATTCTCCAGCGCAGACAGTGGTTGGGTGTCGGCTTGTCCCCCGCCTGTGTGCTCCTGCTCTCTCCTGTTGTGAGCCACCTTGGCCTGCAAGAGAAAGGAAAGTGTGTGAATGAGTGTGGAGCAATGTGTTTGGGTGATGTGCCTGCCATAGTTGAATAGCTGTCATTGTGTGCAAGGTGTGAGATGTGGGTGTGAGTGTTGGTAGGTAGAGATTATTGGTGGGTGAGCGCTGGGGGTGTGGTGCTTTCTTCAGTGTGTGAAGACTGTGGTTCAGATGATCATTTGTTGAAACATTCACTTACCTTGACCACCTGAGTGAAGTCGTTAAACTTCTTGCTGCACTGTGTGTGGGTCCTGGGGACCACAGTGCTGCCCGAGACCTGCTGCGCTACCTCCCTCCACATGGTGTGGAAGACTTGTGACGAGGGCCTCCTACCATTTGCTGGGTAGAGCACCGCCCTCTGTCTCTCAACAGCGAACACCAACGCCTTCAATGCTTGATCGCAAAATCTGCGGGTTTTCTCCCTGGGGCATGGATCTGCCATGAGCACAGCTGGTTCAGTCCTCTGGCTCCTTCTCCTTGACCTGCTGCTGCTTGCTGAGGCAGCTGCACAGCCAGCAATACTGAGAATGAGGTTCTGCAGCATCAATGAACCTCCCCTTTAAGAACTGAAAAAAGCCTGTGGCAATCATGACTTGCGATTAGACTGCACCTGATATTGGTCCACCCTTTGAGTGTAACGCCAATGAGCTTGGGTTTAAAGACTTGAATTCGTGCTCCAACCATTTCTTTGAGCAGTGAGCATGAATTTTGCGTGCAGTCTAAAGCATTAGCGCCTGGCGTTAATTCTCCAACTTTTCTAATTTTACCACCCATTCCTGGGCTATAATGAATTTCACCCCCAAAGATTCTACTAAATAGAGGGGTGGGGTGTGTGGAGTGGGGTGTGTGGGGTGTGTGGAGTGTGTGGGGTGGAGTGGGTGGGGTGGGGGGGGTGGAGTGTGTGGGGTGGAG
Source organism: Somniosus microcephalus (assembly GCF_052327205.1). Taxonomy (NCBI): domain Eukaryota; kingdom Metazoa; phylum Chordata; class Chondrichthyes; order Squaliformes; family Somniosidae; genus Somniosus; species Somniosus microcephalus. The sequence continues at coordinate 29,547,522 of NC_141015.1, forward strand.
TTTGTGGGGTGGAGTTTGTGGAGCATGTGTCGTGTAACATTTGCATATTGAATTATCATTGGCCCGCAGGCATCTGTAAGGAATACCTATTATATTCACATGTGATCACATGCTGAGTTGTCATTGGCCTGCAGACATCTGTAAGGACTGCTATTGTTTAGAAGACCCAGGCTGGGGTCCTAACGCCATCTTGTCCCCACTGTGCTGTATGATTGAGATCACAGACCTGATGCTTCATAAAAGAGTTTAAACTGTAATACTCTGTTGTCCTGCAAGTTATTAGTTTTGTACAAAGTGTGCAAAAGAAGACATGGGCCTAGAAATTCAGCATAGCCACTTTTGGGGCGTTAAAGTCGGGCGGGCGCTAAAGTTTGCGCCCGCCGGAAAGTGGAGGCCAATTCGCCGATATTCAGTAGCTTTGGCCAAGGAGTTTGCTCGAGCGCTAAAACTGGCGTTGCACGCCTATCTTTAGGCGCTAAGCCGGCGGTGCAGACTGATACCGCCGAGGCCGGGCGCAGCGCAGGTGCGGTCATGTTTTGATTGACAGCAGACACCCTGGCGCCGGCCAGCTCTTAAAGGGGGAAGGGTCGACTTGGTCTGCTGCCACGCCCTGGATATTGCAGCCCTCCAGCTAGGCCTAAACACTGCTGCTGGAGAGAAATAGCGCCAGCAAGGATGCAGAGGGCCCGTGAGCGAGCGCAGCGCTTCTCTGCCCATGATTTAAAGGTGCTGGTTAGGGCTTTGGAGAGGAGAAGCCATATCTTGTTCCCGGACAGTGGCAAGAAGCCTCCCAAGAGGGTGTACAGGAGAGCCTGGAGGGAAATCACCCAGAGGGTCACAGCCAACAGCGATGTCCCCAGGACTGCTGACCAATGCCGGAAAAAGTTTAACGACCTCACTCGGGTTGTCAGGGTGAGTACCCTTTCCAGTGTCCTCCTCATCCTTGCATGTGCACCTCACATTATGGGCAAAGGGACCTCAAAGGCCTAATGGCCAGCCCTCATCCAGCAGCTATGGCACTGGCATGAACATCAATTGCACTTTCTGCACTTTACACACTGGCCAAGCTATTTCACCATGGGAGGCAGTGCACACAACAACAGGGCACCACACTGGCCAAGCTATTCGACCATGGGAGGCAGTGCACACAACAACAGGGCACCACACTGTACTTAGAGGCCGTCCTTTCTCTTGCAGGCCAAGTTGGCCCAGAATCTGAAGAGCCGGACTGACACCGGGGGAGGCCGTGCCCAGTTCCAGCAGCTCAGTGACCTGGAGGAGCGCGCGTGTCGACTCATGGGTGCCCGGGTGATTGGCCCCGTTGCAATTGGAGATGCCGACCCTGTGCTGGGCCCCAATGGTAAGGACATGACCGTTTGGACCTCTCTCGTTCCCCTTGCGCTTCAGATCTACATCCTTTGCCACTGTCCGACCAATGCGCAGAATGCCACCACTCATGCCTCCCTCGCTGACGCCCTGTCCTCACTCTAAAGCTACTCTTGTGCCTTCCTGCTTTCAGCTGGTGAGGAGGAGGTCCCTGAAGCTGCGAGTGTCAGTCCCTCGGAAGAGGAGGACAAGGAGGAGCAAGAGGAAGGCGGCACATCGGGGGAACCCTCATCCGCGCCAGGGGATGGCAATGGAGGGGACACGTCTTCCCTGGAGGAGAGCCAGGGGGAAGTGTTGCAGGGGGGTGTAGCTCCTGTGCCCAGTGGCGTCCAGCCACGCGGGAAGGGTCGGGCAGCTCGGCGGCCTTCTCCCCAGAGGGGGGAAGTGTTGCAGGGGAGTGTAGCTCCTGGGCCCAGTGGCGTGCAGCCACGCGGGAAGGGTCGGCCAGCTCGGCGGCCTTCTCCCCAGAGGGAGAGTCCGGCCTCCAGTCCGGAGACGGTCCTCGCCCAGGAGGTGCGCCTCCTTGATCAAATGTCCGCGGACTCAGATCGTCGGCACACCGAGTTCATGGGGGTTGTGGGACGGTTGCCTGAGGCCATTGAGTCCCTGGCTCATAGTGTGGCCGATTTCGGGGCCTCACAGGCCAGGGGTTTCGAACAACTCGCGGCAGCACAGGCCAGGGGTCTCGAACAATTCGGGGCATCACAGGACGCGAGTCGGGCACAATTCGGGGCATCACAGGACGCGAGTCAGGCCGAATTCAGGGCAGCACAGGATGCGAGTCGGGACGACTTCAGGGCAGCACAGGCAGCGAGTGGAGAGTTGATCAGTGGTGCCGTGCAGTCACTGGCTGGTCTGATGCGGGCACAGACCAGGGCAGTACGGGCACTTACTGCTGCCACACTCGCTGTGTCACGCACGCATCGCCAGGGCACCCGCCGCGCTGCTGCAGCACAGCGGTCTGGCCTTCACCAGATTGCTGCGCTTGCTGCAGTGCCAGCCCGGCCGAGTGCCAGTGTCTCTGGCGACCAGCGAGCGCCTGGCATCAGCCAGCTTGCCCCCATTGCTGCAGCCGCCACTGCCACTCCCCCAGCAAAGCTGCGACGAGCTGCTGGAGAGACTGATGCTGCCCAGCCACAGCTGCAGCAGTCAGCAGCCGGCCCCTCGAGGGCCGGAGCTCGTCTAGGCCGACCCCCAAGGGCATCTGCCGTCACGCAATGTGCCCCTCAGGAGCCTTCCCCCAGCCTTGCAACACCCACAGGGCCCAGGTTGAGGCGGAGCAGCAGGTCGGCCAGGGGCCGGAAAAGCCTGGACAAGGACTCGCCCTCTCGGCACACAAAGTAGAGTGTGTTGCCAAATGTTTTTTTATCTGGGGGTGTTTGTGTTCTCTATGGGGGGGGTTTATTTTGGTAAGGCCGAGGATGAAGGCAAATGTTTTTTTATATGGGGGTGTTTGTGTTCTCTATGGGGGGGGGTTCTTTTGGTAAGGCCGAGGATGAAGGCCATTTGGATGGACAAGTTTTGTTATTCCTCCCCAGGTTGTGGGAGTGAGATATGTTTTTGACTGTTTTTTGGGGGTGTTGTCTGTTTTTGGGTTTCATGTGGGAAGGGCCCTGAGTTTGTTCAATAAAGCTTTTTATTTATTCAGCTTGTCCATGTGTGATGTTTCAAGTGGTTGTTGCGTTAACCGGCTGAGGGCTTGCGGAGCGGCTGCATTCATGTGCCTTCATTGCCGCAAGCCATTCCCTGACAGGGGGCCTAGAAGTGTCGTTCAATAAGCCGCCGACGGACGGCCCTTGGACCTTGTGGCTCCCTCCTGGGCTGGTACTCCTCCTCCTCCTCCTCATGGTCCTCCTGCTCGTCCTCCTGAGGTGGTGGTCCAACGTGAGGTGGCAGTGCCTGAGTCCTGCAGATAGCCAGGTTGTGCAGCATGCAGCAAACGACGATGAACTGGGAGACTCTATCCGGCGAATACTGGAGAGATCCGCCGGAGCGATCCAGGCAGCGGAACCGTTGCTTGAGGACGCCAATCGTTTGCTCTATGATGTTCCTTGTGGCTTGATGGCTTTCGTTGTATGCCTCCTCAGCAGGGGTCCTGGGCGCGCGGAGCGGGGTCATGAGCCATGTACACAAAGGATAGCCTTTGTCCCCGATAAGCCATCCTCTTGGGGGAGGCTGTGCCTGGAACATGTCAGTCAGCCACAGTAGTCTGGCGCAGGATAAATGCATCGTGGCTGTTGCCTGGAAAGCGGGCATTGACAGCTAGGATGCGCTGCCTGTGGTCACACACCAGCTGTACTTTGAGGGAATGGTAGCCCTTCCGGTTGCGGTAATCCTCGGCATTGTCGATAGGTGCCCGCAAAGCCACATGCGTGCAGTCAATGGCGCCCTGCACCATGGGGAAGTCGGCGATCCTCGCAAATCCGACTGCACACTGCTCCTGCCTCTCTAGGGTCATGGGGAAGGAGATGAATTGGTGTCTCCTTGTGAAAAGGGCATCGGTGACCTGCCGGATGCAGCAATGCACGGCGAACTGGGAGATGTTCGCTATGTCCCCAGCAGCGGCTTGGAAGGAGCCGCTTGCATAAAAGTTCAGAGCCACCGTGACCTTCACTTCCACCGACAGAGACATCCTGCACATCAGCTGTGGACGCAGATCTCTGTGAAGCAGCTGGCAGATCTCTGCAACCACCTCCCTTCTGAAGCGCAGCCTCTTAACACAATGCGCGGCAGTCATGGTGAGATAGGACACCTGCTGGCGGTATTCCCTGAGTGGGTAAGGCCTACGTTGCCGACGCCTGATGGCCCCTCTGCATCTAGGCATGGCTGCCCCTCTCACACAGCATCTGCGAGCCCTTCGCACATAATGCTGGAACTGAGGGTTGGAACCCCATGCAGCCCCTATAATATACTTGCAAACAGTGAAATCACAATGAGTCAAATTTCCAAGCTCTGGCCAGAAGCCAAAAATACCTCTCCTATGTTGGCCCAAATCAGTAAGGTCTCTTCCTTGGTCTCTGTCCAGAAATCCGTAGCACTAAAGTCATTGCAGCAAAATGGCAGCCCTTTATAGTTCAGTCTAAGTGCCCTTTAATTAGCGCTCCCTGAGGCCCGCAGGGCCTCTGCTGCGTTCCACCTCACAGTTCTTAACAGCGCCACGCCCACATTGGGCGGGCGCCACTGAAATTCCGGTTTGGGGCGCACAAACGGCGTTGCACGACGAAATGACGTCATAAGTTGCGCGCGCAGCTGAGTGCGTGCAAACACTTTGCGCCGGCGCTAAATGTCAACTGATCGTTCTGCGCCCGGCCGCTAAGTGCCTAGCGCTCGAGATCTACTCCTCTTCTGGCGCTAACGGCTGGCGAACGCAACTGAATTTCTAGGCCATGGTGTCAGAACAGGGATTTGAAATGGACATCGTTGGAGCTCCCTTGCCTCGAATGGATTGGAAATCCTTGAACTTAGCTGGAGAATGGCGTAAGTTCAAGCAACTGGTGCAGTTGATGTTTTCGGGTCCGTTGAAAAGCAAAGGGGAGGAAGAAAGATGCAGCTACCTACTCCTGTGGATCGGAGAAAAAGGGAGAGACATTTTTAACACATGGTCTCTCACCGCGGATGAAGCAAAGGTACTGAAAAGTTATTTTGACCGTTTTGAATCATATGTGATGCCCAAGACAAATACGATATTCGCTAGGTACAAGTTTCAGGAGAAAGTACAAGGAGCTAGTGAGTCGTTTGAACAGTTCGTGACTGAGTTAAAACTGCTGGTAAAAGACTGTGTATATGCAGATAAAGATGAGATGGTCAGAGACCGCATCGTGTTTGGAATACATTCAGCTAAAGTGAGAGAGAAACTTTTGAATGTTGGGTCCGGGCTAACGCTGGACAAGGCTATGGACATAGCTAGATCGCACGAGATAGCCCAAGCACAGTTGAAAACCATAACCGGCGCCACGAGCAGCTCGAGTGAACAGACAGTGCACACAGTTAATAGACACACACCAAAGAACACCGCCCAGAGAACGTGTTTCAGAGTTCTAAAAATGAGCGACACAGACATAAAACGCTTCAAAAACTGTGGATATTGTGGAAACAAGATGCACGGGGAAAAGGAGCATTGCCCTGCCAAAGGAAGGCAATGTGGTAAACGGAACCACTTGCTAAAGTTTGCAGGACTGTTTTCGAAAAAGCAGTGCACACAGTGAGTGATAGCCAAATGCCAGATAGAGAGCCAAATGCAGAGGAACTGTTTATTGATTCTGTGTCACAGAAAAAATGGATTTCAGAGACTGAGCAAGCCTTTGCCGATATTGAGATAGGAAAACAGGGCAAAGAGCTTAAGTTTAAACTAGACACTGGAGCTCAGGTTAATGTAATTCCTCTGAGTATCACAGCTTGAAGGTTGAGTGTGAGCTACAGCCCACCTCACGCAGACTGACCGGCTATGGGAGTGAGCAGCTCATTGTAAAAGGCACATGCGTGATGAAATGCAAGTACTAAGAAAGCGACATGATGTTGGACTTTTACATTGTTGACACTCGAGCACCTCCAGTGCTAGGTCTAAAGGCATGTTTAGACATGGACCTCGTCAAGCTAGTGCTATCATTGACAGCACCAGTTGAGAAGCAGACAGTCATGGAGGAGTTTGCTGACGTTTTCAAAGGAATCGGACTATTCCCAGGTGAATGCACTATTCACCTTGACCCAGCAGCAACCCCTGTGGTTTGCCCACCGAGAAGGATACCCCTTGCTCTACGTAGTCGCCTAAAGAAGGATCTGAGGAGCATGGAGAATACAGAAATCATCGTCCGGGAAACAGAACTGACAGAGTGGGTCAACACGTTAGTAGTGGTTGAGAAACCACGTACAGAGAAGCTCAGAGTCTGTCTCGACCCCAGAGATTTGAACAAGGCTATCAAACGCCCTCACTACCCTCTACCAACGCTAGATGACATCACACCCAAGCTAGTGGGAGCACGTTACTTCAGTGTAATGGACGCACGATCAGGATACTGGACTATCAAGCTCACGGAAGAGTCATCTAAGCTAACAACGTTCAACACACCATTTGGACGCTACCGATTTCTGCGTTTACCATTTGGTCTTATCTCCGCTCAGGATGAATTCCAGCGGAAGATCGACGAAACCTATGAAGGCCTCGACGGAGTAGTCGCAATCGTAGATGACATCCTCATCTATGGCAGGAATAGAGAGGAACATGACGGGAACCTCTGTGCGATGCTACAAAGATCACGGGAGAAAGGTATCCAGCTCAACCCCGAGAAAAGCATAATCGGGTCCACCGAGATCAGTTACTTCGGGCATCGCCTCTCAACTGATGGCATTAAGCCGGATCCAGAGAAAATCTCTGCCATCAAGAAGATGGAGCCGCCGAAGAACCGCGCAGAGCTAGATACAGTACTAGGCATGGTTAACTACTTAGCCAAGTTTGCCCCGAGCCCCTCCGAAATCAACGCACCCGTGCGTCAGTTGCTCAAACAATCCAATGAGTTCCTGTGGGACAAACAACATGACACAGCATTTCAGAAAATGAAAGACCTAATCACCAGAGAACCAGGACCAGTTCTTGCCTACTTCGACCCCAACAAAGAGCTCAGACTACAAGTGGACGCGTCAAAGTACGGACTAGGCGCAGTATTACTGCAAGAAGGAAAGCCCATCGGCTACGCTTCCAGATCTCTCTCAGACAGTGAAATCAACTATGCTCAAATCGAGAAAGAGCTATATGCAATTCTGTTTGGATGTAAGCGTTTCCACCAGTACGTCTATGGCCGACAAGTCATTGTGGAATCCGACCACAAGCCCCTCGAGTCAATCATGAGGAAACCGCTAGCCGCAGCCCCACCAAGTCCACAGAGAATGATCCTTCATCTACAGAAGTACGACTTCACAATCATTCACCGTCCAGGCAAAGACATTCCTGTCGCAGACACGCTCTCCAGAAAGTCTCTTAGCTACCAGGACAGCAGCCTCAGTGAAGGCATGGATGTGCAGGTGCACATGGTTTACAACAGCTTACCTGTGAGTGACTCAAAACTGAAGGAGATCCGAGCAGGAACAGAGAAAGATGCACAACTCACACTGCTGAGCAAAGTCATACATGAAGGATGGCCTGAGGAAAGGAGGAAATGCCCTCAGAGCATATCTGAATTCTGGAACCACAGGGACGAACTGTCACAAATCAACAGAATCGTCTTCAAAGGGGAGAAAATCATCATTCCTACCAGTCTCAGAGAAGAGATGTTGACAAAAATTCATGCTGGACATATGGGCATGGAAAAATGCAAACAAAGAGCACGTGATGGCCCGGAATGTGCAAACACATTGAGGACATTGTCGGAAAATGTTCCATTTGTCTAGAATGCCGCCCATCAAATGTCAAAGAGCCCATGATACCTCACCGTATCCCAGACAGGCCCTGGCAGGTCACGGCGACGGATCTGTTCACCTGGAACGACGAGGACTACATAGTGACTGTTGATTACTACAGCAGATTTTTTGAATTGGACAAGCTTCACAGCACCACATCTGCAGCTGTGATCCACAGGCTAAAGGCAGCCTTTGCCAGGCATGGCATTGTAGAGACTTTAGTCTCAGACAATGGCCCCCAATACAAATCAAAAGAGTTCGAGTCATTTGTCAAGGCATGGGATTTCACACATGTCACATCAAGCCCACATTACCCTCAAAGTAATGGCCTTGCTGAAAAAACTGTCCAGGTTGCAAAAACACTCATGGACAAAGCCAAAGCGGACAAAAGAGACCCCTATATCAGTCTCCTTGAGTACCGCAACACTTCAGTTGACAACTTCAAGTCACCAGCACAGCTGTTGATGAGCTGCAGACTTCGCTCAATCCTTCCAAGCACCAACCAGCAGCTGCAGCCAGAGGTCGTCAGCTGCAAGCAAGTGCATGCAAAACGTGTACAGAGACAGCAACACCAAAAGAGATACTATGACAGGTCAGCTAGACTACTGCCGCCACTGCACAATGGAGAATCCGTCAGAATCCATGAGCATGACTACTGGAAGCCAGCAGTCGTCATCCAGCCAGCTGACACTGAGCGATCGTATTACGTCTGCACCCCAAAAGGACAGGTGTACCGCCGCAATCGCAGGCACATCCTGAACACCAAGGTACAACACCGTCATTCCGACGAGAGGATCAGTTCAACAGAGTGTGATGAACAGAGCAATACACAAAACACATCATACTTACCTGAACCTAAACCTGAAGCTGATTTGTTGACCGATTCAGGAGCATGCTCAGTTCCATACCACACAAGGTCGGGACGAGAGGTCAAGCCTAGAGTTATCCTTGACTTGTGAACTGTCAAAGGGTGTAGGCGGATCGCTGCCCTAAAAAAAACTGTACATCGTTATTGAAACGTTGAGATGTTTTCAGCGCTAGTTAAATGCAGAGTTTACTTATATGTTTATATGCTACCGAGAACATTATGTAGAAGAAAGGTTTAAAAGTAATGCATAACATTTTTCTTTTAAAAGAAAGGGGATGTAACATTTGCATGTTGAATTATCATTGGCCCGCAGGCATCTGTAAGGAATACCTATTATATTCACATGTGATCACATGCTGAGTTGTCATTGGCCTGCAGGCATCTGTAAGGACTGCTATTGTTTAAAAGACCCAGGCTGGGGTCCTAACGCCATCTTGTCCCCACTGTGCTGTATGATTGAGATCACAGACCTGATGCTTCATAAAAGAGTTTAAACTGTAATACTCTGTTGTCCTGCAATTTATTAGTTATGTACAAAGTGTGTAAAACAAGAAATGTGGAGTGTGTGGGGGGTGTGGGGTGGGGTGTGTGGGCTGGGGGGGCGGTGAGGTGTTAGGGCAAGTGGGAAACCCCTGCGGAGAGATCATTGCGAGCTCAGGGCCGTTTATGAATAGTGTAGCAGCATTGACTCCCACCTGAAACCGGTGGTAATGATGTCACAGCCCGTGAGCGGGTGGGAGGGCGGTGATGGCCTCGGGGCCTCAGGGAACAGTTCCTGGCCTAAGGTTAGTGCTGGGAGTTGAGGGGTTTAGAGTCTGCAGAGCGCTGCTGGTGGGCGGGTCAAGGTTCGATAATGTGCCAGCCTCTCGATCTTCTGCAGGTAAAATCACGTTGCAGCGTCTGACATCATCAGGCCACGACTTTCAAATCTCAAGTCGGGCCCCGACTGCTTGGGACAGGCTGCCCTCTCAAACGGCTTTTCTGGTAAGTAAAACTGGTGCTGGGCGGGAAGGCAGCGCAAAACCCACCCCCGCGGCTGCCATTTTAACTACCCGCCTGGCCCTATTCGCCCCAAGTGGACTGGGTTAAAATTGGAGCTTAACATTCTGAATGATGCTAGCCCTTCAGAAATAGAAAGTTCCCAATGTTATGTTATTGGAAAAGTCTCTGTTTTCCAAAATTCAATTTTCTGTTGTGTTTAATTTTCAAGCTACTTCGACCTTGCTCTCTCTTCCTTTTTTCAAAGAAGAAAATCGGCATCGTAAAATCCACTCCTTTTATTTCCACAAGCAGAACACAGCCTGTCAATCACAGTGATGTCAATCTTGCAGCACCAGTTCTTGACTCCATGATTGATTGAGAAATGGAGTAACTAGCGTAGCAAGAGAGGTGTCACCGAGACCGATAGCGCTGCCATCTCTCGTAAGGAGAGACAGGGGCTGATCCACGCTCCATTCACAAACACTGCAACAGCCTGAAAGCAGGATGCCTTCAAGAAAGTGGAGAGATTCTGCTAAATCGCTTCTTTCAGTAATGACTTGTAGAAACATGTGGAGCAAGTGATGGTAGGAAGCAGCCTCCTCTTTGTATTTTTGCAGCCTGCATAAGTAAAGCCAAACCACCATCAGCTTCCTCTCCCAACATCCAGCTTCTACATTCACAGACACTTGGGCCACGATTTTAAACCGCCCCCCCCTCACCTTGACAGGCAGAAAAGGGTCGGGTGAGGGGTTAAAATCCTCAAAAGCGAGAACACGCCTCCGTGCTACCGTAATATTAACAGCGGCGATTCAGGCCCTGGTTGATGATCCTGCTAAAAGCAGGCGGGGGGCCTACGTAAGATTCAAAAGTCACGGCGCGATGGTGTCATCGGCGGCGCAATGTAAATGTAAGGTCCACGCACGGGTGAGTCCTTAAACATGGCAGGAAGAGCAGACTTGCCAGAAGAGGCCCAGGTAAGTTTTAAAACTGTGCCTGTCATTGAACTCCTTGAGGGCCCTCAATGAGTCCTTAGGCCTCCCCACGTTCTTTGAGGAATTCCGAGCACCGGCCTCCACCCCCTCGATCTTCAGGGATTCCCTATCAACAACCTTGCCCGATTACTGTATTATCAAAAAAGCCCGGCCTCCTCCCTCTCCCATTTGAGGGAATCCCCTCCAGCCAAATTCTCCCTCCTGCCCGCCGTCCATGTAGTCAATCTGGCCAGTGTCAGGCAGGACCCTGCTGTGATCTATTTAAATTAGTCCCCGCCATTAAGATCAGCAGGGCTTCTACACATCCCCGACTTTGCGGGGTCCGTCACCCTTTCCGCCCTCCCCTCTGTAAAAATCGAGGCCTTTGTATTCGCGAGGAACTGTCAGCATAAACACTGCAAAGTGTCGGTGCATGAAATGTCCAGTACCAGAGGGGAGCAAAGAAATGTTAGGGTTAGAAATGTTACAACTTTTCACAGGTGTTGAGTGAGAACTTCCTCCCGGTACTGTATTAAGAACCAAGGGGGAAAAATTTGGTTGCTTTGTGCCTCCCGTCAGCGCCCTGAGGGGCCGCTAATGGGGCGCAAAGCAAGTAGTGCCTTGCCGCGGTGCCACTAGCGCCTCCCGCGAAATTCAGCGGTAGCTGGTAGCGCCCCGTGGAGCTGCGCCTCTGGTGATGACGTCATCGCAGGGCGCCGCGCCCCGCTCACGCCCCCTGACCTACCACCGGACGTGATATCCGACAGGGTCAGGGGGGGCGTTTTAGCGGCCGGGGCGGCGATAATTAAAGGGCAGGAGCTGGGCGGCCATTTTTTTTGGGCCGCCTGCCAGCACCTGCCCCCTCTCACCTCCTCCCACGGCATGCCGGCCATGATCGGTCAGCCTGGTGCTCCTCTCGAGTGCCGGGCTCTTTTGCCGGCACCCCGCTCCCCGGTGTGCACTGCGCTAGGCCCCTCCCCTTTAATCGGGGGGGGGGTGAGGCCTGCAGTACCGCGGCGCTACGTGCAGACACGCATGGCGCTGCTGCACGTAGCGCCGTGATATTCAACAATGGGAGCGCCCCAAGAGGGAGGGGGAGCGCTTTCAGCAGTGCCCCGTCTCCTGCTTGGGGCCCTACCATTGAATTTCGGGCGCGGGGGCACTAAAAATAGCGCCCCGGCGAAGTTATCACCCCAAAGGGGGCGCGAACCAATTTCCCCCCACAAATGTTTGGGGAAACCGGGCTGCCTCAATCACCCTACATTCAGAGCTACTATTTGTGAAAACCATTTAGACCACAGGATGACTTCCCCAGCAAGAGGAAGACAACCACATTGTTGGCAGAGATAAGACATGGCTGGCACCAGCGGGTCTGCCCCCTGCCGCACTCCCAGCTGTCCGTCGAGTGGTATCAGTGGGATCTCTCTTGTATGAAGACTGCTAGCGATGGGAAACAAAAGGGGGAAAAATGCTCAATAGACAGGACTTTCCTTGCTTCATGTTGAACAGTGAAGGAAGCCACATACAAGGTGGGCCGCATGGAGACGGTTTGTCCATCAGGGGTGGACACAGGCCGCCAGCAGCCATCTTAATTTGCCACTACCGATATAAACCTGGAACCGCCTGCCACAGTCTATTACATAGTATTTACAGCACAGAAACAGGCCATAAAGCCCAACAGGTCCGTGCCGGTGGTTATCCTCCCACCCTTCTTCACCGAACCCCATCACCATATCCCTCTATTCCTTCCTCCCTCATGTGTTTATCGAGTGTGCCCTTTTAATGGCCCAGAAATTCGGGTCGGTGGCTTCCCGCGGGTGCAAACCCCCGACCTGCACTTACCTAGCGCGCCGGCCGTTGTGCTGTGGGCCTGCGTGGGATTCCGATCCTGGGCCTCCTCCAACTGCCGGCGCGCAGTGCTTGCGTATCCCAGGGGTGCAGTTAATTCGAAGCGTCCCCTGGGATCACGTGGGCCATGGAGAGCCAATGGTAGCAGGGAATCTGTATTCATAGATTTGACAGGAAGAGCTGTCAAATCTATGAATACAATTCAGCCCCAAAACATAACTAAAACTTCAAATACATTTTTTTTTTAATCACATTTTTAAAATAATGATAAATTACATAAAATATATATTTTAAACAATAATTTAAATTTTTGAAAAAATTAATTTTATAGTTTCTAAAAATAAACTTACCTTTCTTTAAAGTATTTAAAAATAATAAACCTGTGGAAATTTTTTTTAAATTTTACTTAATTCACCACTTACCTTGTTAAAAGCAGGCCTTGCGACTGCTTTTTAGAAGCGTAGCTGCCGGAGACTTACCCTCCCGGAGAAACCTGCAAAAAAAGCCAGAAGTTCCAGGCGTACGCGCTGCCTCTCCGGTGCACGCGTTCGACCTGTGAACCCCTTCCTTTAAGGGAACGGAAGTTCTGGTTTCCCGCGCATGCGCAGTGCATGCACGAAACCAGCACTTTCGTTGGGCCTACGCGTGAGTACCCAGCGCGTACTCACCCGTGGGGACCTGAAGTTCTGGCCCATATATTAAATTAAATGTATCTATGTTATTCACCTCAACCACTCCCTGTGGCAGCAAGTTCCACATTCTCACCACTCTCTGGGTAAAGAAGTCTCTCCTGAATTCTTTATTGAATTTATTAGTCGCCCCTAGTTCTGGTCTTGCCTTATATTTATGGTACCTAGTTCTGGTCTTGCCTTATATTTATGGCCCCTAGTTCTGGTCTCGCCCCCAAGTGTAAAACATCTTCTCTTAAACCCTTTGATAAATGTAAGAAGTCACACAACACCAGGTTATAGTCCAACAGTTTTATTTGAAATCACAAGCTTTCGGAGCGCTCCGAAAGTTTGTGATTTCAAATAAAACTGTTGGACTATAACCTGGTGTTGTGTGACTTCTTACATTTGTCCACCCCAGTCCAACACCGGCATCTCCACACCTTTGATAAAGACCTCTATGAAGACACCCCTCAGCAGCCAATTTGCACACAGCAAGCCGCCGCAAACATCAATGTGACAATGACCAGACAACTCGCCCCAGTGATGCTGGCCGAGAGACAAGCACCAGCCCACGACCCCGATAATCGACTGGGCATTAGAAAAGTTGGAACAAACGAGACCCACCAGAAATTTATGGCGTTTAGAGAGCTGGATCACCTGACTGTTATTTTGGGAACGGGTGGTGGGAAATTCAGCTCCCTGTACTGAGCCAATCAAAACAATGTGCAACTCCAGGGATTGTATCGCGATTATAAGTGAAATACAGGCCCACGGCTATAAGTGAAGCCAGCTCAGCATTAACATGTGGCAGCTATCTGCGATTCTGACAATACTGTCAGCCGGGATGATAGATGAGAGTTGTCTGTTAACCATCAACACCTTTGTTCAATGTGAAATGTTGCCTGAATGATGTTTTTGTTCTAACTGCTTTTCAAAACCAAGAAAGAGGCCAAATTGAGACATCAAAGCAGTGGAGTGTTTCCAATGCCCAGAAATCCATCTCCTTCTTGCTGGCACCTTTTATGCCACACCATCAGCCCAGCAAAAAAGCACACGACTCCAGAGCCTTGCCTACAAGCCCACATAGCTTTCAAGGATTGTCATTTGGGGAGCACAGTGCTGCAGTGACCTTGTTAAGTCAGCTAATGTGCTCAGTGCAGCTCCCATTTGATGGCAATGTATGTGAAAAGTGTGTTGACAGAAACTTCACTTTGCTGAGACGGCAGCAAATCGGACTGTCTGATCAATCTGACAGATTCATTTATAAACTTTCGCCTATTAGTGCAACTTGGATTCAACTTAAATTTGCATCTGGTGCTAGCACTGGGTTTATGCATTTCCTTTTCTGTTGTTGTTGCACGGTACATTACATTGCTTCACATTTCTTGCAACCAAACGATTTCACATCGAATCTCAGTGGCTGTGGAAAACGCCGTCGAAAATAATGCAGTGCTTCAGTTCAAAGTAAAATATCTCCAAAGCACATGCACCAAGTTATTTCAGTATTTTATGCTCAAGTTCACAAATTAAGGCTCTCCCGGTGCATTTTGCTTTAAAATCCACAGGAGTTTGAAGCCCCTGTGCTCATGCTCTGTATAAACTAGAGATCATCTCTAATGCCAGAATAATGGGACCATACTTCACAAATTGTCAGTTGCATTTATATTTATGTTAAATGGAAATGAAACCATGTCCGTTCTGCTCAGTGGAGAACTCCGATCATCCCTGATCTGAAGCTGCAGCAAGTATTAAGGAGCAAAGGAGGATCCCATCCCATTACAGTCAGTTCCTTACTATTCATACTTCGCATTGTGTTCCCAAGCTTCTCCCTATATCTCCTGACTCTTGCTAGCCCATGGTTACTAGCACTACATACTACCTCACCTGAATGGCAATTCAAGAACAGCCTGCATTTATATTGCGCCTCTCGCCTAATAAATCGTCCCAAGGCACTTCACAGGAGTGCCATCAGAGAAATGCTGACAAGCTTGGTCAAAGAGGTAGGTCTTAAGGAGTGTTTTAAAGGAGGATAGATAGGTGGGGAGGCGGAGAGGTTTAGGGGGAATTCCAGCGCTTAGGGCCCAGGCAGCTGAAGGCACGGCCGCCAGTGGTTGAGCGAAGGGAAGAGGGGATGCTCAAGAGGCCAGAGTTGGAGGAATGCAGAGTTCTCAGAGGATTGTAGGGTTGGAGGCGGTTACAGAGATGATGAGCGAGGCCATGGAGGTATTTGAACATGTGGATGAGAATTTTAAAATTGAGACA
Source organism: Somniosus microcephalus (assembly GCF_052327205.1). Classification (NCBI taxonomy): domain Eukaryota; kingdom Metazoa; phylum Chordata; class Chondrichthyes; order Squaliformes; family Somniosidae; genus Somniosus; species Somniosus microcephalus. The sequence continues at coordinate 29,562,899 of NC_141015.1, forward strand.
GTGTTGGACCAGGAGCTAATGTAGGTCAGCAGTGGGGGAATGGGACTTGGTGTGAATTAGGACACAGAGAGCAGAGTTTTGGATAAGCTCAAGTTAATGGAGGGAGGAAGATGGGAAGTCGTCCACGAGAGCATTGGAACAGTCAAGTCTAGAAGCAACAAAAGCATGGATGATGGTTTCAGCAGCAGATGAGCTGAGGCAGGGACAGAAATGGCCTTTATTTCTTGCAGTTTAACAGTGGGGTATATTAAGCATGTTGATATTGATAAACTAAAGGAAAAGCTCATCAAGATTTTCTTTAGTGTTGTGCAATATGCTTCTTGTTTGATCATTCATCAGCTCAAATTGCTCCGATTCCCACCTCTCTCGCTCCTTACGGAATCCCCATAAGCAGATTAGAAATCACCTAATAAATACAATTTCACACCACTGAAATAAAAAAAAATCATCACAGGTTCAAAATTAATTACAATACCATTAATTAAACATTTAAAATAAAAATCCAAATTTTTAAACAGGACAAAAATAACCGAAACTAATTTGAAATGTAAGTGAATGTTTAAATCATTTAAACATTTTTTTTTAGTTAAACCCTGACGCTGGTAGAATAAGGCCTGCTTTTGCCAGGCGTAAGGGTTTGGTGGGTGTTCGCTGGGCAAATAGCCCAACCCTGCGCCAGCGAATGTCCAATTACAGCGGCCGCATACGATCTGGCAAGCAGAAACTTGACAGATCGCAAGTTCCGGGTTTCCGCGCACACGGGAACCTGGAACTTTCGGGGCACTTACGACAGCATTCGGGCCAATATAAAGGTGCTATATAAATGCAAGTTGTTGTTGTTGAGTAGCCAACGTGCGCTGGAAAAGCCTGAAATGGCTGCTGAACGAAATATTTAGTGCTCAGCAAACTCAGGCCTTGTCCTGACACATTGAGAGGATGGCTGTCAAAGGTGACTCTCCCAGCCATTACATTTCAGCTACTTTGGAGCACTTAGCTGACCGAGTACCATTATTCCAGAAATCCATTCAATAAAAAATCACCAGCTGCCTTAACTGTGGTTGGCTCTTATTATTTTTGAAGAGATGCTTTGAAAGCTTTTGATCATTTTCAAAATAACCCCAGCTTTCTTATACTTGGTGCTTTATTTTGAGAAAACAAATGCCGCCCTTAAAAAATACAGACTGTGCTACGAGCACAGGCCTTAAAGGATCGATCCTGCAGTATCTTTAGCACAGTTCAAAATCACCGTCGAACTTTACACTTCGATACTTTCACAACAAACCGCGTCAACCACCAGGCCCGTTATACTCCCATCAATTGTGAAGAAGCTTTGACTTCAAGTTGAGGCAAGCTGCGAGCTACAACTCTGGTGCAAAGTTGCCCAAATCGGACTGAGACCAGCGGTGTGAATCCACCTGGATGGGGTGCGCTCGCTCTCACACTGCTTTCAGCATCCCTGCAGCTGTGGTAGAACAGCAGCCAGGGTGAAGGGAATTCGAAACATTTTCCTGGTGGTTGAACTGACTGCCGGGGAACATCTTAGAACAAAAACTTTATTTCCACTTTTTAATGTGAGTACCTATCCCGTCACTCTTGGTTACCATTAAAATTTAACTGGTGCTTGGATGCCTGTAAGCAGAGCTCCTGTGCTCCAACTTCCCTGGCCAAGGAACAGTGCGGAGCCAGCCCTACTACTTGGATCTGCTGGCTCCACATCTCTCCGAGCTGATGATTATCTCAGACTGCAACTTGTCATAAAGACAATACCACTGCTATTTTCATCTGAAATCAAAGGCCCAGCTATTTAAAAAAATTGCTTCTTAACTAATAGAAGGGACGCCATCATTTCACTTACAATTGTTACTTGCAGTTACTTTGGCCGCCTTGAATTATAGCAGCACGCTTATTAAAACACACAGCATGCGAGATCTTCCATCGCCCAAAGGCTTGACCAAATCCTGCTAAGCTTTGAGTTTAAAAGACCAATGGATCTGTCAATGAGTGACATACAAGAACGGGTCTATTTTTCAAAACTGCGGATCGGACGGAGCCTGTGAATTCAAGCACAGGCGATGGAGAGAAAAGATCGATCACGAAGAAGAAAAGCACATCGGCTTGCTTCTACTTACAGCGCTCATTAAGGAGTCCAACACACTGACAGCGAATGCTGTCCCGCACGCGAATGGCTGTGTCAAATACAGCTCAGTATCAGGGTCATCATCGTCATCTTGGTCCAAGAATTGAACGTTTGAGTCATTCACTGGAGGGATCAAAGGAAAGACAATATATCAGCACACACTGAATGGTCAGAGGAGGGACATAAATGCATGATGGGTGCTACTGAACAGTCAATGGCAGCTTTAAGAAATGGGAGATTGCAATCTCTGAACTTTTCCTTCTAATTTATTTCATACTAGCTGGGGGGGCCCCACGTTGCCAGGGCTGTTTTGGGCCGGGCGGTTTAAATCGAGTCCCAGGCTTTTGGGCCTGTCTCTGTGTCCCTCTGTGAATCTGCTGCCGGGCAACATTTCTACCTTTTAATACCTTCAAAGATGAACGTGAAAGTACTTTTAAAAATAACATAAGATTTACCAAAAACGTTTTATAAGAGATACTAACTTTTTGGAAGCTGGATTAGCAGATTTTGAGCTGGAAGTAGTTGAAGTAATGGCTGCCAGATCCCTGAGATGAAAACGATTAGTCCCGCCCACACACACACCGATTGGCCAACCATCAGGTGACTGAACTGTAGGATTGGTCAATCATGACGGCACAGGATTGGTCAACCTTGACGTCAGTCAATCAATGCTAATTAGCAGATAATGAGTTTAATTTTGAAGGTTTTTTGCATAACGCGAGAACAATTTTTGTCCGACCGAAAAGTAAATACGCTTACGACCGTCCTGGAAGGGTAAGCTTTCTTTGGAGGTATCGCACGCGTAGGTATGCTCTATAACTTTCGAGCGTATAGCCGGACAGACAAAATGTAAGGAACCGCTTTATATAGATAGATAGATAGATAGATAGAAGATAGATTTCAGTGCACTGTACAAAGTATGGCAAGCAAGTGGAAGTTATTCTCTCTTTCGTAACACCTGAACTCTGTCTTCAGAGAGTAAATCTAGCAAAAATAAACAGTTTGAAAGGTTTGATCTGAAGTCTTGTTTTGATTCTCCCCACCCCCCCAACACTTCTCAGACTTTCTGCGAGAGCTGTGGAACAAACTGTCAGTCAGCGTGACAGAGGCTGATGAATAGGCCGAAGCTGTAGAAATGAACTGCGAGCAAAAATACTATGGCAGAACAGCTGCAAGGATAGAGCAGTGAGGTCAAAGGGCAAGAGATGCTCTGTGAAAATAATAATCGTTAAAAAAAAATTAGAAGGACACAACTTCAATCATAACCAGCAAAAGAAAGACACCGACAGTGGAGAAATCTCGCTCAGCCAAATGAAAAGAAGAGTGGGTGAGCGAGGTGAGGCTGTGAACAAAAGGAGAAAGGGGCTGCTTACCCAACTCAGTTATCATTGGGACGTTGGCTCCAATGTTTTTTTCCTGACTGAATGAAACCAAAGGGAGCAATTTGCCAGGTTTAACTAATGATGAATGAGAAATTGGTAAACAGGAGGGTACAAAGGCACAAGAAAGAGAACACACAATTTCAAAAGCACCAACATAGAGAACCGGTTCATCAAATATTTACCATCACAAGAAACAGTTTCTAAGCAAGGAACAGGTTTTCATTAACTAGATATCAAAGGCAACAGGCTTAAGCATACATTAAAACAATAGTAAAAAGCTTCTTGAACCCTTTAGGAACCACCTTATGTACCTGTTAGCCATTAGGCAATAGCAAAATACTGCGGATGCTGGAAATCTGAAATAACAACAGAAAATGCTGGAAACACTCAGCAGGCCAGGCAGCATCCGTGGAGAGAGAAACAGAGTTAACGTTTCAGGTCTGGGACCCTTCGCCAGAACCCTGGTCTGTGCTGCCAGTGGATCTCAGCTGGTGTGCCTAGGGAGAGGTGAAGGTCAGCCAGTGTCCCTGCTCCTGGTCACTGTGCCATTAGGCAAGGTTCCTTTTTTAAATACCCCTCTGATTTTCTCTCTTCCTTTCCTGAAGGCACCGAACTATGGTCCCATGGGCACTGCCCATCTTGCAGTGCCTCACCCATGTGGCACTTCATGTTTGCGCCCAATGAGTGAAGCAGGATATTGAATTCGGGGGCATCACAACCAAGTCTGATCCCGTCCTCATCAACGTCAACGCATGGACATTCCAGCAAGAGGCACTGCACAGTGACCAGGAGCAGGGACAGTGGCTGACCTTCGCCTCTCCCTAGGCACGCCAGCTGAGATCCACTGGCAGCACAGACCAGGGATGCTGCTGGGGCCTTCCTGTTCTGTACGACTTCTTTTCCATAGCAGGTAGTGGAAGCACCAATGTGTTCTTTTTCCCCTCAGAAAATACAATACTTTTACAGAAAGAGCTTGTTGTCCTTGAAAGAAAAACTTCAAAGAAGTTATTATTATGAAAATTACCATTGTCAGTTAGTTTCTGTCAGCAGAAATCACACATCACGTATGTATAAACAACCCCTGCCAAAAAGTGCAATATTTAATAGTCAGGTGCTCAGTGACTTGCTTTGCTACTGAGCATACAGATTATGTGTGTCAGTCTCTGTGAACTTGAGAAAAACACCATGCATGCAGTCGCAGTGTGAATATTTTGGGTCGGGAGTGTGCTATTTATTGTCCACACGATGGTGACAGCTCAAGGCTCATGTTGGGGGAAATGATTAAGTAATGGTGGCCTCATTGCAGGGGAAGCCTGCACAACCCAGGACATTTGTCTCTGTTCACCAAAGGAGAGCTGCTGTCTCGGCAGAGAGATGCTTGGCTCGCGGACCCGGCCAGTAATGAACTTTCTCAGCTCAGGTGCCTCCTGGCTGGAACTCAACATGGGAAAGAATGCCAATCTGAAAGTTGCTGGTGCCTGCAGCTGATGTCAGGTCTCTCCTGAGACGCTAAAGTTCTCCTTTAAATATATATCTTGGGAAAACTTTCCAACAACGGAGATAAGATTTTTAAAATTATATATTGGAAGGAACAGTCCAATGCCCTATTTATAAGTCAAAAAGAACTAATAAGTGACAGGTTATGAAGGTCACGTCACAAGAGGAATATTTGTCTGTTTATGATTCGGCTATGATGGCAGTTTTATTTGAATGGCCATGTTGATACTCATCATGCAACGCGCGTTGCCTCTTTCTCTTTACATTCAGCAGGCTGCTTTCTTCAGAACTCTTTCAGAAACATAGTAAAATAGGAGCAGGAATCGGCCATTCGGCCCTTCGAGCCTGCTCCGCCATTCAATATGATCATGGCTGATCCTCTCTCTCAATACCATATTCCCGCTCTCTCCCCATACCCCTTGACGCCTTTTGAGAAATCTATCTATCACCTTCTTAAATATATTCAGTGACTTGGCCTCCACAGCCTTCTGTGGCAGAGAATTCCACAGGTTCACCACCCTCGGAGTGAAGACATTTCTCCTCATCTCAGTGGGGGAAATGAAATATTCACCTCGCTGAGCACTGTCGCATTAAGTATGGCCGAGTCGTGGATCTTGAGTGAACATTCAATCCCGTAACTCCCTGGCTCGAGAATATTTTGTCAAATTTGCAGTTGGCTGATGTGAAAAAAATGCTGCCTTGTAGACGGACAGTGTATTAGTAATGCTGCAAAGCACCTAAGTGCAGCAGTAATCAGAGATGGAAAAGTAGTTCCCATTTTAATGTTATCACACCAGGGGAGAAACTTCTGTAGCTTGCCAGAGTGGGACAACAGCAATTTGATGTCATTGAACATCTCTGCCCTTTCTTTGCAGGGTGACACCACCTCAGACATCATCTCCATCACGCAAGGCAGGAATGAGTCTAAGTGCCGAAGCACAAGCGTGGATAGATTTTGTGTCAAGATTGTTGCCGTGGACACAATTACAGACAATGGGGGAGAAATTGAGTATAGCGCCGTTTGGGGCGCCAGCCTCGCCAGGGTACTAAAAGTAACGCCCCGGAAACATTCGCGGCCCCGCATCGGAAATTGAGTGGTAGCGCCCCAAAGGGAAGCGCGGCGCTACTGGAGGCGCCCCACATCCCTCTTGGGGCGCTGCGAGTGAATATCGTGGCGCTACGTGCCGCAGCGCCACACGCTGCGGCACGTTGCGCTGCGGTATTGCAGGCCTTCCTCCCCTTCTTAAAGGGGAGGGGCCTTGTGCAGTGCGATCTGGGGCCCAGCTGGGCCCCCGAGCATCGGGAGTGCAGGCAAAAGAGCCCGGCACCAAAGAGAAGTGCTGGGCTCTTGGAGCGCAGCCGGCACTCCGCGGGGCGGGGGTTCAGGAGGCCGTGGACAGGAGCGCAGGCAGGTGCTGGCAGGCGGCCAACAACAAAAATGGCTGCCCCGCACCTCTCTAATTTGCGCCTCCCCGGCCGCAGGTAGGCCCCCCTGAACCCGTCGGACATAGAGTCCGGCGGTAAATCGGGGCGCTGCCAAATATCACGGCCGGGGCGCTGCACACACCAATGACGTCATTGGCAGCGGCACAGCGCTAATGGTTAGCGCCACCACTAACATCCCGCGGAATTTAGCGGGAGGCGTGGGCAGTTCCGCGCCCGGGCGCCAGTTGGCTTGCGACCCACTTAGCGCCCTCTTAAGGCGCTAACGGGTGGCGCAACCTACTGAATTCCTCCCCCAATATGTATTGAAATCGGAATTGTGACAAAATGACTGGGCTTCCCAAAGGATTGCGATATTAGTATGCTAGGTACTATCTGCTATGTGTCATGTAATGTATCCATGCTGTACATGTGATCAGGTCATCACTACACTACAGGTGGCCTGGATTGTAGATACAAAGAACAATGAATCAGTTGGAGTGACAAGCACAGGAGGAGAGTTCACATTGGTGGAGATTATGGTGGACACATTTCCTCAGCTGTAGCCAATCTGTGAGAAGGCAGGTATGAAAATATCTGTGCATTATGCTATTATCAAAAGGGTCACTGTTAATTCTATCGCCTACAAAGGGTCCAAGTTTTGGTTAATAAGAGATTCATTTTGCTTATAGGCACTGACGTTCAAGTTGGGAATACAACATGAATGTATTGGGAATGTCGTATTTCAGGTTTCTTTCTCCATTTTCCCATAGAATGGATCTAGATACGAGTTATTTTAAAATGTTTAGAGTTAAAGGTTTAACTTCTCGGGACAGCTCCATGCTGGCACGTGGATCTAAAATCAGATGAAAGGAGGTTAATATACTGGTCGGAAGTCATTTTTCTCAGAGTCTAAACATCATGCAATTCAGTGGCTCATATCTGTAACTGATAAACACTTCACACCTGCTGTGTTGACATTTTTTTTGCCCTCTTCCTGGCAGGTCAGTCTGTTTTTTGGGAGCGGGATGCTGCATAAGCAAAAGGCTACGAAACAAAGACCGGAGAGAAAGTAAGCTCTGACCCGAGACTGTAGGACAGAACGTAAAGGAGTTATCCTGTTAAAGTTGAGTAAAATGCCTCACTGATGTGAGCCAGCGTTGTGAGTTTATTATTTTCGTATATCATTATTCGAAAGCCAAGTTGAATTTGATCCCAACTATTGCTATGTATGTTCACCATACTGTGAAATAAAGCAGCTTAATGATTCAAACAAAGCTTTGCTTCACCTAGTTTAACTTGGTCTGCCTTTAGAGAGATTGAAGAAATATGCATGCAAAAGGCATGAGATCCAGCCCAACTAACGAGGGGTTTGATTGCTACTGTTTGATTGTTAACCAACATAACAAAAACAGATTATCAGGTCATTATCACGTTGCTGTTTGTGGGAGCTTGCTGTGCGCAGATTGGCTGCCACGTTTCCCACATTACAACAGTGACTGCACTCCAAAAATACTTAATTGGCTGTAAAGCACTTTGAGACATCAGTGGTCATGAAAGGCGCTATATAAATGTAAGTCTTTCTTTTTTCTATCCTGGATTATTGTACAAGTAAAAACAAGACAGTGTGAGTCAACTCCCATTAAGGTAAGACTCTCTGATTGCTTATGGGAGTGGCTGAAGCGGCTGAACCCAGAAGGTAACCACGGCAGACCGAATTTATAACCGGGAGAAAACCTCAATTGTAACAGTGACGTCTCTTGCCATCAGTGTTTGGCTAAGTTTTCACCCTCGAGAAATTGTCCTCAGGCTGAAAGGTCTGGCATGGATCTAGCGATTCTTCAGAAAACCAGGGCTGGATATCGGTAGGGTTTAAACATAGAAGATAGGAGCAGGAGTAGGCCATTCGGCCCCTCGAGCCTGCTCCGCCATTCAATGAGATCATGGCTGATCATCCAAACTCAGTACCCTGTCCCTGCCTTCTCCCATATCCCTTGATCCCTTTAGCCTTAAGAAATATATCTAACTCCTTCTTGAATATATTTAATGAATTGGCCTCCACTGCCTTCTGTGGTAGAGAATTCCACAGGTTCACCACTCTCTGGGTGAAGAAATTCCTCCTCATCTCTGTCCTAAATGGCTTACCCCTTATCCTTAGACTGTGGCCCCTGGTTTTGGACTCCCCCGCCATCGGGAACAGCCTTCCTGCATCTAGTCTGTCTAGTCCTGTTAGAATTTTATAAGTTTCGATGAGATCCCCTCTCATTCTTCTAAACTCCAGCAAGTATAAGCCCAATCGACCCAATCTCTCCTCATACGTCATTCCTGCCATCCCAGGTATCAGTCTGGTGAATCTTCGCTGCACTCCCTCCATGGCAAGAACATCCTTCCTCAGATAAGGTGACCAAAACTGCACACAATACTCAAGGTGTGGTCTCACCAAGGCCCTGTACAACTGCAGCAAGACATCCTTACTCCTGTACTCGAATCCTCTCACTGTGAAGCCCAAGTTTGAATAAAACCAAAATAAGTCATGAGCTACACTCAACTTAAGGATTAACTTTGTTATGCTGCGTTGTTGGCTTGTGCTATAGATTGCCACCAAGCGCAGTAGATGATGGATCAATTCCTGATTCAGCAAAGGGTAGAGCAGTGCAGGTTCAGGTCAGGACAGGAAATGGCACAAGAAATATTGGTCAGATAAGGTCCCAAAAGAGAGCCACAGGGGCTGGCTGGATGGACTCGTCTGGTTTCTACATTCTCAAGTGCTTAACATAGACTGACAAAGCCCAGCTGCCATGTGTAGCTTCAGCGAGAATACAGGGCCATTGACTAAACTGTGTTTGCTAAATCTGTCGTATTACAATAAAAGTAAAGCTCACCCTTTGTTTTGTGCTTAGTATCCTAATTTTAACTATTGTGTTAAAGCCTACTAAAGAAAATAGTTAGGAAGGAAAAGCTACAACACTTTCTAGACATTATTCAGTTAATTCAAGGCCCATTCTGCCTAATTACTGATTTTCAGGGAATTTGACCTAAAGAATAATATAAATAACTTTTTTTCTGGGGATCCTTAAATTAAGCATCTTTTCTCCAAGAATAACCTGCTGTTATTCCTTTGATATATGTTGTCTACGGTTGCCTTTCATGTTGTTTCTTAATTAGGTTCAAGCAACCTTTCATCTTAAATTGATTTTCACTCTCTAATTTTTTTAATGACTTTTGTGAGAGACAGCGGCACTGGACGTGGAAAACGCTTCACTTTCAACGTCAAGCGCTCCCAGGTCAGGTGGAGCACAGGTAATGAGTTAAAAGGATTTAAAACTCCCTCTTATTCTACTAACAATGGGAGCTGACTGCCTCTGTGTGCTATGTGCAGTAAAATCATAAGCTCTTCCACGACTTCACTGCACCATTGTAGAGAGGGAATCTCTTCCCCACTGTCCTCAAAACAGCACCCTTACTGCAAACGTTTCTACTTCCTGAACTAACTATCCCCCATCTGGCTGGTATTCCATTATGGGTAGTTTTGGACCCATGCCCGCAGGAAGTGAGTGGAGCTGCCCAAACTCACTTCACTTTGGACCTCTTACAGCCAATCGGGTGAAGAGACCTCAGTCTGGGGTGGGTTTAAACCTTGACCTAAAGGTGAAATGACAGCGGCCCAGAATTTGCCCCGTGAGTTGGATTTATTTCCTCACCCTTCAGCTCCAATTATTTCTGTGCCGCAAAGTGCTGGAAGTGAGTGTTCATAACAACGGGGCACCTGGGACCTTGGTGAACAACGGGACTAAATGTCTATCTCCTTAACCAATTACATTTAAGGACAGAGAAAGAAACAGAGTGAACATGAGAGAAGGAAATCGGATGAATTAGAGTCAAATTAGATACAGAAAGAGAATATTGGATTAAGAGAGGGAGAAAGAAGAGACAGAAGAAAATGTAAAATTTTAAAAACCTCTCGGAACAATTTATTACCTGCAGGAGTGAGACAGTTTCAACTGTTCCCTTTCTGGGCCTCCATGTCAGGACCATAAATTACCCCATGAACAGAGTCCTTACGCCGTGAAATAGTAGCCCTAACTTTCTGCGGTGAGGTTAATTCATATTTACAGCGCAATGTCTGGGCGGCGAGCTCCCGTTTTCACGAGGCTAATGGCGCAACTCACGGCGTATCTCTTCCTCACCACAAATTGCTGGGTTATTTATGCACAGATTAGCAGCATACGCATTAAATCGCTGTTACTTTCCCAGCAAATTCTGGGCCAGTGCATTAACTCACTATGCTACCCAGGCTCCAGCTCTTTAGCGTAATGACTCAAAAAGCTAGTGTAAGGAAGTCAAAAGGTTACTGTATGTTTTCATCATGATTACCAGGTTGTGCACAATATGAAGGGAAAAAGGATTATTACAATTACTGCAGATTTCATATGGCATGTTTAATATATCCCAGACAGAGCATTTATCAGTAACTAACTACAATTATCTCCTAGTGAACTTGCAGTAATCACGTCACGGTTGTTAACCTCTGGTGTAAATGCTGACATAACAAATGATTGCACTTCAAAAAGGTAATTCATCGTGTGAATCACTTTGAGACATTTCAATGAGGGAAGTTTTATAAATACAAGTCTTATTATTGTTGTGGAAATGAATCAAGGACGTGAAGTACATTGTCAGCACCTGTACTGAAATCTGGGAAAAAGAGTGACATGAATCTTGTCATTCATGGGAAATGACTTATGAAATAATACTGGGCGGCCTGCTGGCGGCGCTGTCCAGGGAGAGTATAAATACTCGGGCACGGGCCCAGCTAGTGCAGGACATTCATTTAACAGGAACTAGTGAAGGACACAACTAGATCTCCATGTTGAAAAACTGTTGATTAAAGCCTTGTTTAATACTCAGACCAAGTGCCTCGTAGTTTTCTTATGTCAAAGAGGTGGAGGTGAAACATTTTGGGATTTCTATTTGACTATGTTAGGATTGCAACATAATTTATATTAAAATTACAATATTAAATTAACAATCAGCTTGCAAGAGGTTAAATCCACTAACGCAGCTTTCAAGAAATGTTAATTAGATCTAGATGAACCTGCTGGTGAGGTGTTGCTTCCCGCACAACTCTTCAGCTTGAGACAATTTAAGTTCATTTAGACATCCCATAAACATCCACACCTACTACGTTAGGACGGCCTATTTATTTATGGACAGCAAGGGGGATGTTGGAGGGAATCCTCACTAAGGAGCGATAGCTAGTTTAATTGCCGATAGTGTAAAAGGGCCGCTGCCCGTTACACACCTCTCCCAATTTCCCTTTCCATTGGCTTCATTGGAAAGGAAAATGGGGAGAGGTGTACAACGAATGACCAATTCGATATCGCCCGTTTCACTCTATCGCCAAAAGTTAAAATGACCCCAGTTGAGTGATCAAGCCCTTGGCTTTCTGTTCACCCAGGAAACAAAAGAGCAAAGACCCACTTGGCCTGGGAATGTCTGGAAGATCTAGTGAGAGAGACAGACACAGAGAGCAAGAGCATATTCCTTAAGGGAGTGCCAATCAGGTTCAGAGAAACTACTGGTCAGAAAAGTTATATTTAACCTGCTAGCAGGGACAGTGTTGCATTTTATATTTTACAAGAAATTTACCAAAAAAAATGTGTAATTCATTGCAATCATTATGCTGCTTGTTCACTTTGTGTTGTTCTACTCTTGACCTTATCTGACGATTCATCTGAAGAAATGTGTGTGGTAGCACGTGGTGAATGATAGAATCCATACTAAGGAGGTGTATTGTTCTGACCCCTGGATCCCACCATCGTGGGCAGTAAAGATCAACTTCAGATTGTAAGGCATGTGGGACTCGCTCATGGGAGAGATCGATGACACTGAACCTGAGAGATAAGTAATACAGACCCCAAATTTGTAACAATGGCATATTGTAAATAACATCAATTTGGCAGTGATTTCACAAACATGATTGATAACCCCCAAATCACATCATCAGACATAACCATTTGTGATGGTACAGTGTGAAAATGTAATGATAATCTTTCCAAATATTTGCTCGAGGACCTATTGTAATATTTATAAACACATTTCGGATGTTGCAGTAACACTGACCAAAGTTTGAAAGGTAACTGTTTTCAGTTTCAAGAAAATCGATTTAAACACACAGCACTATTGAGATTAGAACTACAGTTGGTCAGCACTACACTTTCCCACCTGATCTGTAAAGGGTAAATGTGTGACGGGGCATTGAGTCCTCGAGCCGAAGGAGGTCCCTGGATCGTTCATTGGTCTGTGCTGGGTTAACTAATCTCGGCTGGAGTGGCTGCAGTTGTCCACGACATCCCTGGGCTAGGGGAAGGGCAAAAATTGGCAAGATTTGAACCGGGGATCTTCTCGGTCTGAATGACTCAATACCACTTCCCACATTTACTCACGGGCCATCAGGGGAGAGGAGGCAGTGCTGACCGGACTGGTTAGGGTTTCAATAATGTTCTAAGTCATATAGATTTCCTTGAAAAGTGAACGTTTGTCTTTTGACCTTTGATCAGCCAGGTTGCAACAAGGCTGTGCATAAACATTACAGCAGAAGCCCTTGAGCTCAATGGATCTGAATTCTGTCCATAGCATTGAACAATTAGCTAGAGTACTAGTCAGTGCGAATGTCAACCATTGACCAACATGTCTGTGCTGCAGTCCCCAAAGCTTCAGTGTTGTATTTCTGTTACATTTGACCTGAGAATCTACAACATCCAGGTCCTGTCTGAACTAGAATAGCATTGTCTAACATATTTTTACGAAACCATTGCTAGTAAGTTCTAAGAAACATCAAGATTTAAGCATATTGAGATATAAATAACTACTTATTATTACAATACATGATTTTACAGAGCGATATTGGTAAGTTCTGTTGCGAGGTGAAGCTAAAATTTATTACCAGAAAATTGGGATGCCACAATTCTTCAATCCATGCTCCCACTGACCAGGGAGCCTCAATTCTCAAAATGTTTTTTATTGGACCAGGCACAAGTAAAAACAAAAGATCGGCCTTTCTTGGTATATATAGCATCCATAGACAGAGTACGTGTCTGGCTTTCCTGGTATATTTTGCTTGAGCAGAATCAATGTTTGCAAATACCAGCCAAGGAAGGAGTCACTTAAGGCACTGAAATGTAATCTGAGACCCTTTACTGGAGGGGGATGTTGTTGGCTTGGTGACAAATGGCAAACATGTCAAGTGACTGACATGACAACGTGACTAATACACACTGGAATCACTCCGCACATCCTGTACGTGATTAATGGGTTAAAAAAACATAGCCCGCCGAGAGGAGGAAATCGGACCCTCTTACCGAGCTCAGTCATCATTGGGATGTTGGCCCCGGTGGTGACAGAGGTCTGTCGGACTAGGCCATGGACGGGACTATTGTCTGGTGATGTTCTGTCCATCCCCGGAGGTGTGAAACCTGGGCAGTGAAGAAATAATTAAGTTAGAAAATCAAAAGATTCTACCTCTAGTACTTCTAGTTGCCTCATTTAGAAAAAGACAAGCCGGGTTGTGTTCTTGCACAGGTGTGTTGTTCTACTGGCCTGATTCTCTGATATTCGCCGTGTCAAGGTGATCCAGTGCAGGAAAATCTCCCCTGTTAAGAGCAACTGACCTCTCGCCATGGAGCTTTGGTTCAATAGCAATGGTGAAAATGCAAACTCTTGATGGTTGTTTTTTGCTGGGAAACCATACTTAAATAGCACAAGTACAGTGTTAGCAGAGTTGCCAAAATGTAACTTCTTCTGTGCTGCATCTACAAAAAGGATCAGCTTGAAATCGAGAAACTGAAAAGTAAAATGCTGTAGTAAGCCCTCATTATAAAGCTCTCTGATGTGCCACAGTTTCTGATGCAACATGCGTTGCTGCTAAATAAAGTATACGCAAACTCCCAGAATTGCAAGCGTCCCTCCACTGCAACATGATTTTTGTATGGCTCCCGAAGGGAGTGTTACAAGTGAGGGGCTACAGTACAAAGGAAGCTGCCAACATCTTAAGTTCAGAGAAGTGACATGTGCTTTAAAGCCAAACAAACCCCCCCCTCCCCCCCCCCCAAAATTGTTAAGAATTCTAATTGAAGTGATGAGCATCAACTGATCAGACAGTCCTCAATTTGGGAAGATGTGAGGAACCAACTCCTGTGGCTTTCTTAAACCCAGTTCCTTCCCCCCTTTCTAATCATTGTAGATCAGAAACTCCATGCTGTAAGCTTTTATTCCAAACTCATTTTCGGTTTGGTGCTCGCATTAATGTTTCACCAAACAGACAAGCAACCTGAAATAATTTCATCAATAAAGGTCACTTGATACTTATTTAGTATTTACAGTTTCCCATCATGTTGCAAATATTAATTTTACATGTTCTCCATTTTGGTACTACATAGCGAACATAAAGCCCTTTTTTTTATCAGAAATGTTAACATTCAGAGTCCAAAAAAAACCCCACAAACATGTCATTTCTTTGAAGTCATAGAACTTGACGTTTTTCATTTTTCATGTTGACAAGTCAACACCTAAAGCCAGTAATGCTGTATACATAATACATAGACTTCAGGTTTTTTAGAGAGGGCTGCGGGCCATTAGTTAATGCTGACACAATAAAACCAAGCTGCTGCTTTTTGAATTGTTAGCTTTGAAGAACTGATCTCAAAGTTTTTAACAAAACACGTTCTTCCAATTGTTTTTTTATATAAAAGTAAAACTACCTGAAATTGCTCCTTTCAAATGGAAATGTTCCCCAAACATTAATTACATATTTTATGTTTCCAAAAAGCTTCGACTTAAATGAAGAATAGTATTCAATTGAATGCTGAGGGTGAAGCTTCTGTCGAGTGATGAGCACTCCGGAGATGATCGGCTTCAGTTAAGTCAATCAAAGCGTTACATTTATTCAAGACTTTGTCTTTTTTAAATAACTTGTGTCAACAGTTGTTGTTGAAGGGGCTCGGTAATGTATCTTTCAGGATTATAATAACATAAAGAAAGGGAGGACCTTCATTGTTTTCATGCAAATTGCATGGCTGCAGTTTTGTTCTCTATATGTTAGAGCTCCGTGTGGCTTGAAAAGCTCAACTTATACAAATTGCCTGTAACTACAGGAGAATAATACACAAAGGAAGAGTGAGTGAATGAGGAGGTCAAAATACCTGGAAACAAAACAATTTAAATCACTAAACGAGAACTAAAATGAAATGTGATTTTGAAAAAAAGAATCAAACGTCTTAGCAGGTCGAAATTTGATTTCTATTACCTTTCACCCATTGCCTTATTTCAAACAATTGTTTTGTATATAATTCCTTTCCTGTCTCAATAAAAATGAAGTCACTGAATGCTGCCAGATTCATGTTAATAAACAAGGAATCTTTAAAATTGCCAGAAAACCCAGGACTCAATGAACAATTAACACATATATACTGATCGTTACACAGCACTTCTGCATCATATCAAGACCAACGTTTTCACAGTCTGTCCAAAGCACATTTAATATTCTTGGTGCCATTAGAATAATACAGTATAACCTCCATGCAGATAGAATATGAAACATTTGTGTGGTTGGAAAGTACAGAAGAGTCATGGCACAAAGGACTGTACTTCGGTGTTATTATTACTTATAACGACTTGAGAAAAGTCTAACCATTTATTGCTTTTAACACTTTAGCCCACAGAGGATTCCTGTACAAGATGCTGTCTTATTCTATATAATGCAGTGTTCAGACTATACAACTCCCCTGTTGTTCGAGACTCTTAGTTACTGTAGTTGTGCATGAGAGCTGATATGGAAATAATGAAAAGGGAAGCTGACAGTGTGCCTCTGCAGTATTGTTGACAGACAAACCCGAGTGTCTGAGGACACTTTTATGGGGGGACACAGATCAAGACATCAACTGACATATTTTAAGGTGGTAACCATCGTAAGATGCTCGGCAGATAGCGAACTAAAACAATTGTAGGATAGAAGAACAATCAGTGAACATCATGATAAATAAAACTCAATGACTGGATTAAATACTTTTTAATATCACATTAGTATCTGCTGAAACATAAATTATGCAAATTTCACACCAAAGCTTATGTGAAAATTATGCAGATTATAACTTGATTAGGCTTTTATCATGAGACCCAATTTGGCTTTTTTTATCTATTAAGATCCAATAAATGAGGCATCTGAATCGGTCCCCAGAGCAGCTGCAGTAATAACTACACCAGCAGTTATTTCAGCTTTTGATGTTGAAGTAGTTCTACATGTACGAAGAGCCGGGGGGCGGGGGGCACAGAATTGTTCATTTTAATGTACAAGTTTACATTTCAGATCCGATAATCCAAAGTGGCTTTGACAAATCTAGAACTTGGAAGATGCTGTCAGGACACCTGGGATATCGCGGAATATACATAAAGGAACTGTATATTAACGTTGATTTAAGTACAGGTGATTGAAACACAGACTGGCAGACTTTCTGCCAGAGCGGACTATCAAATGGTAATGCAGTCGCCGTTCAATTGAACAGCTCCAGGTTGGGGCTTGAAGCAATTTAGAATCTGTTAGGGACTAGTTTAATCTTCGCTGATTCCTCTCCTAATGAAGGCATCTCACAGTCACAAAGAAGATTAAAAATATGGCTACTGAAGGGGATGAAGGGTCGTATAACCAACTAAAAGTATGTTTAACAATTGCATTCACAATAAAAATAATATTTTGCCCTAATTAAATATTGACTCAGATCATTTCTTTTATGGGGTATTATCTCTTCAGTGAAGAGTTCTTGGCAATGCTAGGGGAACAGCCTGCTTCAGCGGTACTGCAAAAAGCAGTGTTGACTGCAACTTCTGTACTTTGTTGAAAGAGTGAGGGGCTGAGGGGTTGGGGCTGGGGGTGGGGGCTGGGGGTGGGGGAGGTCTCAAATTCCTGTGAGATATGGACCTCATTCTCTCAACCCTGTCCATGTTATTCTACTCATTCCTCGCCTGGGTCATTCAATGGAGGAGCTGACCTTTCCATATTACACTCTGGAGTCTGTGGGGGCGATTTTGCCAATGGGGGTGCATTGGAGGCGGGACTGCTGCTTGTTGGGTCGATGTCCCACCTCCATCGATTTGTGGCAACCCCACGCTATTTTCCCTTGATTGACCTTGTTAAGTCCGCTGGGCAGGCTTAGCAGGCCAATTAAGGGAAAGGCGGTTGCAGAGAACGTCAACGTATGACGTTTCATCTGTCAAAAATATTTGACAGATGAATTGTCATTGTTTGATAGCTTTGTGAAGCCGTCAAACAGTGACATTCTCTGTAGTTTGATGAGTTCTCGAATTCAAGACCTATCAAACTTCATTCTTTTACAGAAATGAGATGGTTGTTGCATCTGAGAATGCAACGGCCATTTCTCATCTGCAACACGGAGGTCCAAGACTCTCCGCATAGACACCGACTGAAGCCTGCAGGAAGAAACAAAGGTAAGTACACTTTTACTAACACTTTGCACTTACTTCAGATACTCACCTCTCCACTCTTGCACCCATTACTTACCTTCACAGCACACTTTTGCACCCCCCGACCCTGTACTCGCCTCGCTGAGTTGCGGGTTTTGTAGCCTTCGGGAAGCCCGCACTTGTGAGGGCAAAAAGGGGATAATCCTATTTTCTGCCTGTTAACTTCCTGTAAACAGGTAGTTAATAGGCTTTAATCCCTTCCCGCCTCCAAGGAGACGGGACCCGGCACAGGACGGCTACCCGCCTCCTGGCAAGATTGCATGGAGGCGGTTTGGGCACCCGCCCCCAAATTCTGCCATTTTCCCGGCAGTCCCGCCTCCCCAGGGCTGGCAAAATCGCCCCCACATGTCTTGGTAATTCTCATGTATTCTTGATGGCAAACATAGGGCAGAACATGGACTGGATCTCTCCTGGGTTGTAACTTTTTGGAACTCCTATCTTAATATGGAGATGAAGGTAAATATATGGGTGATGAATTATATACACACACAAAAAGCATTGTACTTGCAAAGAAATGTGAAGAACAATTTCATATTGCAAATTATATTACACATGCCAAGATGCCAATGCAATAAACTGCTGGAAGGAATTTTACACTGCTCCAATCATTCCATTTTATATCTTCAAAGGCAAAGCTTGCAGTTCTGCAAAAAGTTTCTCTTGAAAACGTTAACATGAATTTTATTTCAGGTAATTTTTTGCGAACACACTTTAGCATGGGAGCAAGACTTGGAAGAGGAGTAAAATGGAAGGAAACTGTTACCACTTTCTACTGGTCTTGCTTCCCCTGTTTACTCTCAAAAACCTTTCCACTAAATTTTACATTCAGAGGAATTCACAGTTCTCATTGTGCGCAGTCTGATGCAAAGTTACCATAAGGTTTGGTATTTCGACTTAATTCTTCAGAATAGTTGCCATGGGATCTTTTACGTCCACCTGAGAGGGCAGACGGGGCCCTCAGTTTAACGTCTCATCCGAAAGATGGCACCTCCAACAGTGCAGCACTACCTTAGCGAGTGCCAGCCTAGATTATGCGCTCAAGTTTCTGGAGTGGGACTTGAACCCACAACCTTGAATTCAGAAGAATGAGAGGGGATCTCATTGAAGCATACAAAATTATTACAGGGCTTGATAGGATGGATGCTGGGAGAATGTTTCCCTTGGCTGGGGAGTCTAGAACCAGGGGCCACAGCCTCAAGATAAAGGGTAGGCCATTCAGGACTGAGATGAGAAGACATTTCTTCACACACAGGGTGGTGAATCTTTGGAATTCTCTACCCCAGAGGGCTGTGGAGGGTCAGTCATTGGGTCTATTCAAAACATAAGTCGATAGATTTCTGACTAGTAAGGGCATCAAGGGATATGGCGATCGGGCCGGTGAATGGAGTTGAGGCAGAAGATCAGCCATGATCTCATTGAATGGCGGAGCAGGCTCGAAGGGACGAATGGCCTACTCCTGCTCCTATTTCTTACGTTCTTATGTTCTTCAGGCTGGGATGTGATAGAGCTACCCGTTACCCAAGGTTATAGAGATTGCCCAATTTTAATTTCCCCTGAAATGAGTGGAAATGAAAATCAGACGGTTTCTTTAATGGGTGGCTGATTCACAACCCAGGACAGATGCCTGAGCAGAAAGTTGAAAATCTACACCTCAGAGTCAACCACATAGTGTGGGTCTGGAGTCAGATGGCGGCCAGACTGGGAGCAGTGGCAGGTTCCAATCCCTGAAGGACATTAGTGAACCAGTTGTGTTTTTACAAGAATCAGGCAGTTTTCCGGTGCCAAACCACAAATTTATTGAATTCAGTTTCACAAGGTGACCTGCTGAGATTTGAACTCTTAACCTCTGGGTTGCTAGTCCAGTACTACAGCCACTGGGCTACTGTACCCATGTGCTCATCTGAAATATTTTACATATTTTGAAATAATAAAACGGCACACAGAGAAAAAAAAAAATCAGACAAAATATAAATTGTTATACTTCACAGAACGGGCAGCTCTCCGACAGGGACTGGGAAAATGGGAACGGTTCCTATCTCACTTGGCAATGTGACTGCAGACTTTTGACCCACCATTTTATAGAAGAGCTTCCTGATGTCTCAGTATGAAATGTAGGGAAAATATCCAGGAATGAGACCAAAAAAAAAACCTTTCAACAAATTTGCAACCGGTGCCATAGCAACACTAACTGGATCAGCAAAGCCATATAGATTTATTTTGGTCTGCCTGCGTTTGTTGCAGAAAGAGCGATAGAGAGTGAAAAGGAGAAATAGGGACAATGAAAGGAAGTGTGCAAGAGCCAAACAGAGTGTGAGATAAGGGAGACAGAAGTGTGCAAGAGCCAGAGTGTGAGCGAGGGCAGAGTAAGACAGAGAGAAGTATAGACTGGAAAACCAGCAGAGAAATAGTTACAGGAAGAGACTTAAAAAAAAACTTTCGCCATAGGAGACCAACTAGTTATACGTGGAAAATGATCAAATTCTACCAAAGTAACCAGGCACAAACTGTTAAGAGTTTCCCACTGGCAAAGGTGATGATTGTTGAATTAAGTATTTATATTTAAAGAATATGTACATAAACATATTGCTATTTTCCTTAAAATTTTCATCTTCAGTCTGGGTCACGCTGCACTAAATCAAAAGGAGAAATGAAATGAAATGTTCATAAAAGGGGCAATAATAAAACATCTGAAGAACTAGTTGTTGCAATGAATCCAGGCATGTGGATAGATGCACTAAGCATAGTCAGCTCACAAGCTTTAATCACCATAGATACAAGGTGTGAGTCATTAGCATTTTCTGACACAGTATGAATAGAATATTGATCTGATTGTAAGTGTAGCTGAAAGGAAGTGATTTAACTCCTTCACTGACACACGTATTTAAATTATAATTATACACTATTTAATGCAGTGGTGCCTATATGCTTCCTGAACTATATGACAAATGTTTAATATCTACTGCACAATAATACAGGCACAGGGCAGGTTAATAATCCGTGATCGGATGATGACCAACATGAGATTTCGGGGCTGGTGAACGTACTTATTCCATACTCTTTACGTTGGAAATGAATTAAAGCATTTTTTCATATAACTCATTCATTACTGAAACTAGACAGGTGAGCGATGCCCTCAAAAGTCCTCCTGTGATGGGTGCTGACAGGAAAGGTTAAGGAAATCATTTAAAAAGTAATCAAAATGTCATGAGATGGAAGTATACAGAGACGTGCCAATGTCATAGTCAACCAACAGGGTCCCATGTTCAAAGACTGATTTTATTTTAAACTGTTCTCTATATTTACCTTGTTTTATTTTGAAAGGTAGATTTTGGATGGCGGCTTTGGCACAAATGTCAAAGCTTTTGAAAGGCTCGTGTCAGTTTGCTTCAGTTTTTTCAGCATTCGCACCCCCATATCTGTAGAGACTTCACTTTTGGCAGATGTTGTTGGTGGAGGCGCCTCTTCCCAAAGGTAGCTGTGCCAGCAGGTCCCTGATGGCATCACAATGAGACGTGAATGCCTGTCTAACGCCTTGCCATTCTTCAGATGGTGCTGCACAAAATGAACACATGCCAGGGTGATCAGGAGCTGGCATCGTCTGTTTGGTTGCACTTGCCAAGGTGCCAACCTTATCTGCAGGCCATTCAGATAAGGTAAAGCCAAATGAGTACAGGACTGGAAGCAGAAGAGGCTATTAAAAGGTAATTGTTTTGCTTTCCTTTGTGTGGGCCAGAGAAACAAGAGAGCTCCTCTGGGCCCCACAAGGAAAGTTTGGGTCTCCCCCTGCCCTGGATTCCCCATCCCCTTGAGTATCCGCCGGCTGGCAGCTGCTCTCCATTGACCAGCAGCATGTTAATGAAGCTGGGTGATGCCGCGGAGTAGGTGGGAATCACACTGAAACCAGCGGTGGAAACCCGCTCACGATTAAAATCCGCCCCACGAACATTTTAGGAGGAGGGAAAGATTGAGGAAGTAGACAGTGCAACGAGTACTGATCTAAACTCAGGGAGGCCGCGGGGAGGAGGAAGAGCATGGAGGACAGTGTATTAGGAGCTGAAGAGATACAAGAGAAGCAATGACTTCAATCATATTATTAGCATCAATAAAGGAGAGAGACAAGAAAGGTTGTGACAGAGAGTGCAGTTTAAAGCCAAAAGTGACAGAGGGATGACCTATCAGTCAACAAGCTCTGTCTTCTATTCTGTCCAGGAAAGTGAGAAAGATGCTAAAAGAACCCCCCCCCCCCGCCACCGCACAAATGAGAGCAGTCTTCAATGGACTTAAACTTTAGAGAGTTAAGAGTTACTGAGGAGAAAAAAGTGTTTGCCATGAAAGAGAAAACCGATCTTCTTAGAATTGATTCTTGACAGAGGAGTTCCATTTGAGATGAGAGATTGCAAGGCCCATAGTCAGAAAGACTAAAAATTGAGTAATCAAAGGCAAGGGGTGACAGCTGTTGGTTGGGCTTTCATCTTCATGAGTTGAAAGCAACAGGATTATCACCTCTCCAAAGAGCATGGAGAAGATCAGTACGTAGTGATTCACCCATCATACTGCAAGAGGAATGGAGGCTGTGTACACTGAAGGTGTGCAGACTGAAGAAAGTGATGAATGTAGAGTGGGATTATTAGCAAAGGAGCTGCTAGGATTTTGTTATTGTAGATATTGTGGGTTCAATCTGCATTATAGCTTTGTATCCACAAAAGGGCTTTGTTCTGATTCACAATGCACAGTGCAAGAAGAGTCAGCTAGCATCTATGTACACAAGTGAAGAAGGTTAGAGTTTGAAAAAGGAATTAAAATTTTTTTTACTTCCTTTCCAGCCCCACCAAGTTTTTCTGCTGTTCTTTTGAAGGTATGAGTCTTTCTGGTGGTGCCCATCATCAAGCACCTCACCCAAGTGATGACTCCTCACGTGTGATTCAAAGCAGTGAGAGTTGGAAGGGTATTTGATCAACTACATAGAACATACAGCACAGAAACAGGCTATTCGGCCCAACAGGTCTATGCCGATGTGTATACTCCACACGAGCCTCCTCTCACCCGACTTCATCTAACACCATCAGCATTATCTTCTATTCCTTTCTCATGCATTTACTTATCCAGCTTCCTCTTAAATCCTCTTAAATGCTAGAAGCCTCAACTACTCCTTGCGGTAGTGAGTTCCACATTCTAACAACTCTCTGGGTAAAGACGTTTCTCCTGAATTCCTTATTCGATTTATTAGTGACTTTCTTATATTTTATAACCCCTAGTTTTGGACTCTGCACAAATGGAAACATCTTCTCTATGTCTAGTCTACTCTATCAAACCCCTTCATAATTTTAAAGACCTCTATTAGGTCACCCCTCAGCCTTCACTTTTCTGGAGAAAAGATCATGTGGGCGGGGGGGGGGAAGGGGGGGTGGTGGGAAGAGATTGCGACAGTGTCTGATCGAACTTAGCCAAACCTTGCTGGGTGTGCGTGCGTGCGAGAGTGTGTGTGTATACATGCATGTGGACATTAAATAAAATAGGACAGGGCTCAGCAATGATACCCCACCTCCTGCAGTCGAACAGCCAGCTGACTCTCAGGCTCACACATGAATAATGGTCACTTGGACCTGGTACTGCAGGTCAACCGGCACCTGTGGAACCAGCAAGAAGTCAATGTCTTCAGCAGATTGGGCAAGGGGAGAAAGCTGATGGGAGAATGAGCAAATTTATTTGCTTTGAAGCTCTCCTGATGGATTAGTGGGCGGATTCACTGTCTGAGGTGACACTGAGGCATACAGAAGGTTCCAGGTTTGGGCTCCAGTCTGTGCGAACTTGCTTCTCTCAGCTGGGTAGCTGTAGGGCCATGAGAATTGCCGCAAGCACTTGAACTGAGGGGGGCCAATGGTGGGGTAATAGGTAATATACCAGTGCTGGCACTCTTAGTCAGTGTCCAATGATTCAGCACAGACCAGAAAAGTACTTTTGTGGGGATGTCCTGATTCGGTTTGGTTGCGATTCTTCCTACAATTCAATAGACTGCCGACACTCACTGCTAAACTCACGACCTCAGGACGTCCCAAAGCGCTTTACAGCCAATGAAGTACGTTTGAAGTGTAGTCACTGTTGTAATGTAGGAAACACGGCAGCCAATTTGCGCACAGCAAGGTCCCAGAAACAGCAATGTGATAATGACCAGGTAATCTGTTATTGTTATGTTGGTTGAGGGATAAATATTTGCCAGGACACCAGGTATAACTCCCCTGCTCTTCTTCGAAATAGTGCCATGGGATCTTTGACATCCACCTGAGAGAGCAGACAGGGCCTCGGTTTAACGTCTCATCCGAAAGACGGCACCACCGACAGTGCAGCACTCCCTCAGCACTGCACTGGAGTGTCAGCCTAGATCTTTGTGCTCCAGTCTCTGGAGTGGGGCTTGAACCCACAACCTTCTGACGCCAAGGCTGGAATTTTGCTGCGCTCAGAGGGCAGGTTTGGAGGTAGGTCCGCTGTCAAAATAGCAAAGATTGACAGCGGGTAGGAAATCTGCTGTCAACCCGCCTCTACGTGAGTCTCCCAGGTGTCGAGTCTGTCAGCGGAGAACTGATCCGACACCAAGCGGCGGGAGAGACAATTCAGCTCATTAAATGGCTTGTTAACAGCCAATTTAATGGTATTTTGAGGCTTCCTTCCCATTATACGTGCTCCCCCACGGGTTACCCACTGCTCGGGGAACACGCCAGCTCACCCTGACGTGAGTTGAGTCTGCTCTGATGTTTCTGATAACCTGACAGCTGCAGAAGTGGTGTAAAGGATGCCATGTTGCAGATGGTCATGTTCAGAGCGCAGAAACTGTTGGTTACTGCATTTGTAAGACATATAGAGATTTTTTTAGCTTGCAAGTGTTTAGAGGCAACTGTATGTCGAGTGCCACCTCATTGGAACAGCCTTGCTCACCATTGACAGATGGCTTCTGTCATCTCAACTGCAGCTGACATCTATTCCAGCAACATCGGTGCCCTTGAAAAAAATCAGACCTTGGTCCTCTGAATCCTTCCACGATCAGCCTCAACACCAACATCACCAGGCACACCAGCAGCACCAACAACATCACCAACCTTCTCCGCCTTCACCTGATGCTGCACAGGACACAGGGCATCAGCCCCTGACAACATTGCTGCCCAGGAGGCCAGCGATGGCATCACCATGGCCAGATTTTCTTCACTTGACGCTGTAAACCCTGGCTGCCAAAAGATGTGCCTGGTTGACACCATTCTACACCAGCACCATAAAGCATCCTTTAATGTCCAAGCCATTCCATACACAATCATCACTACAGTGGGGGTGGGGAGGAAGTTATGTCTGAACATTTACTGGAACTCAATAAGACACTTCTCAAGGTGTGCACAGATCTGTGCAATAAGGGGCAGTGTTGAAAATATAGATTTCACTGAATGACAACACATTACCAGAAACTTCAGATGGACATTGGCTAACCCTCTCAAGTGCCTACCCTTGTGTGTTGTTAGTTCGTATGCTTGCAGTAGGATGAGGGTGAGTGTGAGGGGTGGCTAGTGAGATGGGGAAGTGATAATGTAGATAGAGAGGGTTGGGTGGCGGTGCAAGGTAAGTTGGTGTGAGTAAGGATGTGCAGGAGAAGGGTATGGAAGGCAGAGTGATGGGGATATGTTGAGTGGCACAGCAGGGTGAGTTTGAGTGTAGCTTTGCAGTAACATTTCGCGATCCACTGAGTTCATTGAAATGTTTGCGCCACAGCAGCCAGGGACTCCTGACGACATCCCTGCTTTTGCCCTTCTGAGCAATGTGCAACCAGGCTCCGTTGGTGTCCTGGGGAGGTATCTTTCGCCCTTGGAAGGGAAGAGAACCACCCTGCGTGCTGTGACTCCCTCCATAAGCATATGGAGGGAGTCATTGGAGAGCCTGGGTACAAGCGTCCACCTTTGTGCACTGCTTGTCAGTGTTTGCAGCACTCAATGCTGTCAAACACTGACAGAACAACTGTCAAACTCAATGTGGCTGTGGTCCCTTTAAGGAAACCGGTTGATGGCGCATCATCAAATGACGTCATCAGACCTGCTTCCTGTTAATTGGCCGATAAGCCCGCAGGGCGGGTTCAGCAAGGCCAATCAAGGGAAAATCCCTTTGACAGAGCGGCTGCAGCTGGGAGCGGGACCGGAACCCGGAAACCAGCTCTCCCGCCACCATCCCGCCTCCTCTGAGAAAATCCAGCCCCAAGTGCTACCAACTGAGCCATGGAAGAATAGTCACGGATGAGGTTCTGCAAGGCTATCAGGTGCCTGTGGAGCTGTACCTGAGCAAGAAAACTAGAACCTTCAGAAGAGGCGAATAAAGTGGAAAGATTAATTGACAATAACAAGAAAAATCTACCAAATGTAAATTTGATCCATTCCTTTTTTTTAAAATTCACTCATGCAAGCAGAAAAGTATAAATTAGGTGGTAGAAAGTCACAAATAACTCAGACTAATGAATATGCAACATCTTTAATCATCCACCGAACATAGTTATGCTGCAACTCATGAAATATATTCATGCTCAGAAAACATCTGCATGGTAACAGAATTGCTGTCATGTTTGCAAAATTATACCTTATTTATTCATTTAAAAGGTGAAATAGTCAACATTACAAATCATCAGCCCTCTCTTTATATTCATAGAACAAATATATTACATAGAAATAATTTAAACCTGAGTTTGATTTCACACCTGAAAAAAGACATTAACACATGAATCACCAAGGTGAAATGTCTCACGTCTATCAAGCCCCTTCTCAAAAGTCACACCGCTTCCTAGTTAAGCAACGCCTCGATTTCAAAATGCTCATCCTGGTTTTCAAATCCCTCCATGGCCTCGCCCCTCCCAATCTCTGTAATCTCCTTCAGCCCCACAAACACCCACCCCCCCCACCCCGAGATATCTGCGCTCCTCCAATTCTGCCCTCTTGAGCATCCCTGATTATAATTGCTCAATCTTTGGTGGCCGTGCCTTCTGTTGCCTGGGGCCTAAGCTCTGGAATTCTCTGCTTAAACCTGTCCGCCTCGCTACCTCTCTTTCCTCCTTTAAGACGCTCCTTAAAACCTACCTCTTTGACCAAGCTTTTGGTCACCTGCCCTAATTTATCCTTATGTGGATCGGTGTCAAATTTTTTGTCTTAAAATACTCCAGTGCAGCGCCTTGGGATGTTTTACTATGTTAAAGGCGCTATATAAATACAAGTTGTTGTTGATGTCATATTATGTTGTCCCCTTATAGCTGCAGAGACACTTTCATGGTGTTTCCAGTCTGTGGAACAGAATGTGTAACATGTATGCACTTCATGCCATTTCTACAGCTCTGGTAGCTGATAATTGTGGTTTTGGGGCAGAGAATTCCAAAGATTCACGACCCTTTGAGTGAAGAAATTCCTCCTCATCTCAGTCTTAAATGGCCGACCCCTTATCCTGAGACTATGCCCCCTAGTTCTAGACACTCCAGTCAGGGAAAACAACCTCTCACCATGTCCGTTAAGCACTCCTCTATCCATATTACCCCCAACCCCATGAGCCCTAATCTTGTGTAATTACCTTTCATGTGGCACCTTAACGAATGCCTTTTGGAAATCCAAATATACTACATCCACTGGTTCCCCTTTATCTACCCTGCTAGTTACATCCTCAAAAAGCTCTAATAAATTTGTCAAACATGATTTCCCTTTCATAAAACCATGTTGACTCTGCCTAATCATGTTATGATTTTCTAAGTGCCCTGATACCACTTCCTTAACAATGGATTCCAGCATTTTCCCGACGACTGATGTCAGGACAACTGGCCTGTAGTTCCCTGTTTTTTCTCTCCCTCCTTTCTTGAATAGCGGTGTTACATTTGTGACCTTCCAATCTGGTGGGACCATTCTAGAATCTAGGGGATTTTGGAAGATCAAAACCAATGCATCTACTATCTCTTCAGCCACCTCTTTTAGAACCCTAGGATGTAGGCCGTCAGGTCCAGGGGATTTGTCAGCTTTTAGTCCCATTTGTTTCTCTAGTACTTTTTCTCTACTTATATTAATTTCGTTAAGTTCCTCACCCACAATAGACCTGTGGTTCCTCACCATTTTTGGTATGCTTTTTGTGTCTTCTACTGTGAAGACAGATACAAAATATTTGTTTAACGTTTCAGCCATTTCCTTATTCCCCATAATAATTTCTCCTGTCTCAGCCTCTAAGGGACCAACGTTTACTTTTGCTACTCTCTTCCTTTTTACATACTTGTAGAAGCTCTTACCATCTTCTTTTATATTTCTTGCTAGTTTTCTCTCATATTCTATTTTTTCCCTTTTTATCAACTTTTTGGTCAACCTTTGCTGGTTTCTGAAACTCTCCCAATCCTCAGGCTTACTACCATTCTTTGCAACATTATAAGCTTCTTCTTTCTATCTAATGCTATCCTTAACTTCTTTAGTTAGCCACGGTTGAATCACTTTTCCCATGGAGTTTTTGTTTCTCAATGGAATGTATTTTTGTTGAGAATGATGAAATATTTCTTGAAGTCACTCTCAAAATTAACGTGAAATTCTATCATATTATGATCACTCTGCCCCAGAGGATCCTTTACTATGAGATTACTAATTAACCCTGTCTCATTACACAGTACAAGATCTAAAATAGCCTGTTCCCTGGTTGGTTTCATGACATATTGTTCTAGGAAACTGTCCCGAATGCATTCCATGAACTCGTCCTCCAGACTACCTTTGCCAATTTGATTTGTCCAGTCTATATGAAGATTAAAATCCCCCAAGATTATTGCATTACCTTTGTTGCATGCTCCTACTATTATTTGATTAATATTCTGTCCAACGGTACAGCGACTATTAGGGGGTCTATATACTACACCTACCAGTGTTTTCTGCTCTTTGTTATTCCTTATCTCCACCCATACTGATTCTACTTCCTGATCTTCCGAACCGAGATCCTTTTTCGCTACTGTCCTTATGTCATCCTTTATTATCAGAGCTACTCCCCCTCCTTTTCCATTCTGCCTGTCTTTTTGAAACGTCAAGTACCCTGGAACATTTAGTTCCCAACCTTGGCCACCTTGCAACCATGTCTCTGTAATGGCTATTAGATCAAACCCATTTATCTCTATTATGCCACTAGTTTGTCTATCTTGTTACGAATGCTTCATGCATTCAGATAAAGTGCCTTTAATTTAAATTTACCATTATTCCCTGCTTTGACCTTATTCTCTGCTGCACTGCTACCGTTAAACTCTCTGTCCCTTCCTGTCACACTCTGCTTATTTTTACCCAAATCGCTACACTGCTCTATTGCCCTGACCTTTCTCTTTAGATTTCTAAATTTCCCCTCACCTGACCCCTCCCCGCCTTCATGTACAGAAGCTGGTGATATAAAATCAGGGCATACAGCTCCCCGACACAGGGAGAATCCTATCTCTGTCCCCTTGTTCCTCATTCGCCCAAGGTTAACAATCTTTCGCTATTTACCCAGAGTAAAGTTCCCACCTTTCACTCACCCCTTTACTGGCTGCTCCTCTCTCGGCACCGTTC
This sequence comes from Somniosus microcephalus, assembly GCF_052327205.1. Taxonomy (NCBI): domain Eukaryota; kingdom Metazoa; phylum Chordata; class Chondrichthyes; order Squaliformes; family Somniosidae; genus Somniosus; species Somniosus microcephalus. Next base: position 29,592,430 of record NC_141015.1, read on the forward strand.
CCACTCACCACAATGCTGCTGCTCCCAGTTCTGCAGGAAATTCTGGGTCCCATAACCACCCCACCCCAGTCTCCAGTCCTCTCACACAAGCCTCAAACCTCCAACCCCACCCCAGTCCACCCCACCTGAACCCCAATCACCCTGATACCATCCCCAATTTCCCTCTCTCCCTCTGCCCAAGCCCCAACAATCCGATCCACATTTCCTAGTCTCCCTTCCTCCCCTGAGGACCCATCTCCGACCCATAGTCCCCTGTTACTCTCTCCCTCTGCCCCAAGACCCGGTACCCTGACCCCTCCACCTGAGGCCCCCGCTATTGGAGTTGTTGCGAGAAGCCCCGATGGCCATAAGGCTTTCACCTCTAATGTCCTGGGTTCTTGATTGGAGCCTTGCCTGAACCGGGGCAATTTGGCATGTGACCACTTTTGCAGTAATGAGCTATTTAAATGAGGCCCACGTGTGGCACCTGACTACCCCCCTCCCCCTTTCCCCAAAATCACCCACTGAAAAAACAGATGCGCTGAGGTTCAGGCGTGGAAAGTCAGATGTTCATTTTTCCGCTTCCATGCACTGTCAGTGGGGCCTGAAAACTGGAGGCCTATAAATCCCTAGTTTTGATGCAGTTCTTTCACTTGTTCTGCATGCTGAGATTGCCTTTTTCTCCTGGAAAAGAAAATCCCCTTACTTCCAATCAGCGCACAGCAAAAGAAGAGCAAGAGGAAATGGGGCTAAATTACAGCCCTGGGAACATAAGAACATAAGAAATAGGAGCAGGTGTAGGCCATTCAGCCCTTCGAGCCTGCTCCACCATTCAATGAGATCATGGTTGATCTGCTGCCTCAACTCCATTCACCGGCCCTATCGCCATATCCCTTGATGCCCTTACTAGTCAGAAATCTATCGACTTCTGTTTTGAATATACCCAATGACTGAGCCTCCACAGCCCTCTGTGGTAGAGAATTCCAAAGATTCACCACCATCTGTGTGAAGAAATTTCTTCTCATCTCACTCCTGAATGGCCTACCCTTTATCCTGAGGCTGTGGCCCCTGGTTCTAGACTCCCCAGCCAAGGGGAACATTCTCCCAGCATCCACCCTATCAAGCGCTGTAATAATTTTGTATGCTTCAATGAGATCCCCTCTCATTCTTCTGAATTCTGAATTGGCAGCAGGTGATTCATTGAGCATGAAGGATCCCAAGGAGTGGGAAGTGGAGGCGGATGTGCTCCATGCCTACCAGAGGGTGAGGAGGAGGCTGTCTATGGCTCCAGAATTATACGATCCAGAACCTCACCTGAAAAGAAGAATATCTGAGGAACATCTCACCTATGTGTAGGCTCTGCGGACAGTGTACCAGTATGTGCTGCAACTGACAGGTGTGACTGTCACGTTTACAACTTTCCTTTGTGGGAACATCTTGAAGGCGTTGTCAGCCCACAGCTGGGGCAGGACTGGAGGCTCAGAGAGACACGAGAAGTGTCGAGGGCCACAGGTGAAGGCAAGGCGGGCCCCAAATGACGCCGGGCTGCAGGCGGAGTACTGCTGACTTGGAGATGGTAATAAATATTACTTGTTGAATAAAAATACACAGTGCCAAACAAAGACTAAATCCCCTGAAGGAATCAGCAGCATTTCCAGCCAAATGCTAATCAGCATATGCTAGATATTTATGCATTTCCTCGCCATAATAATCTTTTTAATTCTGCAGGGCAGGGGGTAAGCTTTTATTAGTTAACACATTTAAAGAGCCTTTGCTGCAAGTTTCCAAACAAAATCATTTCAAATTTCCAGGCAGGGTTCCCATTAACTCACAATTTCAAGCAATTTACTTCCATTTTGTTGCCTCCAGTGGAATTTCGACGACATTTTGATCGGTGCCGCGAAGCCAAATCCCGAATCCGTACCAGGGAACTCCTCAGCCAGAGGAGCATGCATCGGAAATGGAATCTCAATTAACCCTTGCGCTAAGCTATCACCACTGGGAGAGGTTTGTCAATTCTTGGCTGTGGCTGTTAGATCTGAGCACTTCGCATCAGGCGGGCGAAGGGTACAACAACAGCATCTATCCAAGTGGTACAAACATCGCTCAGCAGCAGATCAGAAGGCTAGACCTCTTCCTGCCCTACTGCCCAAGGAGAAAGTATAGGAAAGGCAAAAGAACTTGCATTTATATAGCACCTTTCACAACCAAAAGCGTTTTATATCCAATTAAGTAATTTTGAAGTGTAGTCACCGTTGTCGCATAGGAAAACGTGGCAGTCAATGTGTGCACCACAAACAGCAATGAGATAAATGACCAGATAATCTGTTTTAGGGATGTTGGTTGAGGGATAAATATTGGCCGGGAAAGAACTCCAGAGAGAATTTCCCTGCTCTTCTGGAATTCTCGGCCCCAGAGCGCTGTGGATGCTGAGTCTTTGGGCTCGATTTTCTAAGCTCCGAGGAGGCGGCTTTGGAGGCGGGAGTGGTGGGAAAATTGCAGAATCGGGGGGCAGGAATCCATCCCTCCCCCAACCTGCCTCAGTGCCAATGTCCCAGGAGGTGGGTACCCGACCTGTGCTGGGAGCCGCCTCCCCGAGGCAGGAAGGGGATTAGTGCCAATTAACTGCCTGTTAACAGATAGTTAACAGGCAGGTTTTTGCCTAATCCCTATTTTTAGCCCTGAAGTGTGAGCTGTCCGACAGCTCCGAACCATGCCAAGTTAACGAGGCGGACCGTCGGTCTGCAGGGGTTGGAGGGGTCGAGATGTCCGTTGTGCAGGTGAGTGACGGGTGCATGTGTGCAGAGGTAAGTGTGTGAGGTAAGTGTAAAGTGTTTTAATTAATTTTACTTACCTTTACTTTCTCCTGCAGGCTTCCTTCCTTCAGTTCTCGGGAGTCCCTCAGCTCACCGGCACAGAAAGCAGAATGGTCACTGAATTGTCAAAAGCTGCAGCCTCTGCTTTCTGGTCTAGAGAGATCTCTAACTGAGTCTGAGTAGAAGGACAAGTTAGAAGACAGATTGTCAGTGTTTGACAGCTTCACAGAGCTGTCAAACGCTGATTTTTCATCTGTCAAAAGTTCTTGACAGGTGAAATGTTAATCGCTGACGTCACCAGTAACCAGGTGTCCCTTAATTGGCCTGCTGAGCCCGCTGGGTGGGTTTAACAAGGTCAATCAAGGAAAAATGGCGTGGGTTGGCCACAAGTCGATGGAGGTAGGGCTACAACCCAAAAAGTGGGAGTCCCGCCTCCAAAAGCTCCCCATTGACAAAATCGAGCCCTTTGAGTATATTCAAGGCTGAGATAGATAGATTTTTGGACTCTAGGGGAATCAAAGGATATGGAGATCGGGTGGGAAAGTGGAGTGGAGGTGGATGATCAGCCATGATCTTATTGAATGGCGGAGCAGGCTCGAGGGGCCGTATGGCCTACTCCTGCTCTTATTTTTATGTTCTTCATGGCATAGTGCCATGGAATCTTTTACGCCCATCTGAAAGGGCGGACAGGGCCTCCGTTTAACGTCTCATCTGAAAAACGGCACCTCCCATTGAGCAGCGCTCCCTCAGTACTGCACTGAAGTGTTAGCCAAAATTATTTGCTCACGTCTCTGGAGTGGGACTTCTGACTGAGAGGTGAGATTGCTACCACTGACCCAAGGCTGGCACCTTTGATGTAGGAAGCATCAGTGAAGCAATAAAAAGAAAACAAAAGTATAACGGATTTGCCCCTCCCTATCTCTGTAACCTCCTCCAGCCCTACAACCCTCCGTGATCTCTGCGCTCCTCCAATTCTGGCCTCTTGCGCATTCCCAATTTTCATCGTTCCACCATTGCCGGCCGTGCATTCAGCTGCCTAGGCTATAGCTCTGGAATTTCCTCCCTAAACCTCTCCGCCTCTCTCTCCTCCTTTAAGAAGTACCTTAAAACCTATCTCTTTTGGTCACCTGCCCTAATATCTCCTTATGTGGCTCGGTGTCAAATCTTTGTTTGATAACGCTCCTGTAAAGTGCCTTGGGACGTTTTACTACGTTAAAGGCGCTATATAAATGCAAGTTGTTGTTGATAGCCGCAACCGAGATTCACTCTGGAGATCCCTTGCAGTGGTTGCTAATTTAACCTGGATGGTTAGATACAGCAGGCGAGGAGCCATAGTAGAGCATGCTCCAAGTGAAGGTTGGGTGTCGCACAGCGGACAAGCTAAATGCCTGCACGTGTTAAAGGACGGGAAGGGCAAATTGTACAAAAGTTGCAATTGATTGAGTTTGGAGAAGAACACAATGGCCCAGAAATTCGGGTCCCAACGGGTGAGTACACACGGAGTACTCACGCGCAGGCCCAACGAAAGTGCCGGTTTCGTGCATGCACTGCACATGTGCGGGAAACCGGCACTTCCATTCCCCTGAAAGAAGGGGTTCAGAGGTGGAACGTGTGCACCGGAGAGGCAGCGCGTGCGCATCGAACTTACGGTTTTTTTCCAGGTTTCTCCGGGAGGGTAAGTCTCCAGCAGTTACACTTTTAAAAAGCAGGCGCAAGACCTGCTTTTAACAAGGTAAGTGGTGAATTAATTAAAATTAAAACATTTTTTCCACAGGTTTATTATTTTTAAATACTTTAAAGAAAGGTAAGTTTATTTTTAGCCCCGTTAGAAAATGTAATTAATTTTTTCAAAAATTTAAATTATTGTTTAAAATAGTTATTTCATGTAATTTATAGTTATTTTAAAAATGCGGTTTAAAAAAAAATGTATTTGAAGTTTTAGTTATGTTTTGGGGCTTATAGTATTTATAGGTCTGACAGCTTTTCCTGCTACCATTGGCTCTCCATGGCCCACGTGATCCCAGGGGACGCATCGAACTAACTGCGCCCCTGGGATACACAAGCACTGCGCGCCAGCAGTTGGAGGAGGCCCAGGATCGGAATCCCACGCCGCCCCACAGCACAATGGCCGGCGCGCTAGGTAAGTGCAGGTTGGGGGCTTGCACCCACGGGAAGCCCCTGACCCGAATTTCTGGGCCATAGCATAAATAAAGATATCTAAATAATATATTCAAAAATTTACATCCACATGCACTGTCAACTTTTCCATTCTAAATTCCTGTGTCCACATTTATAATGGAAACTGCCTATGTAAACATGTCACACTGTAATTACATCATCCCCCCCAGTGGAGGTGCTGCAGCGCCACCACTAGTGGGAGAGGCTAATAACAGCATGACAAGTCTACATAGACTTCTCCCATTATAAATGTGGACGTAGGAATTTATAATGTAAATATTAAAATGGCAGAACGTGTGACTTTAAAATGGGGACTGAGTTACATCTCCATGCTCTGGTCCAATTATCCCCGCACTCTAACCCCACTCCACCTGATGACTACACTGGGCCTTGACTCTTTATGTACAGCACTATGAGAGATTGCCTCATGTTACGTATGTAAAGTTAAAATTTGGGGGGCAATTTTAACCCCACCTGCCCAGTGGAAGCCGCCCAGATTAATTACCCGCCTTGGAGTTGCTAGGAATTGACAGCTGTCTACTGAGCAGGCGGCAAGGACACCCGACGGGGTCCTTTTCTTACATGTGCACTTCGGGTCCTGATGATGTCATCGGGACCCGACTGCAACTTTAACTCACCGGCTTCAGGGGGAAGCCTGAGTGGCTTTCCCGACAAGGTGAAGACAGCGGGGAAAAGGATCTCGAGCCAGACGAGGGCACGAACAGGAGCAGCAATACTCCCCCCCCCCCCCCAACCCCGGGCCTTGCCAGGAAAGCTTAAACCTTCCCTGCAGGAGACTTGTCCTCCCCGTCACCCCCATCCCAATCACAAGACCTCCGCGGGACGGTCCCAGCAGCCAATCCTGCCTGATTTTCCACCACTTCCCGCCCAGAATGGATGAGAAGTCGGCCGGCGGGATTCAAACGAGGCCCAGGAGTTAAAAAAAATATAGGCCGAGCCTCACTTCCGGAGCTGCGGGCGGGTTTCCACCTTGCAAACGGGGTTAAAATCGGACCTTTGACCTTTGCATCGGCTGCCGTTGTTTGCACCAAGGCAGCTAAGTAAGTTCATTCTATTTCTGGAATTAGCTGACCTGCTCTCCTTCCCGTCAGGCTGTCTGCTTTGCGCAAAGCTGCAAGCACTCACTGCTGCAAATCTTCCTCTTGCTGCAGAGCCGGGCCTGAGAAGCTGTTTGCGCTGTTGCATGTTGAATCGCTTTGCACGAGGTCTCAAGTCATCTGCTAGTCACTGCAATCTCATTTAACTGTATGCTTCGAATCTTAAAACAAAAGAAAATGGACTCGGCTGTCAGCGCTTGAACCAGAGGCGAGGGGGACTTGCCATGGAAATAAATCTGAATCTTATGAGGATTCGTAAAGGTTACTTTTATGATATCTCGTATCTCAAGTTAACATGCTGCATTCCCCAAGTTGCTGGTTTAACATCCCAGCCCAGTCGAGCGCCTCTGACTTACACAGCTTGTCCTGAGTGCGGTGGCTGCGATTGCTGGCGCGGCTCGGTAACTGGACACTGAGGGCCCCGATCGCAAACGCACACGTAATGTTTACCACATTAACAAGTGGCTGATGACTTCGATGGCAGTCACGTGACAGCCAGCGCGACCCCGAAACCAGCAGCGCGACCTGCACTTAGCAGCCGGGAACTTGCCACCAGATTCATGTGGTACAGCCGAGATGGGAATTCAACCACCCACTGAGGTCATATGCAGAATACATACACTGTAAATTCACGGCCGACATTATATCAGTGCGTGTAATTAGCCTTGTAAATCCCAGAAAGCTGCCTCTGACAGTTATACTGAATGCTTGCAATGTTTTACGCCAGTGAGCTAGGCTCACTCTGCAATCATACCCTGGGCAAACCACAAGCATTAATGTAGCTACCCCCGAGCTCCTTAAGCACACTAAAAGCTGAATTATGTGAGTTTTTCATCTGTTTCACTTTGATTTACCAACAGCGTGGAAACTTGACTGATGACCATGAATTTCAAACAACAGCTAACAGTTAAAGGCAGCTCATTGCTGTTTTTTTGGACTTCCCACTGCCACGCTCCCTCCGGGCAAGTCAACGCATTTACCACTGGTCACCATTTTATGGATTGATAAAAGACGCTTTTATGCTTCCCTTTGTTCCGTTTTCAGGAGAACAGAGGGTTGCCAAGGCACAAAAACCCCACAGGAAAAGTGGTCCAACCGTGGCTAACAAGAGAAGTTAAAGGTAGTATTAGATCAAAGGAAGAGGCTGATAATGTTGCCAAAAAAGCAGTAAGCCTGAGGATTGGGAGGATTTTAGAATTCAGCAAAGGAGGGCCAAGAAATTGATAAGGAAATAGAAAAAAGAATATGAGAGCGAATTAGCAAGAGACATAAAAACAGATTGTAAATGTTTCTATAAGTATCTAAATTAGGCAGAGATTAGTGAAAGTAAACGTGGGCCCATTAGAGGCAGAGACAGGAGAAATTATATTGGGCAATAAGGAAATGGCAGGGCTTAACAAGGTCAATCACAAGAAAATAGCGTGGGTTGGCCAGAAGTTGATGGAGGCGGGACTGAAACCCGACAAGTGGGAGTCCCGCCTCCAAAAGCTCCCCATTGACAAAATCACCCCCATAGTACTGGAGAAATTAATGGGACTAAGTGGTGACAAATCCCCTGGACCTGACGATCTGCATCCTAGGGTTTTAAGAGGTAGCTGCAGAGATAGTGGATGCACTGGTATTAATCTTCCAGAATTCCCTAGATTCCAGAACAGTCCCCAAGGAGTGGAAGTTGGCAAACATAACCCCGCTATTTAAGCAAGGTGGAAGAGAAAAAACAGGGAACTATAGCCAGTTAGCCTGACATCAGTAGTAGGCAAAATGCTAGAATCTATTATTAGGGATGTGGTAACAGGGCACTTAGAAAACTGTAATATCATTAGGCAGTCAACATGGTTTTATGAAAAGAAAATCGTGTTTGACAAATCTGTTAGAGTTTTTTGAAGATGTAACTAGTAGGATGGATAAGGGGGAACCAGTGAATGTAATGTATTTGGATTTTCAAAAAGCATTCGATAAGGTGCCACACAAGAGGTTGTTACACAAAATTAGGACCCATGGGATTGGTTGTAATATACTAGCAAGGATTGAGGATTGGTTAATGGACAGAAAACACAGAGTAGGAATAAACGGGACTTTTTCGGGTTGCAGGCTGTGGGGTACCGCAAGGATCAGTGCTTGGGCCTCAGCTATTTACAATCTATATCAATGATTTGGATGAAGGGACAGAGTGTAACTTATTCAGGTTTGCTGATGATACAAAGTTAGATGGGAAAGTAAGCTGCGAGGAGGACGCATAGAGGCTGCAGAAAGATATAGCCAGGTTGACTGAGTGGGCAAGAACATGGTATATGGAATACAATGCGGGGAAGTGTAAAGTTATCCACTTCGGTAGGAAAAACAAAAAAGCAGAATATTTTTTGAATGGTGAGAAACTGGAATATGTTTACATTCAGAAGGACCTGGGTGTCCTTGTACATGAATCACAGAACGTTTACATGCAGGTACAGTAAGCAATTAGGAAAGCAAATGATATGTTAGCTTCTGTTACAAAGGGATTAGAGTATAAGAGTAAAGAAGACTTACTACAATTATACAGGGCATTGGTGAGGCCACACCTGGAGTACTGTCTACAGTTCTGGTCTCCTTACCTAAGGAAACATACACTTGCCTTAGAGGGAGTGCAACGAAGGTTCACTACACTGGTTTCTGGGATGAGGGGATTGCCTTGTGAGGAGAGATTGAGTTGACTATGCCTATATTCCCTAGAGTTTAGAAGAATGAGAGGTGATCTAATTGAAACATATAAAATTCTTAAGGGGCTTGACAGGGTTAATGTTGAGAAAATGTTTCCCCTGGCTGGGAATCTAGAACACAGGGTCACAGTTACAGAATAAGGGGCAGGCCATTTAGGACTGGGATGAGGAGAAATTTCTTCACTCAAAGGGTTGTGAATATTTGGAATTCTCGACCTGAGAGCTGTGGATGCTCAGTCGTTGAGTATATTCAAGACAGAGGTCGATAAATTTTTGGGAACTAAGGGAGTTAAGGGATATGGGGATAGTGTGGGAAGGTGGAGTTGAGGTAGAAGGTCAGCCATGATCTTGTTGAATGGCGGAGCAGGCTCGAAGGGCCAAATGGCCGACTCCTGCTCCTATTTCTTATGTTCTTATGTTTTTTTTTAATCTGTTCATGGGATGTGGGCATCACTGGCAAGGCCAGCATTTATTGCCCATCCCTAATTGCCCTTGAGAAGGTGGCGATGAGCTGCCTTCTTGAACCACTGCAGTTCGTGTGGTGAAGGTACTCCCACAGTGCTGTTAGGGAGGGAGTTCCAGGATTTTGACCCAGCGACAATGAAGAAACGGTGATGTACGTCCAAGTCAGGATGGTGTGTGACTTGGAGTGGAACTTGGAGGTGGTGGTGTTCCCATGCACCTGCTGCCCTTGTCCTTCTAGGTGGAAGAGGTCGCAGATTTGGGAGGTGCTGTCGAAGAAGCCTTGGCAAGTTGCTGCAGTGCATCTTGTAGATGATACACACTGCAGCCACGGTACGCCGGTGGTGGAGGGAGTGAATGTTGAAGGTGGTGGATGGGGTGCCAATCAAGCGGGCTGCTTTTTCCTGGATGGTGTCGAGCTTCTTCAGTGTTGTTGGAGCTGCACTCATCCAGGCAAGTGGCGAGTATTCCATCACACTCCTTACTTGTGCCTTGTAGATGGTGGAAAGGCATTGGGGAATCAGGAGGTGAGACACTAACCGCAGAATACCCAGCCTCTGACCTGCTTTTGTAGCCACAGTATTTATACGGCTGGTCCAGTTAAGTTTCTGGTCAATGGTGACCCCAGGCTGTTGATGGTGGGGGATTCGGTGATGGTAATGCCGTTGAATGTCAAGGGGAGGTGGTTAGACTCTCGCTTGTTGGAGATAGTCGTTGCCTGGTACTTGTGTGGAGCACTTATCAGTCCAAGCCTGAATATCATCCAGGTCTTGCTGCATGCGGGCATGGATTGCTTCATTATCTGAGGAGTTGTGAATAGAACTGAACACTGTGCAGTCATCAGCGAACATCCCCTACGTTTGGACATATTCCTGGAGTTTTTGTCATATGCCCTCCCACCTCCAGCTGCCCTGCTCAAACAGCCTTTATGCCATCTCCCAATATTTTTATGACTGATAAACAAAAGTGTTCCATGAAAATGAAAAAAAAAAGAAAACAATTTTCTTTAACGCCCCCAATGAATTTTCTCATGGGTTTCTTCGTTGCAGTGACCAGGAGATTACTCTTTAATTCCTGGAGATTCCAAGACAATCCTGGAGGGTTGGTGACATGAATCAACTGAGTGGCCTGTGGGTGGCGCTGTCTAGGGAGAGTATAAATACTCGGGCACGGGCCCAGCTTGCGCAGGACATTCTTAACAGGAACTAGTGAAGGACACAGCTAGACCTCCATGTTGTAAAACAGTTGATTAAAGCTTTGTTTAACGCTTAGACCAAGTGCCTAGTAGTTTTCTTACGTCAGTTGGCACCCCGAGGAGCACAGCCTACATGCACCACTTTCCTCACTTACATTTATTGCTGGATCTTGGTAATGTAGGTCCTGGGCTCCTAAGGACAGAGACCAGATTACACTGGACTACAGACACACACGGGATTGGTTCGGCACAGACGGATTCTGGAGCAAGAGGCATTGATCCAACAGCAGATTCTCATACCCACAATTTCAACGACACTTCTCTACTGGCGACTGCGATCCTCTAATGTAAAAGCACCCAAATCCCAGTTAATCGTTTTCCTATCCAGCTCAAGGAATGGCATATCTAAGGCTGCCTCACAGCCGATTGAAATGCCACATTCTAAAGGGTGGTGGGTATGCGGGTGTAGTGTATGTACCTTTAAGGGGAGAACTACTTTTTACAGCTCCTGTATACTGTAGTACCGGCAGTGACCACACCTGTATATAAACCCTGAGTAGAGATCTGTACGTTTAGTTTTGAGTAACCCTCATCCAGTAAATACCTGTTGATTGTTCCTGCAGTCTCGTGTCTAGTTATTGAAGGACACACAACATCAAAAATACACGGACCTAACAGTGGCGACGAGGCAGATTCGAACCTACCTGCAACTCTGCATTACCTCCCCGGGATTCGCTCCTGGAGAACAGTGGAAGAAAGTTGAGGCCAGAAGCACGGGCGTCGACCACGAGCAACCGCCCAGTCATCCAGCAGAGATTTGAGCATCACAGGGGAGGCTGTTGAGAGCTGGGCTTGGTTCTCCAGTCACGGTGGTCCAGCGAAACGGGCTGGCAACAGGTACGGCGCAGACCCTTCCCGGACAGCGGCGGCTAGAGCCGACCGACGGCACAGAAAAGGCCGAGCAGCGTCGACGGGAGAAGAGAGAGGGTAGAGCGCACAGGGCGCAGCCGGTGTTCAGGACCAAATGGCGTCGACGGGAGAAGAGAGAGGGTAGAGCGCACAGGGCGCAGCCGGTGTTCAGGACCGAACGGCGTCGACGGGAGAGGAGAGAGAGGCACGAAGGAAAACGCGCAGAGCGCAGCCGGTGTTCAAGGGACGAGCAGCGTCAGCGGGGAAGAAAGGGAAACGCGCAGAGCGCAGCCGGTGTTCAAGGGCCGAGCAGCCACAGCGGAGAAGAAGGGAGAGCGCGGAAAACGCCATTTTGAGCCGCAGCGGAGAAGAAGGGAGAGCACGGGAAAACGCCCTTTTGAGCCACAAGAAGAAGGGAAAGCGTGGAAAAACGCCATTTTGAGCCAGTCTAACCACACCCAGGGATGCCGAAGAGTGGCAGTATCACAGCGTTCGACCATGAAGTTGAAGATTGGACGACATATGTCGAACGCATAGAAGTGTACTGCAAGGCGAATGAAGTGCCAGATGAGAGGAAAGCGCTGGTACTGTTGAATTCCATGGGTGCAAAAACGTATGGCTTACTGCGAAACCTAGTAACCCCAGAGAAGCCAGTGGACAAGGATTTTGGAAACATAGTGTCAATCCTACAGAACCACTTAAACCCCACACCGCTGCTGATAGCAGAAAGATTTAAGTTTCACAAAAGGAACCAGCATAAAGATGAAAGTAATGCTGAATATTTAACGGAACTGCGCAAGCTATTGAAACACTGCCAGTTTGGAACGGGACTAGCAGATACTTTAACGGACAAGTTTTTGTGTGGGCTTCAAAGTGAAGAAACCCAGAAACGGCTTCTATCAGAAAAGGATCTTACGCTGGACAAGGCTTTCAGCATGGCAGTATCACACGAAGCAGCCGCATGGGGCGCTACAGAGATACAACGGAGACCGCAAGAATATGGCACAAATGAAATGTCATACGGAACAGGAAAGTGCTGTCGCTGCGGCAGAACAACACACGACCAGAATGATTGCTGGTTTAAGGACAAAGTGTGCAGACAGTGTGGAAAAGTAGGACATATAGCAAGAGTCTGCAGGTCGGGAAAGAAAACCAGCAGCAAGAAATCTCCACAGGAGAAGTACAAGAAGGTACATAAGGTGACGGAGAGTAGTTCAGACGAACAGAAAAGTGATACAGACTCCGGAAGCAAGGAGCTGGGTTGTCTGAAACTACATAAGGTGATCCAAACGGAGTATCATCAAACTATCTGGGTCACGCTCAAGATAGCTGGAGTCCAAGTGAAAATGGAATTGGACACAGGATCAGCCCTAACAGTCATAAACCGAAGGGACTACAAGCGGCTATTCTCATATATACCCTTGAGAGATACAGAGATTGTCTTGAAGACGTACACGGGGCAAAAAAGTCTACCCCAAAGGAAAAATAAGGGTGAACATTGTATATAACGGTAAGGAAACACCAAAAATGGACCTATATGTATTGCCAGATGGAGGACCACCACTACTAGGACGTGAATGGATCCGGAAGATACAGCTAGATTGGCATTCCTTACAAGCACTGACTGTAGATGCCAAAAAGGATGACGACGCCACACCTGGACGACTGTCAAAAATGCTAACTGACGCACAAGAAGTGTTCCAGGAGGGACTTGGAACACTAAAAGGCATAACAGCGACGATCAAAATAGAGGAAAATGCAAGCCCAAAGTTTTTTAAGGCCAAGTGCCTTATGCAATCCGCCCAGCCATCGAAGCAGAGCTGGAAGGTTTGGAACGTTCAGGAGTACTGTCCAAAGTAGACTGGAGCAAGTGGGCCACACCCATCGTTCCTGTAATGAAGAGGTCGTTGAGTAATACGCCTGGGGAACCAAAGAAAGTTCGCATCTGTGGGGACTTTAAGGTGACAGTGAACCCAGTCCTTCACACGGTACAATATCCGCTTCCGCGGATTGAAGATATTTTCACCTCACTATCTGGAGGGAAACGCTTCACTAAGATTGATCTGGCCCAGGTGTACCTGCAAATGGAGGTAGAAGAAGCCTCGAAACAGTACCTCACGATCGACACTCAAAGGTCTCTACCAATACAACCGGCTGGTGTTCGGGGTAGCATCAGCTCCGGCTATTTGGCAAAGGGCAATGGATCAAGTCCTGCAAGGGATTCCAGGGACCCAGTGTTATTTGGACGACATCCTGGTCACGGGCGAAAATGACAGTGCTCACCTTGCCAACCTGGAGCAGGTGCTCACTAGATTGAAGGAACATGGGCTCCGAGCAAATCGCCACAAATGCGAGTTTTTCCAGAAGCAGACCTCGTGTTGTGGCCACGTTATTGATGAAGAGGGGTTACATAAGTCCCCTGAAAAGATTGAGGCAGTAGTCAAGGCTCCAGCACCGGAAAATGTGTCACAACTGAGGTCGTTCCTCGGGCTGGTGAACTACTACCATAAGTTCTTGCCGAATTTGCCTACAGTACTACACCCACTGAACACCCTACTGCAAACGGGGGTACCATGGAAGTGGAATGACGAATGTAAACGAGCTTTCCAGAAGTGCAAAGAATTGATCACATCAAAAGAGGTGTTGGCTCATTTCAACCCAGCACTACCAATTCGGTTGGCGTGTGATGCATCACCCTATGGCATTGGAGCGGTGCTGTCGCACAAGTTCCTGGACGGCTCGGAGAGGCCGGTAGCCTTTGCATCTCGGTCACTAACCTCAGCCGAGCGTAACTACGCCCAGATTGACAGGGAGGCCCTCAGCCTAGTGTGGGGAGTGAAAAAGTTCAACCACTATCTGCACGGGCAGAAGTTCACCTTGCTGACGGACCACCAACCACTTGTCTCCATCTTTAATCCAAAGAAAGGCGTGCCGGTGATGACTGTGCAACGGCTACAAAGATGGTCGCTTTTTCTAGGGGTGAGCCAATATGAAATCGAGTATAAGGGCACAAAACAGCTTGGAAACGCTGATGGGCTATCACGCCTGCCACTGCCTACTACGGAGGAAGCACCAGCGGTGGACCCTGTCGAAATATTTCATTCGGCTATAATTGAACGCGTGCCAGTAACTAACGCTGATATAGAGGAGACCCAAAATGACCCGACACTGTCTCGGGTATATGACTTGACGGTGAAGGGATGGCCAACACGTGGCGACTCACTGTTGCCAGCATTCTCATCCAGAAGAGAACAGCTGTCAGTATGCCAGGGGACCTTAATGTGTGGATCCCGAGTGGTAATTCCACCCAAGTTAAGGGAGAGAGTGCTCAATGAGCTTCACGAAGGCCATCTGGGAGGGGTGAAAATGAAAAGCCTTGCTAGGGCTTATGTGTGGTGGCCGGGGATCGATCAGCAAATCCAGGACCTGACAAAGAGCTGCTCAGGATGCCAGAAGGTCCAAAATGCACCACCACATGCCCCTCTACACCCATGGGAGTGGCCCTCATCTCCATGGCAATGGGTGCATATTGATTTTGCTGGTCCATTCATGGACTCAATGTTTCTAATAGCCATGGATGCGCACTCGAAATGGCCTGAGGTGATCAAAATGTCGTCCACCTCCACGGAGAAAACTATTGCAGTCCTACGGACCATATTTGCCAGGAACGGCTTGCCAGAGCAGATTTGCTCTGATAACGGACCACAGTTTGTGTCCGAAGAGTTTCGAAGATTCATGAAAAGGAATGGGGTAAGGCATTACACATCCGCCCCGTATCATCCAGCCACAAATGGATTGGCTGAGAGGTTCGTACAAACCTTTAAGAAAGCAGTAAGGGCCATGTGCGATGACGACATTCCACTGCAGCATAAGGTGGACAATTTCCTGTTAGCCTACAGAAATGCGACACATGCAGTCACCAACCAGACCCCGGCCATGATGTTCTTTAACCGAAGGTTGAGATCTCGTCTGGATTTGCTCAGACCAAATGTACGAAGAGATGTTGAGAATAAGCAATTCCAGCACATCAATGAGAAGCCGACAAGGAGCTTCAATGTAGGGCAACCAGTCTTGGCCCGTGACTACCGAACAGAGAAATGGCAACCAGGAACGATATGCACACGGCAGGGGCCACTAATGTACACAGTGGATGTTGGGGAGAACATTGTGAGATGCCATGTCGACCAGATCCTAGAGTCACAGGAACGAGTCAACCCCATGTCTCGCGCACCTGGTGATGAACCCGACATACAGGTAGCATCTACCCCAGAAACAGTAGCTTCGGAAGCTGATGAACCAACTGACGACAGGGGGCCTCCGCACCAAGAACAAGACACTCAGGAAAGGCGCTATCCAGAAAGGATCAGGAAGCCGCCCCAAAGACTGAATTTATAAATGGACTATTTTCAGTTAATGTGCATGTTAAATGAATGTTATGGTACTGTCAATCTAAAAGGGGAGGAATTGTAGTGTATGTACCTTTAAGGGGAGAACTACTTTTTACAGCTCCTGTATACTGTAGTACTGGCAGTGACCACACCTGTATATAAACCCTGAGTAGGGATCTGTACGTTTAGTTTTAGAGTAACCCTCATCCAGTAAATACCTGTTGACTGTTCCTGCAGTCTCATGTCTAGTTATTGAAGGACACACAACATCAAAAATACACGGATCTAACAGCGGGAATTTTAGAAATTTTATGCAAAACACCTCATTGTTGTTGGGGCTGCAAAAGGTTACTGTTGAACCCTTTGAACATTAATGGTTCCTCCCATCTGTTGAGAGTATTCAAATATTGATTGTTCCGTAATGGATTATAAGCTGCCTTGCAAAGCAAAACGGGGTGGATAAAGCACAGAATCAGATGGGCCTGCACTTACATTGAATATTCAGACAAAAACGCTTATTCCTTCAGATAAATCTGCCTCTTTGCCAAAGTTGCTGCAGTTTCTATCTCGCCACAAACTGAAACGAGTGTCTTCATGCCTTGCAGAGTCTTGAAAATGCAGGGCCCAAGACTCTAATGACAGACGTGCTGTCTAGATTTCCTCCACACCCCTTGACAGAACAATGAAAAACTTACTTTTTTCAATTCCTCAAAGACACACTTTCTTTGATGCCTCCATACTTGAGTCGTCGTCCCTGGGGAGGCGGGACTGCCGGGAAAATGGCAGAATGTGGGGGCGGGTGCCCAACCCGCCTCCATGCCATCTTCCCAGGAGGCGGGTAGCTGTCCCGCGTCAGGTCCCGTCTCCTTGGAGGCGGGAAAGGATTACAGCCACTTAACTGCCTGTTAACAGGTAGTTAACAGGCAGAAAATAGGATTATCCCCTTTTTGCCCTCACAAGTGCGGGCTTCCCGAAGGCTCCGAAACCCGCCAGGTCAGCGAGGCAAGTAGGAGGTCTGTGGGGGTTGGAGGGGTGCTGGGAAGGTAAATGATGGGTGCAAGTGTGGAGAGGTGAGTATGTGAGGTAAGTGCAAAGTGTTAGTAAAAGTGTACTTACCAGTGTTTCTTCCTGCAGGCTTCAGTCGGTGGGTATGCGGAGAGTCTCGCACCTCCGCGGTGGAGATGACAGATGGCCGCTGCATTCTCCAATGCAACAACCATCTCATTTCATAAAGAAAGGTGTTTGATGAGGTCTTGAAATCAAGAACTCATCAAACTACAGAGAATGTCAGTGTTTGACAGCTTCACAGAGCTGTCGAACGATGACAATTCATGAAATGTCATACGCTGACGTTCTCTGCAACCGGCTTCCCCTTAATTGGCCTGCTAAACCCGCTGGGCGG
This sequence comes from Somniosus microcephalus, assembly GCF_052327205.1. Classification (NCBI taxonomy): domain Eukaryota; kingdom Metazoa; phylum Chordata; class Chondrichthyes; order Squaliformes; family Somniosidae; genus Somniosus; species Somniosus microcephalus. Next base: position 29,609,573 of record NC_141015.1, read on the forward strand.
GCTTAACAAGGTCAATCAAGGGAAAATAGCGTGGGTTGGCCACAAATCGATGGAGGCGGGACTGAAACCCGACAAGTGGGAGTCCCGCCTCCAAAAGCTCCCCATTGGCAAAATCACCCCCCAACTATCAGTGGCACCGGTCTTCCTATCTTCTCCGCTTTCAAATGGCTCCCACATTTCCACAATTGTGGCCTACCAGAGGTTCATCATTTTTACCAAATAACTATATTCTTTCAATAACTGTTAAAGCTCAGTTCTCTCATTAGCCTGTGGCTCTTGTTTATGTGACATTTTGGCTCAGTGCTTTCACTTCAACCTCTGAGTCAGATAGTCGTGGATTCAAGTCCCACTCCAGAGTCTTGAGGACAGAATCCAGGCTGACATTTCATTACAGTGCCAGGGGAGTGCTGCACTGTCACAGGTGCTGTCTTTTGGATCAGATATTAAACCCTTTCAAGTGGATGTAAAAGATCCCATCAGAGAAGAGCGGGGAAGCTCTCCTGGTGTCCTGGTCAACAGTTATCCCCTCACCCAAGACCACCAAAAACAGATTATCTGGACATTTTTATTTTCATACTGATGGGAGACTAGGACCTGTGGAGGATCAAAAAGGTTTTGGTGTCCATGTACACAACTCATAAAAGCTAGAGCACAAGTGTAAACACTAATCAAAAAAGACTAATGGAAAAGTGATTTGAATTCAAAAGTGAGGACGTGATGTTTCTGTGGTGCGGAACCTTGGTCAGATGCCTTCTGGACACTGCATTCAGTTCTGGGCACTGAACCTCCGAAAAGATATACAGTATTGGCCTTGTAGGGGGTTCAGCACAGATTCATGGGGATGACACCTGGGCTTAAAGGGTGAAGTTATGAGGACAGGTTGTGAGGTGATCTAATCCAGGTATTTAAAAAAATGAAAGGATTTTATAGGGTAGATACAGAGAAACTATTTCCTCTGGTGGGGGAATCCAGTCCAAGAGGGCATAATCTGGAACTCGCGTCCCCAAAAGGCTATGGATGAAAATGTTAACTGCTGGGCCTCATTTGAATCCCGCAGGGAAGGATCAAAATTGAATGGCCCAGAAGCCACCCATCAGCATCAGAAAATGGCCGTCAGCAGCAACGCAAGTCCGGACTGGGGGTAGTGGCATGTTTGCAAAGGTTTGGACTTTCGTTGTGGGGCCCGGTGGAACATTCCTGCCCCTCCAGGCCTCATTAAGGAAAGATTTTCTTTAAACTTACCTCAGCGGACTCCACCGGCTTCCCGACAGGAAAAGGGATGGGCATCCCGCTCAACGGCCAGCTAAAATTCCATCGGGGTCCCATGTACGTACACGAGACCTTGATTTGCATTTCTCAATGAGGCTCCCACTGGCTAGAGGTTTCATCTGCCGTCAAAGCCAACGATGTTAAAATTGCAGGTCGGGGCCGGAAATGGAGCCACTCCATTCCTGCCAATCGGGGAGAGTTAAAATCAGCCCCATCATGTGTGAGAGTTTCACTACTGAAAGCACAAAGCACAAGTCTGACGGAAAACAGGCGAAACATTTCATAAATTTAACTCACGGATATAATAAATATTGATGGCAGCTGGAGAGCTATAATTAGTCACTTACTGCCCCCTCAGGACACAGACGTAACCTCAAACATTCAACAGGACTTCCATCTTTGCTCGTTATAACGAACTTTCATTGACCCTTTGGCAATAGTTCACTACTGTACCTGGCAGCTCCAGATATCTCTATAGCACACTTTGCAGCAACATTAATGCACCTATTTATGGGTAAACTAGTCTAGTTGAATTCCAAAGCATTCCAGACCCCAACGACCTTCAGCATAAAGGAATTTCTCCTAGCCCCATTCCCCAGTCAGAAAAAAAGTCTTTCCCTATTTATTTTATCAAAGCCTTAAAAAACAACTTCAATTAAATTTCTTGTTGGATTTCTTTGCTCCAATATCTCAAGGCTTTATCAAAACTATAGCATTCCATCCCTGGCATCAATCTGGTCTACTATATGTCCAGGTGCGGTCTCACCAGGCGCTGGTGAGACCACACCTGGAGTACTGCGTACAGTTTTGGTCTCCATATTTAAGGAAGGATATACTTGCATTGGAGGCAGTGCAGAGAAGGTTCACTAGGTTGATTCCTGGGATGAAGGGGTTGACGTATGACGAAAGGTTGAGCCTATACTTTCTGGAGTTTAGAAGAATGAGAGGTGATCTTATTGAAACATATAAAATTCTGAGGGGGATTGACAGAGTGGATGCTGAGAGGATGTTTCCCCTAGTGGGGGAATCTAGGATAAGGGTTCGCCCATTTAGGACGGAGATGAGGAGGAATTTCTTCTCTCAGAGGGTCGTGAATCTTTGGAATTCTCTGCCCCAGAGAGCTGTGGAGGCGGAGTCATTGAATATATTCAAGGCGGAGATAGACAGACATTTGAACTACAGGGGAGTCAAGGGGTATGGGGAGAGAGCGGGAAAGCGGTGTTGAGGCCAAGATTGGATCAGCCATGATCTTATTGAATGGCGGAACAGGCTCGAGGGGCCGATTGGCCGACTCCTACTCCTGTTTCTTATGTTCTTATGTTAATGTCCTTTCAATAATTGGGTGCTGAAAACAACGCAAAATGCCCTAACTATTGCCTTGTATAAATTTATCATTAACTTTTGGTCTTTATGTCCCTATTTATGAAACCCAAAACACTACTGACCTTTTTGTTTGTGGTTTTATCTTCCTATGCTCACCCTTTCAGGAATTCTGCTTTGGGAACCCCTAGCTCTCTTTGGTCAACCCATCAGTTACCAAGGCAGGGTTGCCAAGCCTCCAGGATTGCCCTGGAGTCTCCAGGAATTAAAGATTAATCTCCCGGACACTGCTGTGAACAACCCCATGGGAAAAATCACAGAGGCGGTAAAAATTGTGTTTTTTCTTTGAACATTTCAGTTTTATTAGTTATAAAAAGATCAGACATGGGAGAAAAGGCTGTTTGATTGAGTCAAGAATTATCCAAGCGGATAATGAAGAGGGTTCACTTTCCGATTGGCGTGGGAAGGTGGCGCACAGCAAGAATGGACATGTTGGCCGACCAATGGCAGGGGTGTGGGGGCGGGGCGGTTGGCAGTCATGTGATGACAGCTCCGCGAATATGCCCAACCAGAGTTGGCAACCCTATGCCAAGGGAATGTCTGTTACTATGTACACACATTTTACCAAAGTGCCTGGATCAAGAACAAATGGCTGCTTTTCGTTCAACGCCTATGCTTAGTTAGCTTCGTTTCGCTGGGTTCGCGATGGAGGGTGGTGCTGAAATTGGCCGCAGCATTTGTGGGCTAGGGAGCGCGGGTTTCCCCTTCTGATCACTATCTGACAATCAGGTGAGGATCGGGTTCAACTCTAATACTCCTGGCAGATGACCTGTTGAATCCACTGCCCCTGTGCACACATGTGAAAATGGACTACTTGTGTAAGGTGTTCGAGAGCTGCTGGCATTTGGAAGGCTGGCCTGAAGAGAACCAGAGCAGAAGAGAAAGTTCTATCTAAGGATAAGGGGTAAGCCATTTAGGACAGAGATGAGGAGGAATTTCTTCACCCAGAGAGTGGTGAACCTGTGGAATTCTCTACCACACAAGGCAATGGAGACCAATTCATTAAATATATTCAAGAAGGAGTTAGATATATTTCTTAAGGCTAAAGGGATCAAGGGATATGGGGAGAAAGCAGGGACAGGGTACTGAATTTGGATGATCAGCCATGATCTCATTGAATGGCGGAGCAGGCTCGAGGGGCCGAATGGCCTACTCCTGCTCCTATCTTCTATGTTTCTATGTATATGAACAAAAATAAATTACAGTAATAATTCTTCAAAATGGGCTGAATAATGCAGCTCACACGGTGGTAATAAATAACAGCCTTTACACTACTCCATATCGGCTCAGTTCCTTCTGACAAAATTCCATATTTTTATTTTACAGTATAACCTTTATAGGTTTGAGATGATGAACAGTGAAATCCCACACACCAAAGGGAATTCAGTGTTTAAAGGGAAGATTGGTAGTGTTCTATTTTAAAGTCCAAATGGGTGCACGTTACTATTTTTATTCACAGTACGTGTAATTGTAGTGTCGAATTGCAGAAAGCTAAATAAAAGTGAAGTGGCTCATAAATCAGAACCTGTCACTTTTAACTTGATACAAAGGCTAATTAAAACCTAATTCACTCCATTGCTTGGGCAAGTTTAATGAAAAGTAGTCGCAGTACTGGAATGCATTTAGCTGCAGCACGGGTCATGACAAGCACACGGTGTAAGCAGAACAGCAGAGGACAGCACTTGTGTCCAGTGCTCACCCAATGTGGACATGTCCCAGGTGCTTAGCGAAGATAAGGGGAAGTCTGTCACTAAACCTGCAGCACAGATTCACCTGATGTTTCAGGGACTCCACTTCAAAAGCATTTCACTGGCTATAAAGCGCTTTGAGACGTTCGGTGGTCGTGAAAGGCGCTATATAAATGCAAGTCTTTCTTTCTTTGGCACGGCATTTTGACGAATATGTAATTTTACAGGTAAAAATGTAAAAGAAAGATATCCACTCAGGTAAGCCAGCTATAATTCTGTCCCTTGGGTTTCTCCCCATTTCTTTCCTTCTTTCCTGAGTCCCACTGGGGGACAATTCCTGGCTACTGGTTGGGATCTCGCCCAAGTGACCAATATCCCTGTGTGAGTCCAGACAATGCGTATTGGTCGGCCATTCAGCCTCGGACAGTTGGCACGCAGACAGGCTCAGATAGGCAGAGCAATGCGGGTCATTTGGAGAAGGATCAGCTGCTGGTTTTTTTTGGCGGGAAGAGCAGATTGGTTTGTTTTCAGGGGAATTGAAACTCTGGGGTTGGGGTGGGTGGGGGGGAGGGGTAGAAATCTGTTGGTGCCCGATTTCGCGAGTGAAGGCGGCGATGCAGCCTCAGCGTGCGCCTGAACTGAGAGGCTCGAGGTCGGCCCAAAATTGGGCCGCGGCCTCAGGGACGGCACCTGCTCCACACCAATTTCCCGCGGGGAATCCTAAAACAGGAGTTAGGCCCCCTCATTTACATACATAGGCGGCCTAATGCCTGCTTTAGGCGGCTGCCAGGGATGCCTGAAAAATCAGCCTGACCAATTTCGGGTCAGACCTCTTCCAAGTGTCCTTTGGGCACGGGACGTTGCAAGTTGCCTCGTTGTGCAAGTCTTACGCCTGTAAAACAGGTGCAACGAGATTCAATTTCTACCCCTTTAAGTATAATTATTAGGGGTGCCAATTGGACACCGTAGAAGAACACAAGAGAAAGATTTAAAACACAATAGTAAAAAAATTTTCAGTTTCGTAATTAGTAAAACAGCAATTAGGAAGAAGGTAAGAATTCTAAAGAATAAAAGTGCTGGAGTACCTAAAATAGTAAAATTATTCAATGATTGTTTTCCAGAAGTATTCATTAGGAAGGAAAATACTGATTTATTAAATAGATCAGTTTGGAAGAGGTACGTGATAAGTTTAGGGGACTAAAGAGCAACATACTCCTTGCGCCAGATGCCGTCTCTATGTTGAAGTGCATTGGGCACAAAAGACTTGCTGGCTTACTGGAGGTGCCGTCTTTGGGACGAGATTTTATACTAAGGCCTCTTGCACTGTTCCAATGAAGCTCAGCGTAAGCTCGAGGAACAGCACTTTATCTTTCGATTAGGCACTTTACAGCCTTCTGGACTCAACATAGAGTTCAACAATTTCAGATCATAACCTCTGCTTTTTTTTCCATTACTTTTTTTTCTCTCGATCACATGGCAGCTGTTGATGATTCTGCCATCGCCATTCACACCTCATCTAGAGTCATCTTTTGTTTCTTAACTTGTCCCTTTACCATCTCCTTTTGCCTCGCACCATCATCCCTTTTGTCTCTTAATCTCTCCTGCCTTCCATCCTATCACAGGCCTTCCCCTTTATTCTTTCCTTCCCTGCCCCTACACTTGCTTAAAAACCTGTTCCATCTCCAGCTTTTTTCAGTTCTGACGAAGGGTCATTGACCTGAAACGTTAACTCTGTTTCTCTCTCCACAGATGCTGCCTGACCTGCTGAGTATTTCCAGCATTTTCTGATTTTATTTTAAACTAAGGGCCTGTCTGACTGCCCGGGGAAACACAAATGATCCCATGGCATGATCGTGATGTCCTGCCCAACATTCCTCCATCAACTAAAGCTACCAATAGAGATTATCTGACCATTTGTTCATTTGGTGTTAGTGGAACCTTGAGGTGTGCAAATCAGCTGCCCTGTTTGTCTAAATAGCAACACTGCACTGAATGAATGCAAGTTCTTTTTTTCTTTCTTACTTAATAAACATTCGGAATAATCTACCAGGTAAGGTAACAAAGCCTATGATATTAGAAATAACAACAGAAAACGCTGGAAAAACTCAGCAGGCCAGGCAACATCCGTGGAGCGAGAAACAGAGTTAACGTTTCAGGTCGAAACCCTTCTTCAGAACTGAGAAAAAAGCAGGAAATGAAACAGATTAAAAGGCCAGTTTGGGGGCTGGGAAATGGGGGAGGGGATGAAAGAACAAAAGTGAAGGTCTGAGAGGTGAAGAGACATTAAGAGATATTCAAGACGAGACGAGATGGTAATAGGACAGGTAAAGAGACAAAAGATGGCTCTAGATGATATCTACGATATTAGATGCTGGGCTGAGTGAGCTGGAGCATGAGCCTTGATGGCTCGAACAGCCTTTTCTCGTACTTGATGTTTTCTCCTATTCTAACTTGTAAAGCCCCTACTGCTGCCCAGCTGGGATCAGTGAACTCTGCACCGGCGATCAAATCTGGAACCTCTACAAGGCTCAGCGCCACACCACGTGATACACTCGTTCACAAAACCACTGGGAAACATGTTGGTCCTGAAAGTAACAACACCTACTGGAGAACTGACTCTTGTACTCCTAAAGGGCGGCTGTATGAGGATGGTGACAACTTCTGAAGGGATAGGCTGATACCTGGGATGGCAGAAATGACCTATGAGGAGAGATTGGGTCGATTGGGCTTGTACTCGCTGGAGTTTAGAAGAATGAGAGGGGATCTCATTGAAACTTATAAAATTCTGACAGGACTGGACAGAATAGATGCAGGAAGGATGTTCCCAATGGTCGGGGAGTCCAGAACCAGGGGTCAGAGTCTAAGGATAAGGGGTAAGCCATTTAGGACAGAGATGAGGAGGAATTTCTTCACCCAGAGAGTGGTGAACCTGTGGAATTCTCTACCACACAAGGCAGTAGAGGCCAATTCATTAAATATATTCAAGAAGGAGTTGGATATATTTCTTAAGGCTAAAGGGATCAAGGGGTATGGGGAGAAAGCGGGGACCGGGTACTGAATTTGGATGAACAGCCATGATCGCATTGAATGGCGGAGCAGGCTTGAGGGGCCGAATGGCCTACTCCTGCTCCTATCTTCTATATTTCTATGTGTGACATAAGCAGGGTGGGCACAGCCAAACTAAAAATCGCAATCAAGTTATCTGCAGCACTGGCAGATTTTTAATTGGACCTCTGCATAAAATAACAATTGAATACTGTTGCAAATGAAGACAAAAAGCACATTTTACCAGAACTCGCTGCAGGTTTCGCAACATTTTTTTTTTGCAATTCATACGATTGAACAGTAAAAGAATGGTTATCTAGGATTAGTACAGCGAGTAATAAATGTAAATGACAGGAATTTGGAGGTAATGTCTTTCTGAACTATTCCCTCAAGGCCGTGCTGTGAAAAATTCCTAAATGTAGATACCACGCTAATGTACTTCAACCTGCAATTAGAACATTACTGGAACCATTACCCACTTAAACAATATCATCTGATGCAGTCCTTGTAGTCTCATTAGAATTTTAAGGGTTATGTGGTTTACTAGCATTGTGTTACTGCTTCGAGTTCGCAATTAGTAAATATAAACCAGCAGGGTGGCTAGCCGTGTCATGCCAAAGGTGTGTAAAATTTTGAAATTAGAATATTTAATTTTTATTTGCAAGTAAGCGGTTTAAATGGCGTTCTCCTAGCTGTTGCAGCCCTCATTTAATTAAGATTGCTGAGCCACTTAAGAAAACATCAAAGGGCCAAAAGTCATTCTAATAAGGCACCAAACACAATTACAGTAATAATGATAGAGCTCTAAATCTATTCCAGAGACTGTTAAAATATACTACGTTCACGTCAAATGTCTTATTGGCATGAGAGCTTTTCAATCTATTCTGAGGAAAATTAAGAACAGGCATGGAACAACCAGTCCAACATTAAAGACTCGGAACATTTTAAAAGTCTCAAAGGAGGTATAAAGTGCTTTTATAAATATTTCAGAAGTACAATCATTTAAACGGTGTTATTATCTATTGCTCTGTTAGCTTTCTAATACCACTACTTGAAGTTGGTGAGTGTTATTTAGCAATTGTTGCAAATCGATTTCAGTAATTTTATAAACAGCCTTAAGCAATGGTTGATTTTCTACCTGTTGCCAAGCAACCACCGTAATGCATAGTCATCCATATAAATCATTACATTCGGTTGGAACAAACATCGATCCACTCGTACATTTTAATTAAATCATAATATTTTTCCCCCCCGATTCAAAAAGTACTACAGCATGTTGTACAGAACCCAAATCAGAATACACTTAAAACAATTCCATGTCTTAAGGCAAACACAGGGATTAAAATATTTATAACAGGGGATAAGAAGCAGTAAATAATAGCCTTCTACACCTATATGTAGATGTTTTTGAGCATATATTTGCTGTTTTTAAAGGTCCCATGCCATTGCTCACTTGTAAGAAGGTACTCAACTTTAAGTCCCAAATGAGAAGGAAGCATATCAACGATTTCTAATATGTTTACGTCCCCAGACTGCGGTGCTTAAAATATTTCCACAAGAGGTACATTACAGCACAAACAACTGTACAATCTGACAATGAATAGAATCTAAATCTTTTCCAACAAAACGTTTTACGAGGTCAAACTGTTCTCCGCCTCACTCTATCATCAGATAACCCAGCGAGGTTGACGTGCGGGGTGTGGAGGGCTTAAGCAGAACCAGTGCTGAAGAGTGATTAGTCATAGCTTGGAAAGGACGCACGGTGCATTTCAATGTTTGAACGACTATGGCATCTTCCTGAGCTGAATGAGAAGGTATGGAACCTCCTCCAAAGCTCTTCAGGAGACGGCAGAGCTGGAAATATACCGGCAATTCTGCATATGCCTTGACCTTCTGAGCACTCAGTGAAATGTTTGAGGATAGCAAAAACAATTGTTGCAAGAGAAATTACCATATATATTTAAAAAATGCTATTTTTTTGTCACTTTTCTGCTCTTTTCTTTCAATCAGTCATAAAAAAGGGCCACACACACACACAAACTATAAATATGAACCCTTTTAAGCACTTAAGTTTAATTGGGCCCTGCCTATATTAAGATTCAACCCGTTTCAAAATTCCCCATCAATCCAAAAGCTATTCCTTTCCGTTGCTGTTTATCTCCGTCCTGTTTAAAACATCATAGCAGTCAGTTGGTCTTACTGTCAAACAAACCAATCTGAGACTGTTTGAATTACTGAGTGAGGGATATTCTTTTTGCCAGCTCCTGTCCCCTCCAGGCATAGCAGGGAAGTATTATAGGGCAGTCCTTACCTTGGGAATTAGCCTGCAAGACCCCTATGCTGTCATCAAACTGCATAGATTTGATGTTGAGTGACGCCAAGATGCATTCTTTGTCCTGCAGCGAACAATCGTCGATATTGTTCTGATTGGCTGATAGAATAACACACATGTCGCAGAGGTTGATGTTGACAGCCCTTAAATCAGCTCGACATAATGGTGTACCCTTCAGCGAATAAAAAATAGAAAAACAAATTAAAGATCAAGACTGGAGCTATGGGACAATACTTAACAAGTAGTCTTTTATACACCAACATTAAACCAATGTAACTATGTGCTGGGGAATTGGAGATGTGCACTTATCTGAAAGGGTAGATGGTGCTGATGGCAACTCTCTGGTTCATTGTTTATACTCAGTGAAGCCATTAAAAGCAAATAAGAGACAGGCTCGTTGCCAGCTTTCCACATCTGAGTCATTGATGCCAAGTCAATAACTGTGAGCAATCTTTTCTAACTGGCAAACTCTGGCATTCAGAATGTGAGAACTAAATGCCAGGCTGCTCATCATTGCTATAAAATGTCAAATAGCCACTTGCGGCATCCGGATGTCCATGAAGCGAAGGGTGAATAAAGTGAAGGAGCCGAAACAATGACAGATATTTGCAAACACCAGCCCTCACTAGTGTGTTGATCCTGTACCTGCACTGCAGGATATGCTGTGTTATCTCAATTGTACTCTTGTTGGGGACTATAACTATATCAAGTGTAAAATCCCTAATTAAAGGAAAACATTTCCATAGTCATGGAAGATGTTTTAAATTGTATTTTGAAGAGTTTGCACTCATAGGCATATTTATGTGGCTACTGTGTATTTGACTACCTGTTGCATGCGGGAGCACCGATACCTTAGAGTTTCATGGTGTGCTTTGTGGTGGGAGGACTGTGGGCTTAAGAGTTGAAGAACTTTGATTGTTCTTGGTCCCTGGGGATCCATTGGGATAGGGAACGAGGGGGACCTGCCTACTTAATGCCCTGTTGGTTGTGGCCTCTGTCCTTGTCAGTCTTTGAATGAATCATATGCTACCCCTACTTTGAAAGCATATGAATGAATGCTTATTTCTCCTCCGGTGCTGGTTTGCTTTTTCCTTCTGATAGTTGGTTTGAGTGTTTTGGCAGTGGGAGCATTGTGCTGGCTGGGCCTCAAAGGATTGCTTGATATTCCTTCTGTTTCAAGTGATGGCTGAACAGCAATTGTTCACTATGTTCCATAGGTGCTTCAGACACATAATTACTGTGGAGAGGCCTACAGGGCTCCATAGTGGGTGGAAGGATGGGTGTGGGGGGGGGAGGAATGCACCTTTTTGAAGCTACCAGTGAGAGCTGTGCTAGTCTATGTGCAGTGAGGGAGCCCCTCACTCTCTCGTGAGTAGGACCAGTAAGCATTGGGCTTGGCCCTCTGAAATAATGAAGCCAAGAGCAATTTATGTGGCCTTCTGGACTACCAGCCAGAATGAGAATGTGGGGGCATGAGCAGGATATAAATAGCAGGGTGCCTGCCTGGCTACAACTTCTTCCGCAATAATCATCACTGCTGCACTGTGGCTGCAGTATGCAGTGTATGCAGGACGTACTGCAGTCACTCGCCAAGGCAGCACCTCTCAGTCCCGTGTCCTCAACCACCAGGAACATAGGACCAGAAATATCATGGGAACACTATCACCTCCAACTTCCCTTTCCACACACCATCTTGATTTGGACATATTGTTGTTGCTCCTTCATTGCTGGGTCAAAATCCTGGAATGGCCTACTTAACATTGTGGGACCACGATCACCACAATGACAGCATCAATTCAAGAAGAGGGCCCACCCCCACTTTAAAAGAGGAATCAGGGATGGGCAGTATCAACCATGTCCCCAGAACTTGGGAGATACAGCTATGCAAGTCTTGGAATTGTCAGTTTGGGATCTTAACTGGTAGCGTCTGGAACAGGTAGAGCAGGCAGGGGAAGTCCATGCCACCTGATCAGGTTGGTATATGTGTTAGCTGGGAGAGAGAAGTCCCTTTTTGTAAAGGCTCCAAGTTTCAGAGTAACTTGTACGCCCAGGTATCTTTCGCCAGTCCCCGACCATTAAAAGTAGTAGGGTTCCCAAAAACACATGGGCCATCTTGCATGAAGGATATACTCCCTACTTTGGGGTATGCTGATGTTGTGCCCCTGAGAACCTCCCAAGGTCTCCAATGATTCTGCTTCCATACCCATAGCGTTCAGCTGATAGAAGGAGTATAGGTTTTCACGAAGGGAATGGGTATGCAATCAGTGTAGGTAGCCCTACAGAAGTTTCTATTCTAAGCTGTTATTAAAGGGCTATACATGTTCGTGTACAAATATCTATATTCTGTTAATTGGGCTGCCAAACTAGCTGTTAATGCGAGATTTACAACAATATGCAGAATGTGTAAAATGAATCAAGCTGATTATTGGCTATTCTGCCCTTTCGCTAATGCACAGGTCTGTAGTTTACTGATTTAGTCCTCAGATGTGACCAAACTGTTTCTGAAAAGAGATATATCTTTGTCTTCCTTTTGAAAGCACGATTTTGCGCTAGCCTGTGCATCAGTGTGAATTTCCCACTTAATGCCAATTCTGACAACTGTGTGTTGTGCACTCTTGCCCTCTACCCAACCTCATTTCACATATGTTTCTTACAGTTGACAGGGAGAAGAGACTTTCAGTTCTCTCGTTGGAGCTAGATCCAACCCCAGGCCCCAGAGGTGAAAGGGCAGTACAAATGCTCCACCTAGACCTCTCTCTGCCTGTTCCAACTCTGTTTGGGGTCCTTTGAACATCAAGCTTCCACAGATTTTCCATAATTACTGCTGTATCATAATTAGTCACATATTCACAAAAGTTTTGCTGTCCAATAGCTCATTGGGGAATTGTACCATTTGGTGCCATCTAGGTTTGAACCCTGCCAGGTTGATTTCAGCCATAGCAGTAGAGGCGATTCTAAAATAGTCTTAGTGCCCCCGGGCTAGGGCAAAAGGAAGAACTTGGGATTAATTTAGTGCATTTTATGTCCTCAGGATGTCCCAAGGTGTTTCATAACCAAAGTAGTACTTCTGAAGCATCGTCACATCACTATTGTAATATGTGCTCGCTGCCCTACATTGGCTCCCGGTTAAGCAACGCCTCGATTTTAAAATTCTCATCCTTGTTTTCAAAGCCCTCAAAGTCTTGTCCCTCCTTATCTCTGTAATCTCCTTCAGCCCCACAACCCCCCTCCCTCCCCAACTGAGATATCTGCGCTCCTCTAATTCTGTCCTCTTGAGCATCCCTGATTATAATCGCTCCACCATTGGTGGCCGTGGCTTCCGCTGCCTGGGCCCTAAGCTCTGGAATTCCCTCCCTAAACCTCTCCGCCTCTCTACCTCTCTTTCCTCCTTTAAGGCACTCCTTAAAACCTACCTCTTTGACCAAGCTTTTGGTCACCTGCCCTAATTTCTCCTTATGTGGCTCGGTGCCAAATTTTGTGCCTTAAAATACTCCTGTGCGGTGCCTTGGGACATTTTACTATGTTAAAGGCGCTATATAAATACAAGTTGTTGTTGTAGGCAAACGCAGCAGCCAACTTGCACACAGCAAGATCCACAAACAGCAATGAGATAAATGGGCAGATAATCTGTTTTGGTGCTGTGGTTTGAAGGATAAATGTTCGCCAGAACACTGGGAAATCTCAAATAGTGCTATGGGATCTTTTATGTCCACCTGAGAGGGAAGATGGCTTGGTATAACGTTTCCTCTGAAAGACGGTACCTCCCGCAATGCAGCGCTCCCTTACTCCTGCACTGGAGGGTCGGCCTCGGTTACATGCTCAAGTCTCTGGAGTAGGGCTTCAACCCACAACCTTCTGACTCAAAGGTGAGAGGTGCTACCTCTGAGTCAAGGCTAACAAATCAGATGTTTTACCAAAGTGGCTGGGTAAAAGCACACAGAGATCGGACAACAGGGAACATATTTCAGGCATAGCAGAAAGCCAACCAAAACTTGTCACAGAAGCACAAGAACTCAATGACAGTGGGGTCCTTATAGCACAGCTCAGTGTTCTTTAGCACCGACTCTTTTTTAAACTGTTTTGCCCAGTGGAACCTCTGGGGTACTCACTCTTAGATTGACTCATTCTGAACTGACCACTCGGAGGTACATGGACTGGTTCATACTGAACTGACCCCTGTGAGGTGAGCACGCCGACAATTTCTCTCCCTCAGCTTCTCAGATGGCCCGGGAAGAAACTACGAACTCACCCTGTGGCAGAAATCACTAAGGTTGACCCCCACATTCTACCTTTCCAAGTGCAGCTTATTATGGGCTATAGGAGCTGGAGACAACTGTACACTGGACAGATGTTTTACTAAACTGGCTGGGTAAAAGCACAAAACAGGGAGAGATCGGACCACAGGGAACATATTTCAGGCACGGCAGAAAGCCGCCAGAAATGTGTCAGGAAAGCACAAGAACTCAATGACAGTGGGGTCCTTACAGCACAGCTCGGTGTTCTTTAGCACCGACTCACGTTTTTTAGTATTTTGCCCAGTGGAATCTCTGGAGCTTTCACTCAGTGAATTACCAACAAGGTGGTGAAATCCACTGCGGAAACAAGCAGGAGCCAAGGGAGAGAAGATCCTTTCAATGTAATAGAATACAATGCGTGTGTGAAGACATCAATTCAAGGTTTTTTTTTTTGTTGCTTAGCATTAATGTGAATAATAGCTTCAATCAGAGATGTGTTTTGAATGATAAGAATCATACTGCGATGAGAGCTGCCCTTGTTTTTCATCTCCAGATTAAGTCTAATTTCTCATTTCTTTCCAAAGCTGATAAAACAATAAATACAGGATTTTCCATCTGGGTACTTCCCAGAACCAGCAGCACTTGCCTCGCTGAGGGAGACCGGCCCGCACAATTCTGGAGCTGGACCCTCTCAATTCTGCTGGTTAAAAAGCTCAAAGGGAGCTTTCTTTTACATTTTACTAGGGGAGTGTTGCCAGTGTGCCAGTGCAGCCTTCGGTCACCTGAGGAAGAGAGTGTTTGAAGACCAGGACCTCAAACCCGGCACTAAGCTCATGGTCTACAGGGCAGCAGTGATACCTGCCCTGCTGTATGCCTCAGAGACATGGACCATGTACAGCAGGCACCTCAAAGCACTGGAGAGGTACCACCAACGCTGCCTCCACAAGATCCTGCAAATCCATTGGCAGGATAGGCGCACCAACGTCAGTGTTCTTGCTCAGGCCAACATCCCCAGCATCGAAGCTCTGACCACGCTCAATCAGTTCCGATGGACGGGTCACACTGTCCGCATGCCTGATACGAGACTCCCAAAACAAGCGCTCTACTCGGAGTTCCGGCACGGCAAGAGAGCCCCAGGTGGGCAGAGGAAATGCTTCAAGGACACCCTCAAAGCATCCTTGAAAAAGTGTAACATCCCCACCGACACCTGGGAATCCCTGGCCCAAGACCGCACAAAGTGGAGGAGAAGCATCCGGGAAGGCACCGAACACCTCGAGTCTCTTCGCCGGGAGCAAGCGGAAGCCAAGCACAGGCAGCGGAAGGAGCGCACGTCAACCCAAGCACCCCACCCACCCGCCCCTTCAACCACCGTCTGCCCCACCTGTGACAGAGACTGTAGGTCCCGCATTGGACTCATCAGTCACCTGCGAACTCATTTTTAATGTGGAAGCAAGTCATCCTCGGTTCCAAGGGACTGCCGAAGAAGAAGGAGGACTAGGGGAGTGACTTTTGACCTCTGCTTTAAGACGGAATCAGAGCGGCTCAAACTGTTTGGAAGGTTTCAGGTCCTTCCTTCTCTCGCGTCCCAGAGCGCAAAACGTGGACGGAACTCACCGGCAATATCGACAGCTTGGGGAAGTTGTGAAGTGTCTCCCACTCTCTCGTCAGGTACTCCAGGGTGCCGATGAAAACAATGTGCTTCAGTTCGTGATAATGGAAGTTGCTGGCCCGTAAAGGCATCACTAAGTTGCGTAAGCCCACCAGGGCAGAGTTCATATCCCCAAATATACACACGACCACATGCCCACTTAACACAGTCATGGCAGCTTCACTTCGGGTCTAGGAGACAGAGATCATTGTTAATGACAAACACACAAGCTCAGTCAGGCGCGTAAAAATTAACCACAAAAGAATTAAATGACGGCACATCAAATGCGACAGGCCTGGGCTTGGCTTTGTGCAGATGAAAGGGGCTGGTTGCTTTATCTTCATCATAGCCCTTTAAAAAAAAAAGATAGGTACAACCAGGAACAGCTGGTAACCGAACTACCCGATTCTTCCCTCCTGATTGCTCCATTCTTCCCACACAATTCCTGAGATCTTTAAATAAGGAGACACTGGGGGGGGGGGGGGATTTTGCCAGCCCTGGGGAGGCGGGACTGCTGGGAAAATGGCAGAATCTGGGGGGCGGGTACTCATCCCACCCCCAACCCGCCTCCGTACCATCTTCCCAGGAGGCGGGTATCCGACCCGCGCTGGGAGCCGCCTCCCCGAGGCGGGAAGGGGATTAGTGCCAATTAACTGCCTGCCTGTTAACAGGTAGTTAACAGCCAGTTTTTTGGAGAATCCCTATTTTCAGCCCTGAAGTGTGGGCTTCCTGACGGCTCCGAACCTCGCCAGGGTCAGCGAGGCGGGCCGTGGGTCTGCGGGGGTCGGAGGGGCTGAGATGTCCGGTGTGCAGGTGAGTGATGGGTGCAAGTGTGGAGAGGTAAGTGTGTGAGGTGTTTTAATAAGTTTTACTTCCCTTTACTTCTTCATGCAGGCTTCCTCCCTTCAGGTCTCGGGAGTCCCTCAGCTCACCGGCACAGAAAGCAGAATGGCCGCTGAACTGTTAAAAGCTGCTTCCTTCTGCTTTCTGCTCAGGAAGGCTTTCTAACTGAGTCTTGAGTAAAGATTCAACTTAGAAGACAGATTGTCAGTGTTTGACAGCTTCACAGAGCCGTCAAACGATGACATTTCATCTGTCAAAAGCTCTTGACAGACGAAGCATCACTCGCTGACGTCACCTGTAACCGGCTTTCCCTTAATTGGCCTGCTTGGCCCGCTGGGCAGGGCTTAACAAGGTCAATCAAGGGAAAATAGCGTGGGTTGGCCACAAGTTGATGGAGGCGGGGCTAAAGCCCGACAAGTGGGAGTCCCGCCTCCAAAAGCTCCCCGTTGGCAAAATCCAGCCCACTGTTTCCAGTGACAGGAGGATTGGTAACCAGAGGACACACATTTAAGGTAACTGGTAAAAGAGCCCGAGGTCAGATGAGGAAAAAAAACTTTCCCGCAACGAGTTGTTGTGATCTGGAACGCGCTTGATGAAAAGATGGTGGAAGCAGATTCAATAGTAACGCTCAAAAGGCAATACATGAAGAGAAGAAAATTGCAGGGCTACGGGGAAAGAGCAGGAGTGCGGGACTAATTGGCTCGCTCTCTCAAAGAGCCGGCACAGGCACAATGGGCCAAACGGCCTCCTTCTCTGATGTACGATTCTATGATTTTAAGCCATTGCACCCTGCGGAGGCGCTGAGAGGGAAAAACGGGTTCGTGGCTGGGAAGTCAATTAGATCCACCGCAAAAACAGGGCAGTAGCATGAGGGGTGATGCTAAACTTAGGCCTGTACTTCTTCAGGGAGATAAAACAACTAGCAATCCTCGAGCTGTTATTTTAATCCTCGAGCTGCCAAGTGTCCTTTGTAGACTGCGGAGTCCACCTGTTTCTGTCATAGAGCATCTGCAAAGCTGATTTGCTATTAATTTCCAAAGATGAGTGTTATTAAATTGGAGAAATGCAGGGAGCTGTACTGCTGTTAATTGACAATGCATTTTGAAAAATTCTAAATTGAGACAGAAACGCCAACAGAGCTACCACAGGGTTAATCAAATCACACAAACCTGATCCTGCCAGCTCCATTATGGGGATGTTGTCCGAATGAAAATAGTGCTGGTTCTTCTGACATTAATTATCACTTGTACTGTTTTGACAAATGAAGTTTAATGGTTGAGGTGCAATACTAAGGATGGGCCTGAGACGGGAAGTGATCCAATCTGGACAGTTCCGAGGCAATGAGGCAAAAGCAAGACTGGCTGATCTCAAGCTCGAATGCCTTCAGGTATTTAAATAACGGGAGTTTTGAAGAAGCATCTTAGATAAAAGTTTCCACCCCAGCCTGTTCGGAAATTCATTATAGGGTGTGAACAGCAACACAGACAAAACTACTTCTCTCTCTCTCTCTCTCCCCAGCTCTTGCTGTCTATCACCTATGTTCAGCACCATTAGAGACTTAAGGGCTAGATTTTCCTGGAGCCGTCAGGCGGGGTTTCAGGCGTGTGGGGGGGGGGGTGGAAATCCCGAATTTGGGGGTTCCGACGCGATCCCGCCCAAAACCCCGCCCCACGCAAGTTTCAGGGGCGGCGGGTACCCGCCCCGCACTGTGACCTGCCGAAACCAGGCGGGAAGGGATTAGTGCCAATTAACTGCCTGTTAACAGGTAGTTAACAGGCAGCTTTTAGCCTAATCCCTATTTTGAGGGGTTTCGTGTGGGTTTCCCGACGGCTCCAAACCACGCCAGGTTAGAGCAGGCGGGCCGTCGGGTTGAAGGAGTTGGAGGGGTCGAGATGTCGGTGTTCAGGTGAGTGATGGGTGCATGAGTGTAAAGGTAAGTGTGTTTGGTGTGTCTAAAGTGTGTAAAGAACTTTTACTTACCTGTACTTACCTTCACAGCCTTTCTTCCTGTAGCCGTCAGGAGCCCATCACTCAGCCGGCACTTAAAGTTGAACGGCTGCGATCTGTGAAAAGTGACAGCCTTCAGCTTTGAGTGCCGGTAAGAGTTCTAACTGAGTCTGTGCAGAAGGACTCATGTTAGAACTCGGAGTGTCAGTGTTTCACAGCTTCAAACAGCTGTGAAACACTGATATTTCATCTGTCAAGAACTTTTGACAGATGAAATTGCAGTCTGTGACGTCACCTGTTGCCGGGTGGCCCTTAAATGGCCTGCTAAGCCCGCTGGGCGGGCTCAACAAGGTCAATCAAGAGGAAATCGCGTGGATTGGCCGGACATCGATGTAGGCAGGTCAAAAACCCAAAAGGGGAAGTCCCGCCTTCTTCCCGACAGGTTCGGGAAAATCGACCCCTTACTGCATGCAACTGAAGTGGCAAAGATGGCCTTATTGACCACACTTTAGCTGCCATTGAATTAAAAAAATGTTTTAATTCTGCTTACACAAAGCCAAATATTTGCAGTAACTGCAATAGTTCCTCATGAACTAAATAAACTGAGGACCAAAACAATCCTAGGAATTTAACACTTCAGCCCTGCTAAAGGGATTTTCAAAATGGCACCTAATTTGAGGCTCTCTATTCCTAGGATGCCAACACCCAGCATCTTGAGCCAACTCTCTGGTAGACTGGCTGGTTCCAAGGCAAGCCTGTGAATAGCAGCGAGCAGTGGTCAACTGAAGGCAAGGTTCCCTCCCCTTCAACCTTTTCATTCTTTGATTCCAGTATCCTATGGTTCAGCTCTTGTTCCACCTAGTTACTTCGTAAAGAAAAATACTTTTAACCTGCAACTGCAATAAAATGCAGGGATGGTAATAGAAGGTGGTGGGGGGGTCTGATCCCTGACCTGGGGGTCCAATCCCAAGGAACGTCTGATCCTCGACCCTGGGGGGAAAGGCAGGGGTCCGATCCCCAACCTGGGGGAGGGGGATCCAATCCCTGACCCGGGGGATCCAATCCCTGACCCGGGGGTCCAATCCCAAGGAGGGTCCGATCCCAGACCTGGGGGAGGGGGGTCCGATCCGGGAGTGGGGGGGGGGGTGGAAATCGGGAAAGGGTCTGATGATGGAGGAGCTTGTGGGGGTCGGGAGGAAGCACTCCCGCTCCTCCCGGCCCACAAGGAGTGTTCCCCGAGGCTGCCCTCGCTGCAGCTGCCGCGATTTCCCGAGGCCCAGGAAACCCAGGCGCCGCTGCAAAACCTGCAAAGCAGGTTAAATCCAAGGCTTCCAAAATGTCACTAACATATTTAAAATGGCCGCCCTTGGCCCGCCTCGGGTAAAATCCAGAAGTCGACGGGTTGGAGCCTTGAATTTTTGGCCACTTAACCCCCCAACCCACAGCCACTTCCACCCTCACTGTCCCAGCTCAGTGACATAAACCCTGCCTCGGGTACGTGCAGTAGCAGTGTAATCCACTGACTGCAGCCCAGCAAGAACTGTTGCCTTCGGAGAAAGAGAGTAAAGGAGAGAAAGAAAACCCAAGCCTTTTGAATGACAAGTAACTGTGATAACAAAAGGCTGCAGATAAATACAAATAAAGAATAGAATTGTGTCCCTATTCACTACAAAGCCATAATTTCCTTCTTACCTTGTCCTATTCGGCAAAATATCATCAGAAAATCATTTTTAAAACAATTTGTGATAGATTACATGTTATACGGTGAATAAAAGATCAGTGCTCAAAGGGACCGCAGAAATCCAATAAGGTGATTAATGATTGGGTATCCACAATACCACAGTCGTGAAGAGATTGCTACCATTGTTCAGCCCACGGTACCCATGCCATTTTGTTTTCATCGAACTATTTTCAGGCTGCATTGCCTTCTCAGACGCCACACATCACCTGCATTGGTGGTAAGTACCCCTGATGTTATTACTTCCATATTAATTTTTTTGAATACTTGAAACTATTAATCATTTTCCCTTCTGTTTAAGTTCATGATAATGTTGCCATGCTGGTGCATCAGTGGGTAGCGTCCACTTAATAAATACCCCGACCGACAGCATGTGCAACATATCGCTCCTCTATCTGTGCACTAGTGAAGACACAGCCCAATGGGTAAGGGCGTTATCCAGTGTGGAACTGAGCCATACACACCAAGTGGGTCACAAGTACAAATCCCTGGCCTGAGCTGAGTTAGCTTATCTCAGCCGTGGTGGATGTAAAGGAGCTACAGTTGCCTGGTGTGTCTTTAGGGTAAAGAAGAGTAAACTCATCCAGTGACCGTTCCCCACCCCCCAACACCCCGCAACGTCCCCTTGCCGGAAAACATATATATGTGGATGTTAAGTGAGGGCAGGACTGGGCCCCCTCCAAGGTCCAATAAACTGCTAATGCTTGCTGATGACCAGCCACTTGGGTTAGGTACCAGAGAGCTCCCCGTGGCCATCAAGCTGCGCCAAAGAGCGAGTCAGAAGATTCAGAGAGGGAAAAAAAGAAATGGGTGACGTAAGGAACCTACTCGGCACTTGGTCTAAGCGTTAAACAAAGCTTTAATCAACTGTTTTACAACATGGAGGTCTAGTTGTGTCCTTCACTAGTTCCTGTTAAGAATGTCCTGCGCAAGCTGGGCCCGTGCACGAGTATTTATACTCTCCCTGGACAGCGCCACCCGTAGGCCACTCAGTATTATTTCATAAGTCTTTCTTTCATGAATGACTGATTCATGTCAATGGGTTTAAAAATGATAGCTCGGCACACATGACAACACAGTGCAGCCTGTTGGGGGTTTGCAAACCACCTCAGGTGTGTCTGAACAACCGGGATCTCCACTACACCCTCACCAAGCACCCCTGACTGAGCAGCAACCTGGGGCAGCAGCCTGCCCCTGCAGGAATGCTCTGCGATCGCCGCTCTCAACGCTGCTGATTTCCCCCCCCCCCCCCCCCGCCCCACGATTTCTGAGTGGAAATTTCACGTCAAAGAGTACAAATCGGGAAATTGCTCACGGCAGCCCGTGATGGAGCATCTAAAGTGAATGGACGGAAAATCACCAGCCGGGAGTGTGCCGTTTCCTGAAACGTGCACTGGGAGTGGCCGGAGTGGAATTCTTTTGTGTGAGCTTTGTGCTGTTTTGATGTGTTGAATCGTGAGGAGAGAAGGGAAAAGAGGGAAACAAAATGGTTTCATTGGCATTCCTGTATCAATTTGATCACAAACATTTCAACGTTATCCTTATGCTTACATGTTTCTTTGAACAATGCTAAACATAATTGTTTCAGTTGAAGTAAACAATGCTAAAATCATTGCTAATGACATGTGGAGATAGACAGTGCCTCCTCTGGGCTTTCTCCTACATGGAGGATTGTTCGGCTGTTCCGGACGGAGTGTGGAGGAAGCCATAAGGGCTGCTCGGAACAGAGAAGTATTGGAACGGAAGGATAACATAACTGCAAGAATTCATTATTTACAGATGAGAACACATCAGTGTTATAAAGTGTGTCACGGCTGACAGTGAGGCAGAATAAATATCTCCACTTGTGAGGCCGCTCTGATCCCACTCGTGATTTCACCACTTGCGAGCTGGATCCACTCGCTGAGACATTCATCGCATCACATGGCTGGCCAGGAGATATTCTACGTACCCATTCACGTCTGTTAGCGGGGGGGGCGAAAAGCGTGGAGCTAGTTTCACTGCAAATCCTTGTGCGCTGTACACTGCTACCCTGTGACTGTCTCTCTCTCTCTCTCTGCATCAGGACTGCCTGTCTAACAGGCTCTGAAGCTGGCCTCTGTGAAGAAATCAGATCTCCAGCAGAGACTGCGCAGGTTAGCATGTATTTCAAAGCAGGACTGCCACATTACTGCAAATCAGCACAGTGATTTTACAAATGAGAAGTGGCATTTATGCAATCAATGAATGCAACATCATTTTGAGGACTGGCTGCTGATAAGTAACCAGGCATCTAAATGCAGAAATACACACCTCTGATTGTTGGTCTGATTGCAATTAAATAGCAAATTTACAGTTCTAATTGTATTTGCATGGTTGAAATATGCCAGGGGCTGTCTACAACTTGCTGATCCCTGTTAATAGCGGAATAAATGAACCCATAACCCAGTGCATGTTGTTTCAGTGTCTCAAACTGTGGACTTGATCCCAATGAAGCAGAATCCGATTTATCATACTGATGAGTCAGTGACAATCAGCAAACAATGGGTTTGGTCCGAAGACAGTGGATCTTAATGAGATTCAGGGCTGTTGGTGGCAGTTTGTAAAACAACATGTCACTTTAGCTCTTACAAGACATTGAAAAGCTCAGCGTATATGGTTGTCAGATCCCACTAAGGAAAATGTCGGTTTACAAGTAATTGGAGAGCCGTGTCACCTTGTGCCACCCAAGGTCACTGCCAGTTCGTGATACCCACCAAAATGACCTTTTCCATTTCCTTGGCTGGGCACCAGTGAAACATCCCAGTGGAATCGTATTTCTTCACACTGGCGTCCATTTCCTCAATCTGCTCGTTTCCTGGAATTGACAAGGGGTCGTGCCTGCAGAGACAAGAGAAACGAGACAAGGAGTTGTCGATCAGCCTGACACCTCTCTCAATCTGCTTCGACCAGTTGACAAGCGACTGCCGGCCAGAAACACATTTAGTCAGGGCGAGCTGTTTCATTTACTAGCAACCCCATTACTGCGGTACTTATTCCAGCCAGCACCGCCCCCCCCCCCCCACCCTCCCCGCCCCCAACAACAACAAAAAAATGATCAAAGGGCTCACATTAACTGCTGCAATGAGGTGAAATAGATAGAGACAGAACCTCATGCTGGCTGAGTGGCATGAAGATGAAAAGCCAATTACAGGCTTTTACCGCTTACAACTTCCGCTGCTGTTCTCTGTGCAATAAAAGCTTTAACAGGGTACACTTGATATATTTTAGCAATTTTGCCCCCATCATATTTTGCTTTTTTGAAAACTGGAAGCCATTAAAGTTTCAGAGGATGTCAGCTCGGAGCAGATTGATTAATTTACATCTGCATCGCGAGCAGATGATTTTTCTCCTGAAGAACACTGAGTATAAAAGTGGTCCTCAGCAGCTGCCACTGGACATCAACGGCTGCACTTCTAACATTTCACTGCATTCTGCACATCCATCATTCGCCAGCAGCTGTCATCCCAAATCTCTGTCTTGAATAGTCAGCAATCGAGCTTTAAAAACCCCTTTTCATCCTGACCTAGCTGCAGCTCTACCAGAATCCCCATTACTTCAAATTCCAGCACTTACGAGGTAATTACACCGGCAGCATACCTTTACTTCAACCTACATAAGTCGCACTTAAGAAATGCCAAAAGAAAATTTCCAGTGTACACGGCAACTCTGCTCAGGCCCCTTGAAACTCTGTAAATCACTTTGGAGGAATAAATCCACACACATTTTTTTTTTGGAGAAAACCAATCCTAAAGCTGCAAATTTCAAAATTCCACCAATGTGTTTAATAGTAAAAGACATTTTCTGCAAACGATGGGGCATACGTGCGCAAGCAGGCGTCAAAATTTCCGCCTCTTAAAAAAAAATCAAACCAAAGGTTCAATAAATACAAGAGGAACTGGCTGTTTAACCCTTTCACCTGGGGAGGCGCAGGCTGCGAGGCCTTTCTCGACCCTTGAACTGTGGTGTGTAATGCACTGTTTGTACCGCAGGCCTTTCCCGTGTGATGCTGTGCTCAGTGCTTACAGCTCCCCTGTGTACTGCGACGCTCGGCGTGCCCTCGTCCGAGGTGAGCACTGCAGACATCTGAGAGCACTTACTACATGGAATTAATTAGACAGTGGCTGAAAGCACCTTCACAGAAGCACAGGGAGCGAGGCGAGACCGTCTGTCGGAGATTCGATGGGTTAAAAACTAAAGCCAAGAGTCAAATTTCAATCGCCTTGCAAGGATTTAAATTAACTTTCTTTGAAAGCACTTTGACAGTAACTTACTAATAACTAATCATTATGTTTAATTTTTGCACTTTTTCTATGTACAGTATATTTTTAGTGCCCCGTATTATAAATAGTTGCCTACTAATAAATATCTGTTACTGGAAATGGTGTCCTGTAGCAAGCCAAGAATGTGTTGTCAAATTTGCTATTGGCAAAGACCTGTTTGGAACACTGCATCCGACCATGCGGCTCAACATCGGGTAGAAATTGTGGGTAATGTACTATGAGTGCACACTAACCAAGTTGCCTCACAAGCAACAACCAGGAGCAGAACTACAAATCCCAGCCAGTAATTTTGCTGGGGATAGATTTTCTGCAGCTCCGACAAAATAGTGCTTCCATTCTCGTCAGGCATTTCAGTCCCGCCTGCTCGGTACCGCGCGTGTTTATTTAATCTCTCTCGCTTCCTGCGTCTCACTCTCTCTCAGTCCTTCACAATCATCATGACAAAACATTTGTCTATTAAAATGTTCGTCGCCCAGATGTATGCAGTCAGTGCAGGTGCTAATAACTGCAAAAAACCATTTAGTGATTTTACACCATGGCTGAATATTTCATGATGCTCTGTGTGTTTCACGATTTAGTCAATGGACCTCTGTCACTTCAATCTTTGCTGACTGCCTTGACTGGCGCAATAAAGCTCCGCCAAGATAGCTATCTTTCACCAACTGTCACTCACTACAGCCTGTCACGGGCAAACTCCCGTTGAACGCTGCTACTCACGGGGAATAACTACGACATTTGTTACACCGTAATGTTCTGTTCTGATGGATTTGAACAAACGCGTTGTGATTAATAGACCCCAACATTCACCGACTACAATTAGAACCGAGTATCCGATGACCCTCTGAAATCCATCAGAATGGTATTAATTTCACCTAAAGAATGTCGGACTGCCACTCGTTGGAACTTGTTATACCGACGGCTCAAACAGTTCTGTGCTTGGTGTTCAAGCTGCGTTTAGCAATTCCAATGTGATGCTGACTAGACAGCACTAGCAGGGGATGACTATTCTCCCTCAGTCCCACTCCACCAGGCAATGAGAGCAGGCTGCTCTTTGAAATGTTCCGTTCCCATCATGCAAACTGACAAAGGCATGCTTTTCAAAACCCACATCCAAACTGTTGATCATTACTTATTTACCAAGGCCTTGAGGCGTGTGTGCCTGCAAAAACCATATTTGACACAATATATACCAGCGTATTTGCCCTTGTGCAATAAACACCCCTTAGGCTGCCTTAAACCGGCACTTAATATTGCCCATAAAACGTACCTTGTAATTCCAAAATATGTAATATTTAAGGTATAATATATCTGCAAGAAAAAGATTTCTGATGGCTTCGGTGACTGTTCAGTAATTCTATGTTTTGCTGAGGGCTATCAGTTGAAAAAGCTGCACCAAGCATAGACGACCTGTCATTTTACTACCCAAGGGCCGCTAATATAAAGGAGTACCCTCCAGCAGCAAAACTTTGGCACCGCTTTGAAGCCTACGAGAAGAGCAGAACTTGCTCCCCCGGAATTATTACTGCACGCAGATCAAAAGAGCCGCTGCATATTTTACATGGTAAACAGGGGACCCTCTGCTCATCTGTGAAACGTTTGGAGTCTCTGTAAACTCGAAGCAATCCTCGTGTAATATCGTTTCAGATGCTAAGTGGATGAAGCTGTTTACTTGTCGAACATTGTGCATGCTTTAACCCCTGACACAGGAGCGGCAACGCAAACCTCCCTCTACCCTATCCCACCAATTATTAGCTTTTGTTTTCTACCTCGGAGTCAAAATCAATTAATGACAATTTAATGTAAATGGACAAGATAAAAGGAATGCAAAAAATTTGGGTTCATTTCTCATCGTGACGCCACATCTCACATATGGCCTGAAGTACAGGAAACAGTCCTCAAAGGGCTTTGCGCAAACGGTGAATAGCCTGAGGGGAAGTAACTGTATGAGTCCCTCTGATTGGTTACTGCTGTCATTAGTGCCATTGCTGTTTAAGAAGTACATGTGGACAGGCTGAGGTGACAGCTGAGACTTTAAAGGCTGCATTTTCTCTAACAGCTTTTCCTACCCTCTTTCATGACAGAAATTTTTTCAGCTCTATCATTAACTGCTGACAGGCTGACAGAATAAATACTTCAGCCTTTAAGGATTTCTCTCTCGCTCGCTCTCTCTCTCTTTCTCTTTAGACACAAGAGTTCTTTAAGCTGTCTTTTCTTACCTCATCAATTTGGGTGAACTGTTGGGTGAATTTCGCATGCCTCCATTCCGCTGCTTTTTTTTGGGTGACACCACTGATGGGTTTTCATCTTGAACTGCAAGCATATGGAAGATGGGAGATTAGGAGCCATTTTAAGTTTGATATGAAATGGAAATGAAATATATATATTTTTTTTTTAATGCATATTAAACAGAAAGTGACTCATTATGAAAGTTAAAGGTCCCCACTACAGGCAACTAGCAAGACTTCAGAATAAAAGAGTGGCTTGGGAAAAGCATTAATCAAAATGAGTTTAAAACCCTACATATCACAACTAGGGTTATTTATTATTCAGACTATGGCGCTGTAAGGACAGTAAAACAGATAAATAAAAGGAAAATTTAAAGCAATGCACATCAAACAGAACATACACAAAAAGGAACGCTCTGATTGGAAGTGGGGCCTAAATTTGGGTGGATAGGAATACAAAGGGGGGGTCACCTGCCCACACCAAAAAACACAAGTTAAACCACACGCGGTATAGATTTAATATAAGAAATGTGCTAAAATAATTTATTAAAAAATAAATCAAACCACTCGGGTTAAAGGCGGTGTCATTCCGTGCGTGCAGTTTTCACAAATGGGCTCCAGTGTTCAATCACAGTGGCCAAAGGGATTACATAAGTACAACGCACAGAACTGGGCAAAGCAAACAGGGCGGGAGAAAATACTGCAGAGTGCATCCCTCTGCCTTTCAAACAATGGCTGTTAAAAAAGGTAGAGACAAAGTTTAAACTCAGGTATTTAATCCGTCAAGGAAACGCTATTAATTCTGGTTGTCCACTTCAACGGAATGTGAACGCTCTGAAAAAGTTAAACCCACACAACATTGTGTCTGCATATCTGGGCTGTCATGTTGTTCAAGGGGTTTTAAGTACATTTAGCCAAACGACAAATTATCAGTTACTCTAACATCCATCGGACACCTTATCTACATATTCATTAAATCACTGGAATTCAATTGGGATCTTTAAGGCAGGGACAGAGTGAAGATGTTGCTGTGCTCTGTAAAATCTGTGGTTTTAGTTTTGTTAGGATAAGAACTAATGTTTTATATGGACATGGGGCTACGGTGTGAACTCAGTGACTGGTGTGAGGGCTGTAACTAGGATTGTCGACAGACAATGGAAATCTGCGACCGAGGGGGATTCTTGCAGAGTGATGGGTTGGTAAAGGGTGGTTGGATCGAAGGTGTGAAAAGAGGAGAGAACAGGTAGAGGAAGGTAAGGACACTGTTTCCAATGCTTGGAGTCACGGAGTACTGGAATTAAAGCTCTGTCGGAAACTGCGGCATGACGCTTCGGTTTAGGGCTTGCTGTATGTGCCTTTCTGCTTACCATTTGCTGCATGCCGTTAACCCTTTCATCTCCTGCAGAAGCATTGCTCTTTCTACAGCAGGAGCACTGATAGAACCCATGACAAGAATACTCCCCCAACCTACAATACTGAACCAAATGACAGCAGCAACAAAAGAAGATATTTCTCTATAAAGTGCACCCTTGGAAATAAATAGAGATCTTGCAACTGCTCCAATGGCTTTTTTGACACAACTGAAAAATGCTGCCAGAACCTTTGGGAGAGTTTGATTTCACTGCGGCTGTCAGCCTATGACAAACACATCAACCGGCAATTATGATGAGCACTGGACAACACGGTCTAGAACACAATTAGCAAGGGATTCGTTTTGAGTAGAATATGCTAAAAAAAAAACCCTTGCCAAGGCCTGTTCTGGAGGGCTGCAGCAGTGACGACAGTGTTAGATGGAAAGAAAATAATTCATGGGCTGCTAAATCTGGGTGGACTGAGATATTGGCAGGTGTGAAACGTTAAAGAGAAGGGTTTTGGCTCAGGAATCGTCAAACATTTTCTGGAATATGTTTAGTCAAACTTCAAACTGTTATTACTGGCAAGTGATAAGATGCCACGGTCCCCCAGACAGTGATCCACAAAGCCTGGAAAAGCACATTCTTTACCTTTAAAGCTATAATATATCACTGTGAAACCGCACAGTGTTTTCATTCCTCATTTGCAATGTCATTTTATTACTTATTTGAACATTCATTTCTTTAACATTGAATCAGCACAGGCAGGTGGTTCTGAAGATGGAGATAGGCTTCATCCATTTGTGTTACCCATAAATAGCGACACATACAATAGTGGGTGTGTATCTGTAGGTGCATGGAGCCATTACTGGGGCTGCACACTATAATCTGTAGCTACTGATAATTCTGCGCGACATATAGAAAAAACGATATAATCGGGGATAAATAATTTAAGAAGAAATTCATAGACGTCTGCTGGGTTTATGCAGGTTATTCTCAAGGTGACTCACTCAAATTTCTGCTCATTACTAGCTTAAGTAAATGCAGTATGTTGCACTTATTAGATCCAAACCCCATAGCCTACCATCGCTTCCAAACACACAGGCTAGAAATTCGTCACGGGCGGTACTGACTGCAATGGAGCTGACACTCAGGCGCTGTGTATAACCGGCAGCCGAGCCGACACCGCCCGGTTTAAGCCACCGCCAGAGATGAATTTCTAACCCAGCAAGCTGTAAAATAACTCTGAAACTGTCTGTTCTTAATAAGAGTTCTTTGTATGTGTGTGTGCGTGTGTGCGGTGTGCAGTGTGCGTGTGTGCAGTGTGCGTGTGTGCAGTGTGCGTGTGCGCAGTGTGCGCAGTGTGCGTGTGCGCAGTGTGTGCGTGTGCGCAGTGTGTGCGCAGTGTGCGTGTGCGCAGTGTGCGCGTGTGTGCAGCGTGCGTGTGTGCAGCGTGCGTGTGTGCAGCGTGCGTGTGCGCAGCGTGCGTGTGCAGCGTGCGTGTGCGCGTGTGCAGCGTGCGTGTGCAGCGTGCGTGTGCAGCATGCGTGTGTGCAGTGTGCATGTGTGCGTGTGCGCAGTGTGCATGTGTGCAGTGTGCGTGTGTAGTGTGCGTGTGCGCAGCGTGCGTGTGTGCAGCGTGCGTGTGTGCAGCGTGCAGAGTGCGTGTGTGCAGCGTGCAGTGTGCGTGTGTGTGCAGCGTGCGTGTGTGCAGCGTGCGTGTGTGCAGCGTGCGGTGTGCGTGTGTGCTGTGTGCGTGTGCGCAGTGTGCGCAGCGTGTGTGTGCGCGTGTGCGTGTGTGCAGTGTGCGCAGCGTGTGTGTGCAGTGTGCGCGTGTGCGTGTGTGCAGTGTGCGCAGCGTGTGTGTGCAGTGTGCGCGTGTGTGCAGTGTGCGCAGCGTGTGTGTGCGTGTGTGCAGTGTGCGCAGCGTGTGTGTGCAGTGTGCGCGTGTGCGTGTGTGCAGTGTGCGCGTGTGCAGTGTGCGCAGCGTGTGTGTGCAGTGTGCGCGTGTGCAGTGTGTGCAGTGTGCGCAGCGTGTGTGTGCAGTGTGCGCGTGTGCGTGTGTGCAGTGTGCGCAGCGTGTGTGCAGTGTGCGCGTGTGCGTGTGTGCAGTGTGCGCAGCGTGTGTGTGCAGTGTGCGCGTGTGCGTGTGTGCAGTGTGCGCAGCGTGTGTGTGCAGTGTGCGCAGCGTGTGTGCAGTGTGTGCAGTGTGCGCGTGTGCAGTGTGCGCGTGTGCAGTGTGCTGTGTGCGCAGTGTGCGTGTGTGCAGTGTGCGTGTGTGCATGTGTGCAGCGTGCGCAGTGTGCGTGTGTGCAGCGTGCGCCGTGTGCGTGTGTGCAGCGTGTGCAGTGTGCGAGTGCGCAGTGTGCCGTGTGTGCGCGTGTGCAGTGTGCGCGTGTGCGCGTGCGTGTGTGCGTGTGCAGTGTGCGCAGTGTGCGTGTGCAGTGTGTGTGTGTGCTCAGTGTGCGCGTGTGCAGTGTGCGCGTGCGAGTGCGCAGTGTGCGTATGCGCAGTGCGCGTGTGCGCAGTGCGCGTGTGTGCAGTGTGCGTGTGCGTGGTGTGTGCAGTGTGCGTGTGTGCAGTGTGCGAGTGTGCAGTGTGCAGCGTGCGCGTGTGCGGTGTGCGCGTGTGCGAGTGTGCGTGGTGTGTGCAGTGTGCGTGTGTGCAGTGTGCGTGTGTGCACAGTGTGTGCAGCGTGTGCCGTGTGCGCAGTGTGCCTGTGTGTGCAGTGTGCCTGTGTGCGTGTGCGCAGTGTGCGCGTGCGCAGTGTGCGCAGCGTGCGTGTGCGCAGTGTGCGTGTGCGCAGTGCGCAGTGTGCGCCGTGCGCAGTGTGCGCGTGCGCGTGTGCGGCGTGCGCGTGTGCGGCGTGCGTGTGTGCAGTGTGCGTGTGCATGTGTGTGCAGTGCGCATGTGTGCAGTGTACAATGTGCACTGTGCGTGTGCGAGTGTGCAGTGTGCGTGTGCAGTGTGCGTGTGCAGTGTGTGCGTGTAGTGTGTGCAGTGTGTGCGTGTGTGCGTGTGTGCAGCGTGCAGTGTGCGTGTGCAGCGTGCGTGTGTGCAGCGTGCGCAGTTTGCGTGTGTGCAGTGTGCCCGTGTGCAGTGTGCAGTGTGCCTGTGTGCAGTGTGCCTGTGTGCGTGTGTGCAGTGTGTGCAGTGTGCCTGTGTGTGCAGTGTGCCTGTGTGCAGTGTGCGTGTGTGCATGTGCGTGTGTGCAGTGTGCGTGTGCGCGTGTGTGCAGTGTGCGTGTGCGCGTGTGTGCAGTGTGCGTGTGTGCATGTGTGCGAGTGTGCTGTGTGCCTGTGTGCAGGAGTGTGCGTGTGTGCAGTGTGTGCAGTGTGCGTGTGCATGGGTGGTGTGTGTGCATGAGCACGTGTGGTGTGCAGTATGCATGTGTGGTGTGCGGTATGCATGGGTGGTGTGTGTGTGCGGTGTGTGTGGTGTGTGCGGTTTGTGTGCGTGCGGTGTGTGCGGTTTGTGTGCGTGCGGTGTGTGTGTGCGTGTGTTGTGTGCGGTGTGTGTGTGTGGTGTGTCTGTGTGGTATATGTGTGATGTGTGTGCGGAGTGCGTGCGTGGTGTGGGGTATGCGTGTGGTGTGTGTGTGGTATATGTGTGTGCGCGTGGTGTGCGGTGTGCGTGTGCATGGTATGTGTGTGTGCGGTGTGTGTGTGCGGTGTGTGTGTGTGGTGTGCGCGTGGTGTGCGGTATGCATGTGTGCATGAGCATGTGTGGTGTGCGCGGTGTGGGTGCGTGTGTGTGTAGTGTGCGTGTGCATGGTATGTGTGTGTGGTATGTGTGTGCGGTGTGTGTAGTGTGCGATATAAGAACATAAGAAGTAGGAGCAGGAGTAGGCCATACGGCCCCTCGGGCCTGCTCCGCCATTCAATAGGATCATGGCTGATCCGAATCTAGACTCACGTCCACTTCCCTGCCCTCTCCCCGTAACCCCTAATTCCCTTATCTGCTAGGAAACTGTCTATCTCCATTTAAAATTTATTTAATGTTGCAGCTTCCACAGCTCTCTGGGGTAGCAAATTCCATAGATTTACTACCCTCTGAGTGAAGAAGTTTCTCCTCATCTCAGTTTTGAAAGGGCAGCCCCTTATTCTTAGATTATGCCCCCTCGTTCTAGTCTCACCCATCAGTGGAAACATCCTCACCGCATCCACCCGATCAAGCCCCCTCACAATCTTATATGTTTCGATAAGATCGCCTCTCATTCTTCTGAACTCCAATGAGTAGAGTCCCAACCTACTCAACCTTTCCTCATACGTCAACCCCCTCATCTCCGGAATCAACCGAGTGAACCTTCTCTGAACCGCCTCGAGAGCAAGTATATCTTTTCTTAAATATGGAAACCAAAACTGCACGCAGTATTCCAGGTGTGGCCTCACCAATACTCTGTATAACTGCAGCAAGACTTCCCTGTTTTTATACTCCATCCCCCTTGCAATAAAAGCCAAGATTCCATTGGCCTTCCTGATCACCTGCTGCACCTGCATACTAACTTTTTGTGTTTCATGCACCAGGACCCCCAGATCCCTTTGTACTGTAGCACTTTGCAGTTTCCCTCCATTTAGATAATAACTTGCTCTTTGATTTTTTCTGCCAAAGTGCATAACCTCACACTTTCCAACATTATATTACATCTGCCAAATCTCTGCCCACTCACTTAGCCTGTCTATGTCCTTTTGCAGGTTTTTTATGTCATCCTCACTCATTGCTTTCCCTCCCATCTTTGTATCGTCGGCAAACTTGGATATGTTGCACTCGGTCCCTTCCTCCAAATCGTTAATATAGATTGTAAAGAGTTGGGGTCCCAGCACTGACCCCTGCGGAACACCACTAGTTACTGATTGCCAGCCCAAGAATGAACCATTTATCCCAACTCTTTGTTTTCTGTTAGATAGCCAATCCTCCACCCATGCCAGTATATTACCCCCAATCCCGTGATTTCTTATCTTGATCAGTAATCTTTTGTGTGGAACCTTGTCAAATACCTTTTGGAAGTCCAAATACACTACATCCACTGGTTCCCCTTTATCCACCCTGTATGTTACATCCTCAAAGAATTCGAGCAAATTTGTCAAACATAACTTCCCCTTCATAAAACCATGCTGACTCTGTCCTATTAAATTATGTTTATCCAAATGCTCTGTTACTGTTTCCTTAATAATGGACTCCAACATATTGCCAACCACAGATGTTAGGCTAACTGGTCTATAGTTTCCAGCTTTTTGTCTACTTCCCTTCTTAAATAAGGGTGTTACATTAGCAGTTTTCCAATCTGCCAGGGCCTTTCCTGAGTCCAGGGAGTTCTGGAAAATAATCACCAATGCATCCACAATCCCTACCGCCACTTCTCTCAAGACCCTAGGATGTAGGCCATCAGGTCCGGGGGATTTATCCACCTTAAGTCCCATTATTTTACTGAGTACCATCTCCTTAGTGATTTTAATCGTCTTTAGCTCCTCCCCCCCCCCCCATTGCCCCCTGTTTGTCCAGTGTTGGGATATTTTTAGTGTCCTCTACTGTAAAGACTGATACAAAATATTTGTTCAGCGTCTTTGCCATCTCCATGTTCCCCACCACTAGTTTCCCGGTCCCATCCTCTAAGGGACCAACGTTCACTTTAGCCACCCTTTTTCTTTTTATATAGCTGTAGAAACTCTTGCTATCTGTTTTTATATTTTTTGCTAGTTTACTTTCATAATCTATCTTCCCTTTCTTAATTAATCTTTTAGTTATTCTTTGCTGGCTTTTAAATGCTTCCCAATCTTCTATCCTCCCACTAGATTTGGCTACTTTATATGCCCTTGTTTTCAGTCGGATACTATCCTTTATTACTTTACTAAGCCACGGATGGCTGTCTTTTCTTTTACTCCCCTTTTCCTCAGTGGAATATATTTATCTTGAAAGATGTGAAATAGCTCCTTGAATGTAGACCACTGCTCTTGTACCGTCTTACACTTCAATCTGTTTTGTCCACTTTAGTCAATTCTACTCTCATACCTTCATAGTCTCCTTTATTTAAGCTCAGTATGCTGGTTTGAGATCCAACTCTCTCACCCTCAAACTGAATTTGGAATTCAACCATATTATGGTCACTCATTCCAAGGGGATCCTTTACTAGGACATTTTTTATTAATCCTGTTTCATTGCACAGGACCAGATCTAAGATTGCCTGCCCCCTGGTTGGTTCAGTTACATACTGCTCAAGGAACCCGTCCCTAATACACTCTATGAACTCTTCCTCAAGGCTGCCATGCCCAATTTGATTAGTCCAGTCAATATGAAAGTTAAAATCCCCCATGATTATAGCTGTTCCCTTATTACAAGCCCCAACTATTTCCTGATTTATACTCCGACCGACAGAGTTGCCACTGTTAGGAGGCCTATAGACTACGCCCACTAGTGACTTTTTCCCCTTCTTATTCCTTATCTCCACCCAAACCATTTCACTATCCTGATCCTTTGACCCAATATCATTTCTGACTATTGCAGTGATTCCATCCTTGATTAACATAGCAACCCCACCTCCCTTTCCTTCCTGTCTGTCCTTCCTAATTGTCAAATACCCTTGTATGTTTAGTTCCCAGTCATGATTATCTTGCAGCCATGTTTCCGTAATGGCCACCAGATCATACCCATGTGCAGTTATTTGTACCGTCAACTCGTCAATTTTGTTACGAATGCTGCGTGCATTCAGATAAAGAACTTTCAAATATGTTTTCTGACAATTTATTCCTGCTTTTACCCCTTTTACTACTTTACCTTTATCACTATACATTCTGTGTGTGTGTGTGTGCGTGAGCGCGTGTGGTGTGCGGTGAGCGGTATGTGTGTGTGTGGTATGTGTGTGTGGTGTGCGTTGAGTGCATGTGCATGGTATGTGTACGCGCAGTATGTGTGTGCGTGGTGTGCGGTATGTGACTGGTGTGCGTGTGCATAGTATGTGCGGTGTGTGCATGTGGTGTGCGGTATATGTGTGCGGTGTGCGTGGTATGTGCGGTATGCGTGTGTGGTGTGCGGTATGTGTGCATGGTACGTGTGTGGTGTGCGTGTGCGCGGTACGTGTGCGTGGTGTGCATGTGCATGGTATGTGTGTGTGCGGTGTGAGTGTGCATGGTATGTTTGTGTACGGTGTGTGTGCATGGTATGTGTATGCGCAGTATGTGTGTGTGCGTGGTGTGTAGTGTGTGTGCGGTCTGCGTGTGTGCATGGTATGTATATGTGGTATGTGTGTGTGGTGTGCGTGTGCATGGTATGTGTATGCGTGGTACGTGTGTGCATGGTGTGCGGTGTGCGTGCGTGATGTGCGTGTGCATGGTATGCGTGGTGTGTGTGTGTGCATGGTATGTGTATGCGTGGTATGTGTGTGTGCATGGTGTGTGGTATGTATGTGTGTGTGGTTTGCGTGGTGTGCGCGCGCGTGGTATGTGTATGCACGGTGTGTGGTATGTGTGTGCATGTGTGTGTGGTGTGCGTGTGCATGGTATGTGTATGTGTGGTATGTGTGCGTGTGTGCGCGTGCGTGATGTGCATGTGGTGTGCGGTATGTGTGTGCGTGTGCATGGTATGTGTATACGCGGTATGTGTGTGTGCATGGTATGTGTGTGTGTCCAGTGTGTGTGCGTGTGCACGGTATGTGTGGTATGTGCGTGCGCGGTATGTTTGTGCGCGCAGTATGTGTATCCGCATGTGTGCGGTGTGCATGTGATGTGTGTGTGCGGTGTGCAGGTGCATGGTATGCGTGTGCATGGTATGTGTATGCGGAATGTGTGTGCGTGCGGTGCGCGTATGTGTGTGTGGTTTGCGTGTGCATGGTATGTGTATGCACAGTATGTGTGCGCGTGGTGTGCAGTGTGTGTGTGATGTGCAAGTGCATGGTATGCGTGGTGTACGGTATGTGGGTGTGCATGGTATGTGTATGCGTGGTATGTGTGTACGTGGTGTGTGTGTGCGGTGTGTGTGTGTGTGAACGTGTGTGCGTTATGTATGTGTGTGTGCGGGTGCAGTGTGTGTGTGCGGTATATATGTGCGCGGCATGTGCATGGTGTGCGGTGTGCGTGTGCATGGTAAGTGTATGCGAGGTATGTGTGTGTGCGGTTTGCGTGTGTGTGCGCGGTGTTCATGTGCATGGCATGTGTATGCGCGGAGTGTGTGTGCGTGGTGCGTGTGCATGGTATGTGTGCGTGTATGCGGTGTGTGCGCGTGATGTGTGGTGTGCATGGTATGTGTGCGCGCGGTATGTGTGCGTACGGTATGTGTGTGTGTCTGTGGTGTGCGTGTGCATGGTATTTGTGCGTGGTATGTGTACGCGCGGTGTGTGCAGTATGTGTGTGTGTGTGGTGTGCGTGTGCATGGTATGTGTGGTGTGCGGTATGAGCGTGTGGTGTGCATGTGGTGTGCAGTGTGTGTGGGTGTGCGGTATGTGTGTGTGGTCTGCGTGTGTGGGCGTTTGTGTGGTGTGTGTGTGTGGTACGTATGTGTGGTGTGTGTTTGTGTGGTATGTGCGCGGTGTGCGGTGTGAGCACGTGTTTGGTGTGCGTGTGCATGGTATGTGTATGCACGGCATGTGTGTGTGCGGTGTGTGCAATATGTGTGCGGTGTGCACGTGCATGGTATGTGTGCGCGGTGTGTGTGTGAGCACGTGTTCGGTGTGCGTGTGCATGGTATGTGTATGTGCGGCATGTGTGTGCGGTGTGTGCAATATGTGTGCGGTGTGCACGTGCATGGTATGTGTGTGCGGTATGTGTGCGCGGTGTGTGTGTGTGGTTTGCGTGTGGTATGCGTGGTATGTGTGTGCGGTGTGCATGGTATGTGTGTGTGCAGTATGTATGTGTGGTGTGCGTGTGCATGGTATGTGTGGTGCGTATGCATGGTATGTGTGCGTGTGGTGTGCGGTATGTGTATGTGCAGTATGTGGGTGCGCGGTGTACATGTGCATGGTATGTATGTGTGGTGCATGGTAAGTGTGGTGTGCGGTATGAGCGTGTGGTGTGTGTGTGGTGTGCGTGCGCATGGTATGTGCATGCGCGGTGTGTGTGGTCTGCGTGTGCATGGTATGTGTATGTTGTGTGTTTGTGTGTGTGTGGTTTGCGTGGTGTGTGTGTGCGCTGTGTGCGTGGGCACGGTATGTGTGGTGTGCGTGTGCATGGCATGTGTGTGTGCGGTATGTGTATGCGCAGTGTGCATGTGAATGGTATGCGTGTCATGTGTGTGTGTGGTGTGCATGGTATGTGTGTGCAGTTTGCGTGTTTGTGGTATGTGTAGGCGTGCATGTGTGGCGTGCGTGTGTGCGGTGTGTGTGCATGGTATGTGTGCGTGTGCAAGGTGTGTGTGTGTGCGTGTGGTGTGCATGTGCAAGGTATGTGTGTGTGGTGTGCGGTATGTGTATGTGGTGTGCGTGTGCAGTGTGAGCGCGTGTGCAGTATGTGTGCGGGCGCATGGTATGTGTATGCGCGGTATGCATGTGTGCGGTGTGCGTGTGTACAGTGTGTGTGTGGTATGTGTGCGCGGTATGCGTGTGTGCGGGTGCATGGTATGTGTGTGCAGTATGTGTGTGTGGTGTGTGTGTGTGTGGTTTGCATGTTTGTGGTATGTGTATGCGTGGTGTGTGTGTGGCGTGCATGTGTGGCGTGCGTGTGTGCGTGTGTGCATGGTACGTGTATGCGCAGTGTGTGCATGGTATGTGTGTGTGCGGTATGTATGTGTAGTGTGCATGGTATGTGTGCGCGTGTGCAAGGTATGTGTATGTGGTGTGCGTGTGTGCAGTATGTGCGTGGTGTGAACGCGTGTGCAGTGTGAGCGCGTGTGCCGTATGTGTGCGGTGTGCGTGTGCATGGTATGTGTATGCGCGGTATGTGTGTTCAGTGTGCGTGTGTACAGTGTGTGTGTGTGTGTATGTTGTGTGTGGTATGGGTGTGCATGTGTACTGTGTGTGTGTGCGGTATGTGTGTGTGGTATATGTATGCGGTTTGCATGTGTGCAGTATGTGTGTGTGGCGTGCGTGTGTGGTATGTGCGGTATGTGTGTGCGCGGTATGTGTGTGAGGCGTGCGTGTGTGGTATGTGTGTGCGTGCGGTATGTGTGTGCGTGGTGTGCGGTATATGTGTGTGTGCATGTGCATGGTATGTGTATGCGGTGTGTGTGTGTGTGGTGTGCGTGTGCATGGTATGTGTGTGTGGTGCGCGGTGTGTGTGTGTGGGGTGTGCGTGTGCATAGTATGTGTGCAGTGTGCAGTATGTGTGTGCGGTATGTGCGTGTGTGGTGTGCGTGTGCATGGTATGTGTATACGCGGTATGTGTGTGCGTGGTGTGCGTTGTGTGTGTGGTTTGCGTGGTGTGTGAGTGCGATGTGTGTGTGCATGATATGTGTGTGTGTGTGTGTGCGGTATGTGTGTGCGTGTATGTGGTGTGCGTGTGCGGTGTGTGTGGTATGTATGTGTGGTGTGCGGTATGTGTGCGTGTGCCTGGTATGTGTATGCGCGGTGAGAGTGTGGTGTGTGTGTGCGGTATGTGTGTGCAGTGCGTGGTATGTGTGTGCGGTGTGCATGTGTACTGTGTGTGTGGTGTGCATGTGTACAGTGTGTGTGTGCGGTATGTGTGTGTGGTATATGTATGCGGTTTGCATGTGTGCAGTATGTGTGTGTGGCGTGCGTGTGTGGCGTGCATGTGCGGTATGTGTGTGCGCGGTATGTGTGTGAGGCGTGCGTGTGTGGTATGCGCGTGCGTGCGGTATGTGTGTGCGTGGTGTGCGGTATATGTGTGTGTGCATGTGCATGGTATGTGTATGCGCGGTGTGTGTGTGTGGTGTGCGTGTGCATGGTATGTGTGTGTGGTGCGTGTGCATGGTATGGGTGTGCGGTGTGTGTGTGTGCATAGTATGTGTGTGTGTGCAGTGTGCAGTATGTGTGTGCGGTATGTGCGTGTGTGGTGTGCGTGTGCATGGTATGTGTATACGCGGTATGTGTGTGCGTGGTGTGCGTTGTGTGTGTGGTTTGCGTGGTGTGTGAGTGCGATGTGTGTGTGCATATGTGTGTGTGTGTGTGTGCGGTATGTGTGTGCGTGTATGTGGTGTGCGTGTGCGGTGTGTGTGGTATGTATGTGTGGTGTGCGGTATGTGTGTGTGCAGTATGTGTGCGTGTGCCTGGTATGTGTATGCGCGGTGAGAGTGTGGTGTGTGTGTGCGGTATGTGTGTGCAGTGCGTGGTATGTGTGTGTGTGTGCGTTGTGCGTGTGCATGGTATGTGTATACACGGTATGTGCGCGGTGTGCGTGTGCGCTTTTGTACTTTGAAAGTTAATTGTATTCATTTGGGTCTATATTTTGCATAAAGGTTGCTATCAAACAGAGACTGAGCTCAGATCAGACAATAAAAGGATCACTTCTAGGTGGACCGTACTGTCACCACTTGGCAGTTGTTTTGTTTGTGTTTTTTTTTAGTAATTTTTGAAAGAAGAAAAAGGCACCCCAAACGATACCATCCTGCCCAGCTGTCAGCACTGGCTGTGGAATGCAGCCAAGGGCAACCTATGGAAGTCAGTGAAAGCAGAGTGGCTGGACTCTGGGCAAGCTTTGCGCCCGCTGTACCCTACCCTGGACAGCTCTTCCCTGTTCCCTCGTATTTAGCAGGCTTAGGCGTCTGAGTGAAGGGTCGCTGGGCACGTAGAGGCCTCCTCTGTGGCTATTAACAAGCGGCACGGATTCAGCCCCTTCAGCAACAGGTGTAGCCTTTGGCAACACCATGTGATCTGTGGAATTGTGGGCTTTAAATGATTCACCTAGCAAACCTGCCGAGTAAGAAAGAGGAGATACATTAAAAACAAGTTGCATCTAGGCATCTGCATTGTCGGAAGCTATTTTTGGTAACATTTTACAACTTTATCCCCACACTGCTCTGTTAAAAAAAAATTTACATCAAATTTCAGTGGCAAGTCTAGGCTGACTGAAAGATATAATCAGATGTTGCAGTGATACTGAAAGTCATCAGCCAATAGGGATTCAGAACTAGTAATCTCCAATGGGTAACAGTCAAGCAAGCTGTACAATGCGACTGTGCTCGTAGTTCATTACCTGGGGTGCTGGCCAGTCAGTCAGAAACAATTTGCATTAGTACAAACTGTACAGATGACAATACACTCACTACCTTGTGATCGTGTTGTGGGGGTTTTAGTGCTTATAATTGAATGATTGATGGCAACAAGTTACACATCTGCTCCTTAAACAATCTTTCGACAACCTGCACAACATGATGTATTTCTTGGGCATTAATGGTGTCAAATCAGAGACCAAAGAGCAAATCTCCCCAATTCTTTTGTTACGCTAATTCACCATGGAACGAGAAATCAAATCGTACTTAAAAGGAAACCCATGCATTTCCCTCCTCCTCTCGCCACTCTAATATTCTTTTATTGTCTGCAAGTCTTTCAGTCTCCCCACGCCACGCCCCTGATTGAGAGGATGAATTCTTCATGGGTTCTACCAATGGTGATCTTGATCCATATTTGTTTTATGGGATGTGGATATCAAGAGGTAGCACACAGCAGCTGGAAGGTTCAGGGCTTGCCTGCTGATTTTTTTTTATCTTTCTCTTCTTTTGGGAAGTGCTTGGCCTCCATTCACCACTTGCATCCCCCCGGGGCTAAGGTAGGGGACGCAGTGTGTCGGGAAAGCCCAGGTCCAGCCCCATTTCCTACCGCTCTGTGGCACAGCACTCTGAAGAGCAAAGTGATGCGCCACCAGGAAAGCAGACTTTGTTTTCCCTTAGTTGCTCACCAGAGCAACCTTTCTCTTAACTTGTTTCTTCACTTGTCCTATTACCATCTCCTTTTGCCGTGCACCGTCTCTGAATCTCTCCTGCCTTCCAGCCTATCACAGACCTTCCTTTTTGTACTTTCCTCCCCTCCCCCCTTTCCCTGCCCCTGCACTTGCTTAAAAACCTGGTCCATCTCCAGCTTTTTCCAGTTCTGATGAAGGGTCATCGACCTGAAACGTTAACTCGGTTTCTCTCTCTACAGATGCTGCCTGACCGGCTGAGTATTTCCAGCATTTTCTGTTTTGATTTCAGATTTCCAGCTTCCGCAGTATTTGGCTTTTGTATTAACCTTTCTCTCTTGCTACCTTTAGCTCCCAATGCTGCCTGCTCAACACTAAAGAATTAACATTAGTCCTTCCTCCTGCAAAATGGGCAACTTCGGAGCAGCCAGATTTCCCACTGGGTATGAACCTGGCTATGATGCCCTCTGGTTTGCAAAATATTGTCCTCTGGTTTGCTAGATGGAAGAGTATTTTGCAACCTCATGCTCTCAACAATGGGCTGCCACCTTGAAAATAATAACCAGTACTGAGTCACGAGTTCTGCAATCTATATTTTGTGCAGACAGTACAACATTACGAGCTCAGTTTCTGCAGGACAGTACTGATCACAGCGGGAGAGGCACAACAGTGGGTGGTGGGAAGCCCCAGTGACATTGAACTAGTTTAGCGCTCTCCTTTAACACTGGCACCATTGCATACAGAACTAATTCTAGAGCCAGTGCTTCAGAAACAACCCCCTGCCCCCAACTCTATCCCACCTCCTGTCACGCGCAAGGTAACAGATGAGACAGAGCCCAATAAAATATCTTTTAAAAAGAAAATGTGTCTGTCCATCAAATAATTTTAACTGATATTAATAAATGGTGGCATCAATTATAGTTCGATTGATGCCAAATCTTAAGGTGCTTTTCCTATGTTTTCTGGCAGTGTAATGACAGGGCCCGAGTGGAGAGAAAGTGCTTCATTAGCGTATGTAATAATTGTAATAAACAGTGCCCTGTGAACAATTGCTGATTATTTAGATTCATTTAACATTTGGAGGAGTGCTCGAGACATCGACATAATACAAATATTTATAGCAAACATGCTTTCTCATATTTAATCGCATAAACTTCTCCCTGTGAACTGCTTGTTAAAAATAAATACTATATTACCGTGATTGCAGTATTTATCGTTTCCCATTAATGACTTTGCAACTTTGAGTTATAAGATGTTGAGTGTTTTAGAAAACTCAGTTAAAATCCTTATAACAGGCTTGGGTTCTGTACCAAGCATCTGAAGCTGAGCAATGTAATGTGTTTTAGATGTCTCCCGTTACTGGCTAATTAGACAGGGTTAATTCATTTTGTCTGGTCATTATTATAAATCTTATTGAACTGATCACCAAGCATCAGAAAATGTCAGAATAACGTATTGAGCTCATTTCACTTTTAATATAAGCCAATGGCATTTTCGAAAAATATTGCTCTTCCACATTGCTGAGGACACTTCCTGAATGCTTTGGACGACAGCAGCAAAATCCCCAACCTAGCTTCGAGCGATTCGGAGAGGTTGACTCTAAAGTCAGCTGCTGCTTTGATTCAAACCCCCGCACCGATAACTCCTGGATTTAGCTGCGTGTTGTCAAACATGGCCAGCGTGAGTTTGAGAATAGGCAGGGTGGCAGTTTCACTGAGGATCCAGAATGACCCAGGCGGCTGCTGTCAGTTTACGCGCGGGGAGGCAAATGATGAGCTTGCCGTGCATTTCTTCTCAGCTATGTAACGGCTGGTTAGCAATTGAAAAGATAAAAGTACGGGAAAATATTTGCATTTTTTTTAATCAGCAACCATGTTGCTTAAGCTTCGTTATTTATATTTCCCAACTTGGGCCAAATTTGGAGTTTCAAAAGTCGACTTGTCTCATCGCCGGTAAGGGAAAAGAGGTAAAGCTTTGCTGGAGAATGTCTCTCTAGATGCAGTCAG
The DNA here is from genome assembly GCF_052327205.1 of Somniosus microcephalus. Classification (NCBI taxonomy): domain Eukaryota; kingdom Metazoa; phylum Chordata; class Chondrichthyes; order Squaliformes; family Somniosidae; genus Somniosus; species Somniosus microcephalus. The sequence continues at coordinate 29,652,358 of NC_141015.1, forward strand.
CTACAATCATTCAGTATTGGGGTTTATAGATGCTCCAGATAGACTGCTGCATTTCCATAAGTACTGTGAAATCAGAACTGGGTCAGCCTTACGTCCCAAATCAGACGGCTATCTCTCAGTTATATTTCTTTTGCTAAATTTACAGGGTTAGCAACTATAACATAAAGGAGCTCGAGGAAGCCTGTCACCTATTAATGGGATACATTGGAAACTTTAATACTTTACTTAGGGTCAAGCGCTGCAAAATGTTCACGTTGTCACTTGTGGAGAATAAATAGGGGGCAAGGAAATAAACATCCTATTTACTCTAATGTCAGAGAGTGTGCGAGTGAGGGAGTGTGTGCGAGTGAGGGAGTGTGTGAGAGTGAGGGAGAGTGTGAGAGTGAGGGAGAGTGTGAGAGTGAGGGAGTGTGTGAGGGAGTGTGTGCGAGTGAGGGAGTGAGGGAGTGTGTGCGAGTGAGGGCGAGTGAGGGAGTGAGAGAGAGTGTGTGAGAGTGTGTGAGAGTGAGGGAGTGTGTGAGAGTGAGGGAGAGTGGGAGTGTGTGAGAGTGAGGGAGTGAGAGAGAGTGAGGGAGTGTGTGAGAGTGAGGGAAAGTGAGTGAGTGAGGGAGTGTGAGTGAGAGTGAGAGAGTGTGTGAGAGTGAGGGAGTTTGTGAGAGTGTGTGAGAGTGAGGGAGTGAGGGAGAGTGAGGGAGAGTGAGGGAGTGTGAGGGAGTGTGAGAGTGTGGGAGAGTGAGAGTGAGGGAGTGTGGGGGAGTGAGGGAGTGTGAGGGGGTGGGAGTGAGGGAGAGTGAGGGGGTGGGAGTGAGGGAGAGTGAGGGGGTGGGAGTGAGGGAGAGTGAGAGAGTGGGAGTGTGTGAGAGTGAGGGAGAGTGAGGGAGTGTGTGAGAGTGAGGGAGAGAGTGCGAGTGAGTGTGAGAGTGAGGGAGAGTGAGGGAGTGTGTGAGAGTGAGGGAGTGAGGGAGAGAGTGAGAGTGAGGGAGAGAGTGAGAGTGAGGGGGAGTGAGGGAGTGTGTGAGTGTGCGAGTGAGGGAGTGTGTGGGAGTGAGAGAGAGTGAGGGAGTGTGTGAGAGTGAGGGAAAGTGAGTGAGGGAGTGTGAGTGAGAGTGAGGGAGTGTGTGGGAGTGTGTGAGAGTGAGGGAGAGAGTGAGAGTGAGGGAGAGAGTGAGAGTGAGGGGGAGTGAGGGAGTGTGTGAGTGTGCGAGTGAGGGAGTGTGTGGGAGTGAGAGAGAGTGAGGGAGTGTGTGAGAGTGAGGGAAAGTGAGTGAGGGAGTGTGAGTGAGAGTGAGGGAGTGTGTGGGAGTGTGTGAGAGTGAGGGAGTGAGGGAGGGAGTGTGAAGGAGAGTGAGGGAGTGTGTGAGAGTGAGGGAGTGTGTGAGAGTGAGGGAGTGAGGGAGAGAGTGAGAGTGAGGGAGTGTGTGAGAGTGTGTGAGAGTGTGTGAGAGTGAGGGAGTGTGTGAGAGTGAGGGAGTGTGTGAGAGTGAGGGAGTGAGTGAGAGTGAGGGAGAGTGTGAGAGTGAGGGAGAGTGTGAGAGTGAGGGAGTGTGGGAGTGAGAGTGAGTGAGGGGGAGTGAGGGAGAGTGTGAGAGTGAGGGAGTGTGAGGGAGAGTGTGGGAGTGTGTGAGAGTGAGAGTGAGGGAGTGTGTGAGAGTGAGGGAGAGAGGGAGAGAGTGAGAGTGAGGGAGTGTGTGAGAGTGTGTGAGAGTGAGGGGGAGTGAGGGAGTGAGTGAGAGTGAGGGGGGAGTGAGGGGGGGTGTGAGAGTGAGGGAGTGAGTGAGAGTGAGCATGTGAGAGTGTGTGGGAGTGAGGGAGAGTGAGGGAGTGTGTGAGTGTGTGAGAGTGAGGGAGTGTGTGAGAGTGAGGGAGTGAGGGAGAGTGAGGGAGTGTGTGGGAGTGAGGGGGTGTGTGAGGGAGTGTGTGAGAGTGAGGGAGTGTGTGAGAGTGAGGGAGTGTGAGGGAGTGTGTGAGAGTGAGGAGTGTGTGAGAGTGAGGGAGTGAGGGAGTGTGTGAGAGTGAGGGAGTGTGTGAGAGTGAGGGAGTGTGTGAGAGTGAGGGAGTGTGAGAGTGAGGGAGTGTGAGGGAGAGGGAGTGAGGGAGTGAGTGAGAGTGAGGGAGAGTGAGGGAGAGTGAGGGAGTGTGTGAGAGTGTGTGAGAGTGAGGGAGTGTGTGAGAGTGAGGGAGTGTGAGGGAGTGAGGGAGTGTGTGAGAGTGAGGGAGTGTGAGGGAGAGGGAGTGAGGGAGTGAGTGAGAGTGAGGGAGAGTGAGGGAGAGTGTGAGAGTGTGTGAGAGTGTGTGAGAGTGAGGGAGTGTGAGGGAGTGTGTGAGGGAGTGAGGGAGTGTGTGAGAGTGAGGGAGTGTGAGGGAGTGAGGGAGTGTGTGGGAGTGTGTGAGAGTGAGGGAGTGTGTGAGAGTGAGGGAGTGTGTGAGGGAGTGAGGGAGTGTGTGAGAGTGAGGGAGTGTGAGGGAGTGTGTGAGAGTGAGGGAGTGTGAGAGTGAGGGAGTGTGAGGGAGAGGGAGTGAGGGAGTGAGTGAGAGTGAGGGAGAGTGAGGGAGAGTGAGGGAGTGTGTGAGAGTGTGTGAGAGTGAGGGAGTGTGTGAGGGAGTGAGGGAGTGTGTGAGAGTGAGGGAGTGTGAGGGAGTGAGGGAGTGTGTGAGAGTGAGGGAGTGTGAGGGAGAGGGAGTGAGGGAGTGAGTGAGAGTGAGGGAGAGTGAGGGAGAGTGTGAGAGTGTGTGAGAGTGAGGGAGTGTGAGGGAGTGTGTGAGGGAGTGAGGGAGTGTGTGAGAGTGAGGGAGTGTGAGGGAGTGAGGGAGAGTGAGGGAGTGAGGGAGTGTGTGAGAGTGAGGGAGTGTGAGGGAGTGAGGGAGTGTGTGAGAGTGAGGGAGTGAGGGAGTGTGTGAGAGTGAGGGAGTGTGAGGGAGTGAGGGAGTGTGTGAGAGTGAGGGAGTGAGGGAGTGTGTGAGAGTGAGGGAGTGTGAGGGAGTGAGGGAGTGTGTGAGAGTGAGGGAGTGAGGGAGTGTGAGGGAGTGAGGGAGTGAGGGAGCGTGTGCCAATGTGTAAATGCAGGGCTCCGTGATACCTTATTCCTTTAGTAGCAGCACCACCTGCTGTCTATTGCATTCCCCCAATCGCCTGAACAGTCAGCCACACTCCCACCATTTACTGCTTTCATTTAAGTTGGTGTGGTGGTAAGTAGGTTATGGATTGAGGGAGATGGTTACATTTAACGCATTGAGGCCGTGCATAACATTATTACTAAGGGAAACAGCTCCATTTAATTAGTTACACATTTTTAAAAAGCTCTCTTCTACGCTCAAATGTTCGCGTGCACTGATTACTTGAACAATTAATGGCTAAAATACTCAACTATTTAATTGTATTCTTTCTCACAAGGATTGCCTCTTTACTATGCGTCTAACGCACTGTCCACCTGCCTTTGGAACACAGTCTTGTGGAATCTGGATGCAGTTTTCTAACTGCTAGATGGTGTATATTATAGACAGTATCCGTATTTGGACATGCTGAGCACAGTGTCCAAATAGCGCCACAGTCCCTGTCATGTCGTTCTTTAGTTCAACCACCGCATTGTTGCTCTCCCTCTACTACAGTGCAGAACAGTAAGAAACCACACTTTGTTTAGAATGTAGAAATAAAGAGGCACATGCTATCAAAACAGCAAACAGACAGGAGTGAGTAAAGGCTGCAATCCAAACGAGGGTCCCGGTAATGCTGACCAAACCATCTGAGTGCTGCCCTCCTCGTGGGTTTTTTATGACACTATTAAAGGCGTTCACTCAACCTGCGGGATGGTGGCTGCCTCCCAGGTACCCGTGTAACTGGCTGGGGTCTGTTCCAGCTTCACTCAAAGATCATTTTTAGAACCTTTAAGCTTATGCCGTTCGTGTAATATGTTCGGAGAACGAGCAGACTGGAAATCAGGATGGAGCAGGGGAGAAGTGACAGAGGATGGCTCAGCAGGCCCTTCAGATACATCCAGCAATTATTTTTGATCAATGGGCGGAACAGTGCTTGAAGACTTGCCACTAGCAGCAGCTCGAAGGAGCCCGAGCTTTGCTGACAGTGCTGGCATCTGTACTTGGAGATTCGGCAAAAAAAGGAGCTGCTGATATAGATACTCTTCCTCTACATGTTGTAGCTTCCCCACCCACCACCTCCCCCAATGGCTCATTACATTTATCCAGGGAGTCGCCGAGTCATAACGACCGGGCAGGTCCCAGGTCCGATCCCCGAGGTAACTATCTCAGGCGGGTTGGCGACTCTGGGTTAGGGAGGCACAAATTGGGCTGGGTTCCCATTCTTGATTATTATCCAGCCACCCCTGTTGGGTGGGGGGGGGGGGGCATTCGTTTTAGATGTTGAGTTGAAGACAGAATTGGGTCCAACTGTGATTGTCCCCCACTCGCATGCTGATACTCCCTGTCAAGACCCATATACAAGTAATGATCACTCGAACAACACATCAGAGGGTGACCAGCACCTGTGTAACCATCCCGTCTAAGGAATCAACACCTTGAAGAAAGGGGAGGGGGGAAACAATCTAATTTAAAGGCAGCTAAAGAGCCTGGATATTTGACCTTATTTATGTTGACTCAGGCACAGGCCAGTGATATAAATGAACAGGCTTAAGACTCAAAGGATCAATATCAGCCATTTCGTCTGAGCGAATCTTGATACTGGCTGATCCTGCTATCATTAAAGTCTAATTGACAAAAGAGGTTGCAAAAAAACTAACTAAAATAGGTCATCACTGCACTCCGACTACAAGGATCAATCTAAACAAACGGAACAAAACGCAGATGGGAAAGACAGGTGGGTTAAGGGGAGAACACGTGGAAAAAAGAAATCAAATGGGAAGCAACAAGGGATAAACTACTTGTTGTCAAACCAATGACTTACTTGAGCTGATATATCCGTTATAGCCATATTTCGCTGAAGACAATGCAAAAAAATGACAGGTTAAGAGATGTGGAAAACAAGAATTGTGTTTCATGAAAGGTCAATGAGAAGCACAGGAAAAAAATTAAACACAGGGGACCTGAATTCTTAAGAAGTCGGTGGCGATAATGCACTCCATCCAGCGCCTGCTTTCTGTGCTTCTCTCTATATACACGCTAGTTCTTACACCAAGTGCTCACTGATGTACAATGGGTGTCATTCCCAACAATATATTCTCCAACACCATCAAAGATGTCCTGAAGATGACACATGCCACATATCCCATGGTGTCCGAGCCAGTACAGACATCCTTTTACCTGGATCTGCACCATTAGGGAGAAAGTGCTGCCAACCTCGGTTAAGCTCGTTGTAAAGTTTGGTATGTGTTACCCTGTCCTAAGCCTTGCCCCACGCCACATTAATACCAACAGAAGGAACAGGGCAGGTGATGATGGGCGGCAGACACGCCACCTTCTGAAGTCAAATCAAATGGTGCAGTTGCCACCTGGGTATTCCATTCATCTACAGTTCTGAAAGAGAGAGACTGCTGGGAAAATCCCTGGAAAGGAGAACGTAAAGCGAGGAAGGTTTTGTTGAAGAGGAGAGGGAAGGAGGAAAACTCTACAGTTAAGCACTAGGCCAGCTTTTTAAAGATCAGACCTGAAAGAATTCTGATGGCAAATGAAGGTGTCAGCCAGTGGCTCAGTGGGTAGCACACTTGCCTCTGAGTCAGAAGGTTGTGGGTTCAAGTCTCACTCCAGAGACTTGAGCACAAAAATCTCGGCTGACACTCCCAGCGCAGTGCTGAGGGAGTGCTGCACTGTCAGAGGTGCCGTCTTTCGGATGAGACGTTAAACCGAGGCCCCGTCTGCTCTCTCTCAGGTGGCCGTTAAAGAACCCATGACACTATTTTGAAGAAGGAGTTCTGTCCAATCAACAAAAACAGATTATCTGGTCATTATCACATTGCTGTTTGTGGGAGTTGCTGTGTGCAAATTGGCTGCCGCGTTTCCCACATTACAACAGCGACTACACTTCAAAAAAGAACTTCATTGGCTGTAAAGCGCTTTGGGATGGCCGGTGGTTGTGAAGGGCGCTATAGAAATGCAAGTCTTCCTTCCTTTTTTCTTTTACGAGTTCAATCCAAATTATGCTGAAGAAACAACGCGAGTGAACAGCGGTGCTGAAATGAGAAAGTGAGGTGACAGAATGCACGGCGGAGTTCTGCGGCAATCTCAGTAGCTTTTGCTTTTCTGCGTGGTGTTGAATTCTGGAGATAATGCTAACAGAAGAACTGCCTCACTAAAATTATCGAATTCAAGGCTGACGAGCGTGATTGCTGCCTGCATCTGGCGAGCCGGGGCGGAACTCCGCGTCTAATGCAGGCTGACTCGAGGGAAGGGGAACCGGGGCTGAAATTCGCTTCGAGCCTGCTCTGGGTGAAGGTTTTTTTTTTTTGGGGTGCTTCTCCGTAAAGGCTTTTGTTTTTTATTCACAAAAGGTCACTCTCTGGGCTGAAGGCAGGGCGGTGACAGAAACGTTCCCGGGAAGCAGTTCTTATCCTGGCATCTGTCGCTTGGAATAGTCCGGAGCGCCTGGGCTCTGAAAAATAACCGCCGAGCATCTGTCTTGCACAAAAAAATGTTGCAAGAAGAATCTGCTGCCTGGTGGTAAGAAACTGTCAGGGTGAGCCTCATGACAACCAGCAGCACTCACAAAATGAAAATGCAAACATAATTTCCATGTCACCACATATAAACCCTCCACTGAATTCACAGCAGAAGATGCAGACAGCATCATTTCCAGCCTGTCCACATCACAACAAACCACTCGCTGTTTAGTTTCCACTGACCCTGGTAAGAAACACTGTAGTAACAAGCCCACGCTAACAACCGCCTTTAGCAATAGAAATTCCTGACCTCTTCTTAAAGCCCCAGCCTCTCTTCCAGCTGGCCTACACAGGTCGTCTTCTGAATGTCATTTTGATGTAATGCACCCCCCCCTTTAAAATGTTTGCACAGCACTAAAAATAGGTCCGCAGCGCATAGCAAAAAAAAGGGCAGTGTTTCCCATGGTTTAAATGCATTGATACTTCCTGTATTATATGGATAACAAACTGTGCAAAAAACGGCTTGAAATTGCTTGGATCCGTCGTTACACAGGAACAGAGGCACACACGAACACACTCGAAGTTCCCCTCCAAGAGACATGCCATCCTGACTTGGACATCTGCGGAATTCCCCACATGGCACCATCGTGGTGAAGACTAGTTCAAGGCAACCCATCGCCACCTCGCCAGGGCAACTACAGGATGGACAACAAAGGCGGCCTCGCCAATGTCACTCACGTCCTGAACACAAACAAAATCACAAGGTAGGCTCGGACAAATAAAAAGGCCCTTTGGCTCAGCAATTTCATCCTTCCTGAACGGTCTCTTCCCGTTACAGCGACGACCTGTTTCTTAACCGAAGCTGGGAGGCTGGCCTGCACTCAGCCATATTTCCCAGGCAACCTAGTCCAGCTTTATCTAAGAATGACTTCCTGCCAGCAGTCCTAAACGTGGCCCCCACAAGCTTGAACCTGTATCTTTTTGTCTTGGTGCTTTGACACGTGTACAACATGTAAACATAAGAACCGCATAAACTCACTCAAGCTCCTTGCACAGGCAAAGCAAGTGTGGTAAGTCGAGTTCTTGGGATCACTGTAGAGCTGAACAAACTAGGGCAACAAACACAGCTGCTAAAGCATTTATGTACCACAAATCCTATAAGGTTTTCCTGTTGCCTTGCAGGATTCCATTGGGGCCCCCAGATTTAGTAAATATAAGCTGAGTACTGTAATAGGCACTGACATTGGGCATGTGATCTCAATACTCATAATCACATGGCGTACGCATGTGAACTTCAACCTTTTTATGCATTTATTGGTAAAATGGTAGGGCAAAAAGCAGAGTGATCGCTGTGACTGCTTTACTTCCTTGATTACTGAATGTTGGTAGCTCCTCTAGCCCCACAACCCCCCGAGATATCTGCGCTCCTCTATTTCTGCCCTCTTGAGCATCCCTGATTATAATCGCTCAACCATTGGTGGCCGTGCCTTCTGTTGCCTAGGCCCTGAGCTCTGGAATTCCCTTCCCATACCTCTCCGCCTCTCTTTCCTCCTTTAAGATGCTCCTTAAAACCTACCTCTTTGACCAAGCTTTTGGTCACCTGCCCTAATTTATCCTTATGTGGCTCGGTGTCAATTTTTTTTTGTCTTAAAATACTCCTGTGCGGCGCTATATAAATACAAGTTGTTGTTGATATTTGTTAAGTAATTATACATGTGAAGCACATTCACTTGTATTGTGAGAGTGTGTGCAAGGTGTTTTCTACTAAAATCAGTTCAGGTTGATGAAACGGTGTTGCTGTAGCCACATCGGTGACTCGTCGGCACTTCTTTAATCGGACCATGCTGCTTTCAAAGGTTTACTAAGAGATGATCGGGGGAACAAGGTGAGGTTTCTGTAGCTCACACTATTGCTGCTGCTGCTGTACCCTGTTGATATGTGCTAGCATGTTGGTATGTTTGGACTTCTCCAATATCATTTATTCCGCCACCTGCCAGATATCACGCATGCTTGACAAAATAATGAGTTGCCCTCCATAGACCAATAACATTTCTACAGTTTAACTTATTCAGAGTTCAATGGCATAATTGTGTTGATGAATGCACCTTTCGTTTGTGCTAATGCAAAAGCATTTGCATCAATTATTCCAACAGGAATTACTATATAGCTAAAAGATAGAAACACTGTACTGTGCGACTACCCTCCCGCTCATCCATTTCCCATTACCCTCCCCCTCATTTCCAATCTTGTATAAAATAATGGAGCGAGTCAATTATGATTTCAATCTGCTGCTAAACTAATCCATATTCCTTTGAGGGAAAGATTTGTTAATGTTGTTCTGCTAAAGCAACAGTGCCATTCAAACAAGGCACCTTAATGTCAGTATCATTAAAAAATTACTGTGAAACTGTGAAAATTGTGAACTTGGTGGAGCAATTGATTAACACACTGACCCTTTCACCTGTGGGTCATAGGATCAAGTCCAACCTAAGCTGCTGGGATGAAAGTTCCCTTTCTCTGATGCTTGTAAGGGCTCCTTGTGAAATGATCTTGGACAATTCCCGTTGGACATGGCCCACAACTAAGTAAATGGACAACAATTTGGGCAGTAATTGGCCCATCTCACCCAGTGTGGGAGATGACGATATTACACTGGACAAGTGGATGCCTTTCTGATTCTGGGCCAGAGTTCTGGTCACTAAGACATAAGCAAGAAATTCAAGCCCTGGAAGTAATACAGAAAAGAGCCACAAGACAGGCCCCTTCTTTTTGGCGCTTGAGTTACGAAGGAAGATGAGGAAAACTTGATCTTTCAGTCTTGAAAAGAAGTGACTGAGAAGGGACCTTAGAGTATACAAGATAATAAATGCTATAGAAAAGTTACATTCGGAACACTACTTCAAATTATACCATGGCAGTAGGACATGGGACATAGGCGCAAACTAGGAAAAAGCAAATTTAGGAATGATGTCAAGAAGATCTTCATCATACAATAACCAACATGTGGAATGGATTTCTAGGTCAGGCAGTAGAGGCAAAGCTCTTGTAAGAAACAGTTGGATACTGTGACGGGCGATTTGCAGATTCGTTCCAGACTCGACTGAATGGCATGGCTCAGCTGATTCCATCTTGTGACTAGATTCAGTATTACTGAGCTACTCGTCCCCAAGTGCCGGCATCCCTCACCTTGATGAGCAGAAAGACTCATTACTCTTCCCCCCCCCCCCATCCCAAAAAAAATGCCAACGTTTTTAACAAAAGAATCAATTCTTGTATGGGTAACATTTATTATACTGAATATAACGTCGTGCTGGAACTGGACGGATATATAAATTGTACCTCCTGTGATTTATGGCCTGAAGGTGGTGGGGGAGAAATTGGTTTTGCGTCAGGAACCTGTGTGAAGTGGGCATCCGAAGATGAAGGCCCGAGGCCCACGCCAAATTGGACCTTGGGCCTCATCTAAGGGGGAGTCTAGAATGAGGGGGCATAGTCTCAGAATAAGGGGTCGCCCATTTAAGACGGAGATGAGGAGGAATCTCTGCTCTCAGAGGGTCGTGAATCTTTGGAATTCTCTACCCCAGAGAGCTGTGGAAGCGGAGTCATTGAATATATTCAAGGCGGAGATAGACAGATTTTTGAGCAACAGGGGGGTCAAGGGTTATGGGGAACAGGCAGGAAAGTGGAGTTGAGGCCAAGATTGGATCAGCCACGATCTTATTGAATGGCGGAGCAGGCGCATGGGGCCTAATGGCCGACTCCTGCTCCTATTTTTATTATGTTCTTATCTCCATAATACCAGCAAACTGCCGACGCCAATCGGGCATCGCGGCTCGCCGGTCGGGGAATTCCCAAAATTGTCTGGTTCGGACGGCAAGAGGGCCCGTGGGTATGTTCTGGGAGGAGGGTGGGGGGTCGAGCGCGGGCCGGCAGTATTCCTGCTCCTCCTGGCTCCACGTTGAGGCAAGTAAAAAAAAAAATGGCCCGGATTCTACGGTGCTTCCGAAAGTGTACACACACAGTCGGAATCCTTCAGAGCGGCCCCGCAGGTTTCGGGTCACCGTGTGCGCTGTGCATGCGCGAAAACCCGGAACTTGCGATCTGTCAAAAGTTTCTCCTCGACAGATCCACCGCATCCGCTGTAAATTCACTCCTCGCTGGCGCAGAGTTGGGCCCAGCAAATACCCACCAAACCCTTACGCCTGGTAAAATGATTTTCACGTTCACTTACATTTAAAATTAGTTTAGGTAAATTTTTTCCCGTTTAAAAATGTTCACATTTATTTTTCAAAAAATTAAATTTTTATTTTAAATGTTTAATTAAAGGGTCTTTTAATTAATTTTGAACCTGTGATCATTTATTTTTATTTCAGTGATGTGAAATTTTATTTATTATTTATAGAATGGGAATCCCCCTTTGTTATTGGTTGGCCTGGCCCAGGTGATCCCAGGGATGCTTGTAAGAACATCGGACATAAGAAGTAGGAGCAGGAGTAGGTCATTCAGCCCCTCGAGCCTGCTCCGCTATTCAATGAGATCATGGCTCTGATCTTGGCCTCAACTCCACCTCCCTGCCCGCTCCCCATAACCCTCGACTCCCTTGTAGCTCAAGTATCTGTCTATCTCCGCCTTGAATCTATTCACTGACTCCGCCTCCACAGCTCTCTGGGATAGAGAATTCCAAAGATTCACGACCCTCTGAGAGAAGAAATTCCTCCTCATCTCCGTCTTAAATGGGCGACCCCTTATTTTGAAACTATGCCCCCTAGTTCTAGATACCCCCACTAGGGGAAACATCCTCTCAGCATCCACCCTGTCAATCCCCCTCAGAATCTTATATGTTTCAATAAAATCACCTCTCATTCTTCTAAACTCCAATGAGTATAGGCCCAACCTGCTCAACCTTTCGTCATACGTCAGCCCCTTCATCCCAGGAATCAACCTCGTGAACCTTCTCTGCACTGCCTCCAATGCAAGTATATCCTTCCTTAAATATGGAGACCAAAACTGTACGCATTACTCCAGGTGTGGTCTCACCGCCTGGTGAGACTGCACCTGGACATACAATAGACCAGATTGACGCCAGGGATGGAATGCTATAGTTCCAAAGATTCACGACCCTCTGAGAAGAAATTCCTCCTCATCTCCGTTTTAAATGGGTGACCCCTTATCCTGAAACTGTGCCCACTAGTTCTAGATTCCCCCACGAGGGGAAACATCCTCCTGCACCTACCCTGTCAAGCCCCTTCAGAATCTCACATGTTTCAATAAGCTCACCTCTCATTCTTCTAAACTCCAATGAGTATAGGCTCAACCTGCTCAACCTTTCCTCATAAGACAACCCCTTCATCTCAGGAATCAACCTCGTCAACCTTCTCTGAACTGCCTCCAATGCAATCATATGAACCACCTGTGCCCCTGAGATCCGTGGGACTTTACGCAGGCGTACCCCTGCAGGCCCAGGACCGGAACAGTCCGAAGCTCCGGAGACACCAGGTAAGTACGGAGTTTTCTTTTGGCTTGGAGGCGTATGCGGGTGGCAAGCCTCCGACCGCAATTTCCAGGCCAATAATAAATTTACCTTTCCGTCAGCGACCTTCAGTGGTCCCTTTAAGGACCGCTGGTTGGGCTGCGGTACAACTGCAAAAACTGAGCGGAACATGCTCCACCCCGTTTCTGCCAAATTCGGCAGCAAGGTCCTAAAACTAGCAACGGGCTTCTAGATTAGCACATCCAAGGGAAGGAAATCTGCTGTCCTTACCCAGTCTGGCCTGTATGTGAATGCATCCCCACATTATGTGGTTGACTCTTAACTGGCCTCTGACATGGTCTAGCAAGCACCAAACTGCGAGCAGGCAGCCCACTGCCACTATCTCAGGGCAATAGATGGCGGCCTTGCCAGTGGCACCCACATCCCGAGAGCGAAAAGAAAAGGGGATTGGTGGATACTAACCGAGCGTGGGAACCTTGGTGTATCTTGCTCTCTCTAACCCAGGAGCATTGAGGATTAGCAGAGCAATTTACTATCCCAATTACGGCCCTGGTTGAGATCAAGCAACTCAGCAATGGACCAGGGATCAGAGCTGAACCTTCCTGATCCACATAGCTCATCTATTCACTAGGTCAACCAGTGGAGCCATTAGAGCACTACCTTGTGTGATTTTAAACAGCGGTGCTGGGATGATGGCGAATGTAAGTAGAAGTTTATAGAAAATGTCATATTATTTAATCGCCTTGAAATGTTTATGCTTTTCAGTTCTTCAAATGCTAACAAAAATGGAATAAAAGTCAGATTGAGTAAGATTAAGATAATGCTTTGGCAGTTAGTCTAACATCAAGACTAGCTCATCCCAGTTATGTGCAGTCCGATCCCGACAAAGGCTTAACCAATCTGCCAAGTAATGTTCTACTTGGCTCAAGATTGTGCTTCGATCAGGGCTTTTATTTACTAAGAGTGGATAGGAATGGTACTCTGTAATCATCTATTTGGAACAGGATTCCTGAACAACATCAGTGAATGGAAATCGTAACCTGTAACTGTACAGGGTAAAGGTACCTACAATGGGACTGGTACACTGTAAGGACATACACACAGGACAGTGGCTAGGGACGGTACACTGTAACTTGGTGGCTGGGTTGGGTCTCAAATACAACAGTGGTAAATGGAAATGGTACACTGTTATTCTGCACCTCAGTCAGTATTCATACGTAATAGGAACGATAGACTACAGCTCTGTACTTGGAACACTTCTACACAACAGGAGTGCATTGTTGAAACTCATTTCTGAGACTTCCCTGTGAGGAATCCATTTTTCTCCGATTATGTTTTCACCAGTTTTATTTTACTTTAAATCAGATATAAATTCCCTCTCTGTGACCCCCCACTCCCCTCTCCAAAGTTAATTACTGGTTATTAATCTCCTTTGGTAACCTATAGTTAGGGTTAGATATTGTTGCTCCACTTTAAGAATCACTATTTATTTGCATTGTGTTTTCGTAAATTGATTTTCTTAATTGGCCATGGTTTTACTGTTCTTAACAAACGGTATCTTCTTCCTCCTCTTGTCCTGCTCCTACTGAGCCGAGCACCAACATTGGTAGAGGGGGTGATGGCCAACCTGCTCCCAGTGTTGCTCGTAACCGACCACCAGGAGCTGTCCAAGTGAACTGGTTACTGCATAGGAACGTAAGGGACAGGAGGAGGCCATTCAGCCCCTCGAGCCTGCTCTGCCATTCAATGAGATCGTGGCTTTGCTCCATAGCCCTTGATACTGTTCCCCAACAAAAATCTATCGCTCTCAGTCATATATTCAAGAAGGAGTTCGATATATTTCTTAAGGCTAAGGGGATCAAGGGATATGGGGAGAAAGCAGGGACAGGGTACTGAATTTGGATGATCAGCCATGATCGCATTGAATGGCGGAGCAGGCTCGAGGGGCCGAATGGCCAACTCCTGCTCCTATCGTCTATGTTTCTATGAAAGCTCCAATTGTCCCAGCATCCACAGCCTTTTGGGGGAGAGAGTTCCAGATTTCTACAACCCTTATCATACAGTTTCATTGTCTCTCTTCTGCCACCCCAACAGGGAAATCCCAAGCATTCTCTGAGCACCTACCAGCCCAGAGTATGGGGATCAATACTGTACCTCTCCATTCTGTGCCAATGTTCTCTAGTTGCTAGGCATTAAACTAAGCATGTTCTTATGTGCACAATCCTTGTTGGTTTTTAATTTCTGATTTGGGGATTATTGGGATTATTTTCTCAACACAAAAGATGTGAGTGGAGGTTGCAGGCTGCTAATCTGCTGCTAGGCCTCTGCCAACAGAGCTCTGTAATCAAGAGTGAGAGGGCAGCCTGGACTGCCCATGATTGCTCGATCTCAGGAAAGAAGGATCTCACCTCTATTCTGCACATCATTCGAAGAAGAAAAAGACTGAAGAATGTAAGGAAAAAGGCTGAGAAATGGGACTGGAGGAGTTACCTCTGATAGGTAGCAGCACAGGTACGATGGGCTGAATGGCCTCCTTCTGTGCAGGAATGTCTACGATTGGCTCTCTCCTCTCTCTGGAAGCTCAGCTTTGATCTCAAACTCATTGTGTGGGGTAGAGTAGGTGCAAAGCCATGGCCTTACTACCCTATGGCACGGGCTGCCAGGTCCCAAATCAGGTGGTAAACAGGATAGGAGAGGGGCAGGGAGTGGCCTCGTTGCTGCAGCTGCAGAAAATTTATGACAAACCTCAACATTTAAGAACCACGTCTCTACATCATAGTGTGTAGAAGTATGTGAAAACAAATCATTCCAATTTTTAAAAAAAGCGCATTTCTAACATTTTTTGATCTTAAACGTTTCCAGACAACCACGCCATCACTTGACTGTCCAATCCAAAACCAGGCAGGCGGCGATCCTGAGCACACAAGGGTATTTTCCTGCACAACTGCTTCTATTTCTACAGTGCACTTCATATATAGCAAGCAGCCTCAGTGTGTCTTATGGCGGGGGGGGAAAAAACTGAATACTGAGGAGAAGATAATGGAAAACAGAGAATTTATGTTGGTGGGGGTCGTGGAGAGAAGGGGAGCTGAGCACAGTTGAACAGAAGGGCTTTTTTGAGGCTTTTGAAAGCAAGGAAGGTGCTCGTAAGACGGAAAGATTATGGTAGATTCATAGAAATTTATGGCACAGAAGGAGGCCATTCGGCTCATTGGGGGCGATTTTCCCAGCCCTGGGGAGGCAGGTATGGAGGCGGGACTGCCGGGAAATTGGCAGAATCTGGGAGCGGGTACCCATCCCGCCCCCAACCCGCCTCCGTGCCATCTTCCCAGGAGGTGGGTACCCGACCCGCGCCAGGTCCCGTCTCCTCGAGGCGGGAAGGGGATTACAGCCACTTAACTGCCTGTTAACAGGGAGTTAACAGGGAGTTAAGAGGATTATCCCCATTTTTCCAACACAAGTGTGGGCTTCCCAACATCGGGAAACTCCGCCAGGGTCAGCGAGAAGAGCATTGGGTCTGCGGGGGTGAGAGGAATCGAAAAGTCCGCTGTGGAGGGGAGTGATGGGTACAAGTGTGGAGAGGTAAGTATGAGAGGTGAGTGTAAAGTGTTAGAAAAAATTTACTTTCCTTTGCTTCTTCCTGCAGGCTTCAACCCTTGGGGATCCGGAGGCTCCTCATCTCAACGGCAGAGATGACAGAATGGCTGCTGCATTCTCAGATACAACAGCCTTCTGCTTTCTGCTCAGGAAATAGGTTTGGTGAGACTTCAGTACAAGGACTCAACAAACAACAGAGAATGTCAGTGTTTGACAGCTTCAGAGCTGTCAAACGATGACAATTCATCTGTCAAAAAATGTTGACAGATGAAACGTCATACACTGACGTTCTCTGTCACCGGCTTTCCCTTAATTGGTCTGCTAAGCCCGCTGGGCGGGCCTAACAAGGTCAATCAAGAGAAAATAGCGTGGGTTGGCCGGATGTTGATGGAGGTGGGACTAAAACCCGACAAGCAGCAGTCCCGCCTCCAACATGTCCCCATTGACAAAATCACCCCCATCGCGTCCGTGCCGGCCGACAAACAGCTCTCCACCCTAATCCCACTTTCCAGCTCTTGGTCCGTAGCCCTGTAGGTTACGGCACTTCAAGTGCATATCCAAGTACTTTTTTAATGTGATGAGGGTTTCTGCCTCTACCACCCTTTCAGGCAGTGAGTTCCAGACCCCCACCACCCTCTGGGTGAAAAAAGTTGTCCTCAACTCCCCTCTAATCCTTCTACCAATTACTTTAAATCTCTGCCCCTTGGTTATTGACCTCTCTGCTGGGGGAAATAGATCCTTCCTATCCACTCTATCTAGGCCCCTCATAATTTTATACACCTCAATTAAATCTTCGCTCAGCCTCCTCTGTTCCAAAGAAAACAACCCCAGCCTATCCAATCTTTCCTCATAGCTAAAATTCCCCAGTCCTGGCAACATCCTCGTAAATCTCCTCTGTACCGTCTCTAGTGCAATCACATCCTTCCTGTAATGTGGTGACCAGAACTGCACGCAGTTACTCTAATAATCCAGAAGTGGCAAGACAGAGGGACTTAGGTGGAGATTCCCAGAGAGCAAGGGAGTAATGGGTGAAAGAGCAGCAGCTGATAGGAATATAGGAACAGGAGTAGGCCATTCAGCCTCTCGAACCTGTTCCACCATTCAATTAGATCATTGCTGATCTGTATCTTACATCCATCTACCCGTCTTAGTTCCATATGCCTTAATAGACTTGCCTAACAAAAACCTATCAAGCTCAGTTTTGAATGTTCTAATTGCCCTAACCTTAACAGCTTTTGGGAGGAGAGTGTGCCAGATTTCCACTACCCTGTGTGTGAAGGGCAAATATCTAGTAGGATGGTGGAGTGACGAGTGTGAAATGAGGAACAAACTGGTATCAGAGATCACTGGAGTGGGAGGTGGGGCAGGTGGCGGGGGGGGGGGGGGCGAGGCCACAGAGGGATTTGAAAGCAAGTATAAGGATTTTAAAAATCCACTCATTGTGGCGCGCGGAGACGGGGAAGGGTTGGGAGGGGGGCGATGGGAGTGCGGGGTCTTGGGGCGAGGGTGCAGACCAGGACGGCATTCTGAATGTTTGTGAGGAGCGAAGGCGAGTTGGAAGCCGAGGAAGAATTAAGCCTCAAGACAATATGCTTTCCTCAGATCCCCGACCCTAACAATAGGTTTGGGATCTGCGATCTGAGCAGCAGAAACTGTAGTACGAGCTTGAAACAGGGAAAGGCACTTCAGCCGCACAGCGACTTTTTCCACTCACATCAGCAGCCAGAAGAGACTATACCCAACAGGGCTTTTGGCAAACTGAACTGTGGCCTTTATTTAATCAGGTCAAGTTACGCAGAGAAATGTGTACAACAGTTTAAGAATTTGGGTCCAGCTCCTATTTGTTGAAGCACGGTGGCTCATTTTTCCATGTTTTACTTTCATCCATGCCAACTGCCACTCTGCTCCCTCTCTGTTTGTGTGAACATCACCTCCCAGCTGCCTCAACGTATTGTCAACAATCCTGTTTGCAAAACGCCCGGGTCCTCTGGACCAGGACTGCAGTGTCAACACGCAGGCTTTCCTTTCAATGCCACCAAGATGTGCGATTGTATTTTCTGTAAATACAGGGAAGAAGCCCCTCTTGAAACAGCTATCAATTACTGTAAGCTTAAATACAGCTTTGCTTGGGGGACACTTGACCACTGAGCGTTCAGGGGGCAGGCAAAACCACAACAAAAAAAGCAGACGTGCATCTCAAGCTTTTGAAATGGTGGCTTAAATTGCGGCTCTTCCCTGTGTGTTTGATGTACCCGATATGAAATATTGGAACACGCAAGTCTGAGCATTCTGGCTTCCTCTCCAGAAAATAAATGGTTAGTGGTACAAGCACAATCCAAAGTGTCGAGGGTCTAGATTTCAATATGTGGATCCTCTGAATTCCCTTTGAAATGCAGCATGTACATTCAGGATGGGCCAGAAAATGTCCAAAGTAATTATTGCATTTGCCAATTTGTGGAACCAGCTATGTGACCTTACTGAAATCTCAGAATTGCGTTGTAATGAAAGAAAACTGTCGGACGAAACCATGGAGTGTGCTAACGTTACTGGGGTCCACACTGAAACCAAGCCAAGCAATGATATAATGACCTTTAATGAGTATCTGG
Source organism: Somniosus microcephalus (assembly GCF_052327205.1). Lineage (NCBI taxonomy): Eukaryota > Metazoa > Chordata > Chondrichthyes > Squaliformes > Somniosidae > Somniosus > Somniosus microcephalus. The sequence goes on from NC_141015.1 coordinate 29,670,615, forward strand.
GGAAGCAATCTAGTACCACAGTGAAAGACAAAGGGCAAAAAGCATCATAGCTGAGCTGACGCTAATTCAAGCTGATTGTCAGAGCAGCTGAAGAATGTAAGAAAGGAAATGTGATCTGTACATTTGACCTCCCTTTGATTCCAACCCCCACTGCTGCCATTTCTAATTGTCAAATAGTCAACATTTCACATCTGCTCATATTAATTTAATGAAAATCTGAATCTCACCAACTCACTGTCCTTTACTTCCCCCCTTGATTCATGAACTATTTCAGTTAAGCAAGCCCTGAACTAGACTGATCCTTTTTTTTGTGTGTGTGTTTTGTTCCTAATGGATTTCCAGGATCCAACAACCGTTTGTCAGTCGGGCGATGGGATGTTTGTGGTGCATCAGTAACCAGGTGTAAACAAGAACAAGTCGCTCTGTGCAGTCCAACTAAAATGGACAGAAAAGTAATAAAGTTCACAACTAAGCGTCAAGTTAGAGATGGCATAGGAGTCATCATCCTAGATATTTACCCGTAGCGATTTATGAATATTTAAGTACAACAGCTGAAGAATAGGGTGCAGTTTAAACTGGTACTTGCTTAGAGAGTTGTGGTACGTGTTTCAGGGGATGTGGTAGCTGCTTAAAGGGGCACAATTTGAAGCCGGTAACTGCTTAAAAAGCATTGGTTTGAGACCACTGCCTGCGTAGTGGTTTGAGACTGATACTTGCTTAGAGGGATGTAGTCTGAGACTGGTGGCTGACAGGCCATCATCCACTGATGGCCTCATTCATGACTTTCTTACCTCCAGACTTGATTCCTCTAATGGTTTCTCTCCCGGCCAGCCTGCCATCCTCCATAACTTCAGCTCATCAAAAGCTCTGCTGCCCTGATCCTCACCCACAACAAATCCCCGCTCGCCCATCACCCCGTCCTCGCTCACACACGCTGGTTCCCACTTCCCAGGTGCTCAAATTTAACATTCTCATCCTTGTATTGAAATCCACCCATGGCCTCAACTGTCCTGATCTCTCAGCCTTGGCTCAGTGGGTAACACTCTCGCCTCTAAGTCAGAAGGTTGTGGGTACAAGTCCCACTCCAGAGGCTAGAGCACTATTTCGCAGAAGAACAGGGGAGTTATCCCTGGTGTTCTGGACAATATTTATCCCTCAATCAACATCACAAAACAGATTATCTGGTCATTATCACATTGCTGTTTGTGGGAGCTTGCTGTGTGCAAATTGGCTGCTGCGTTTCCCACATTACAACAGTGACTCCACCTCAAAAAGTACCTCACTGGCTGTAAAGCGCTTGGGACGTCCGGTGGTCGTGAAAGGAGCTATAGAAATGCAAGTCTTTCATTTTCTTTCGCTATAACCTCCTCTAGCTCCACAAGGCCCTTCGAAACCCTCCACGGCACCCTCCATTCCTCTCACTCCATCCTCCTGTGGATCCTCTCTCTCTCCCCCTTCGCTCTAACAATGGCAGCCGTTGTTTCAGCCATCTGGCTTCGACTCTCTGGAATTCTCTCTTTAAACCCCTCTGCCTCCCCATGTCCCTCTCCTCCACTGGGACCCTCTGTAAAACCCACCTCTTCGATGAAGCTACTGGTCACCCATCCTAACATCTCCTTCTTTAGTTCAGTGTCTGTTTTTCTCAAGCCATCCGTGAAGCATCTTGGGACATTTTTTTACATTAAAGGTGCTATATATGTATATATATATGTCCGGTTGTACAGGGATGTGGTTTGAGATCAGTAGCTGTTTAGAGGAATGGGGTTCGAGATTGTTCCCTTCGTAGTGATGCAGATCAGTTATACTGCCGACTCCTCATCATCCTCTAGTGAAGGAAAATAGAGCACTACACACATTGGTGCAGAGCCCTGTGCAACCATGTCCAAACACTGGTTACATTTTAATGTTCGTGAACAGTCTGCTAAAATTAAAAATTAAAAATTTGTGCGGTCTTGGGAATCCCTGGCCCAAGACCGCACAAAGTGGAGAAGAAGCATCCGGGAAGGCGCTGAACACCTCGAGTCTCTTCGCCGGGAGCAAGCGGAAGCCAAGCGCAAGGAGCGCAAGGAGCGCACGTCAACCCAAGCACCCCACCCACCCGCCCCTTCAACCACCGTCTGCCCCACCTGTGACAGAGACTGTAGGTCCCGCATTGGACTCATCAGTCACCTGAGAACTCATTTTTAATGTGGAAGCAAGTCATCCTCGGTTCCGAGGGACTGCCTAAGAAGAAGAAAATTAAAAATGCTAAAACCTATATTTGGAAAGTACAATGGAGGCCTGAGAAGGTTTTCAGCAGTTTCCATTATGTTGTAGCCAGCGTGAAAACAAAGGGATACATGCGATACGAGTTGTTTTCACATCACTTGCTTAAATTCAATTTGGGTGACTGACACATTGAGTTATACTGCACATCTCTGCATCGTTTCCTTGCGCCAATACAAAATGTGCAGGTATATCTGTCGAATCAAACGTCAACACCCAGCTCTGTTCAGATTACAGCTGCAGGTTCAGAAGTGGTTGGCTCCAATTCTAAGCTGGAATAAACACCCTTGCTTCCCAATAACACTTTAAAGTTGGATGCAAAGCAATGCAATTGGGGTCTTTCTTTTGTGAACAGCTAGGTTAAGATCTCTGGCAACTTTTTGCCCTGAGTAAAACGCCATGGCGTAGTGCATCAGGCTGGTAATTTCAAACCCGTGAACTAACTCCAGGCAGAGCCGAGGGCAATTGCTGAGTAACTTGGCTTAATTCAGAACAACTTGATTCAAACCGAATGTGACCTCCAGGTGTAAACAGAATATTATGCCATGAAATAAGATGACAGAGTTACTGCTTCTTATCGGGGCCCTGTCATCCAGCAACAGAGCAGGCTCAAATAGTTCAATTCCCAATTTCTGCGGAGTTGCCAACTCACAGTGTAAAACTAGTTAAAGTTCCAGGGTAGAGGACCAATGACTGCCTAAAGACTGCAGGTTACCTGGCATGACATTCAATTTGCATTTTTACAGAGCATTTTACATTCATTTGGCCCACTTGTTGCTAAATTATGGACACACACGGGGTGTCAGTGTTTGCTGCCGGTTTTAAAGGGTTTTAAATCCCTTCCGCCCCTTCAAATGGCCCTTCGGATGGTTTTGATCTTCCGTGGGTTAATTCCAGTGTCATCATGGTTATATATCGGAAGTGGTTCCATATTTCCCACCTCAACACTAATCTGGAGCACGAGCTCCACTAATTGCTGTGGCATCAACAGGAAACTGGATTGACATTGAATGCGGTGGCTCCAAGCAACAAGAGTGGGGCGTTCAAGTCTGTTGTGCCATGAGGTATTGGCACTGCTCTGGGCTCATGTAACTGTGGGCATTGTGCACTTGTGACAGAAAGAGATAATAACAGAACATTTATAAACTTAAAACAGAGTAATAATTAGAAATAAACCAACTAAACTCAAGAGTAAACCCCCACCAACCACCACCCCCAACTCCAGTCATGTACTTTAACTTTAATGAAGTCACTTCTCCATATTTTATCCAGAATAACATTTAAAGACATGGAATAATTTCAATACCACACTGCACCAAGAACATCCACATCAAAGCGGCACTGTGGGTCTCCCATGCTAATGCGCAGACCCACGTTCTAGCGAAGCACACATAGCCAACTTCGTCACTAGGAAGCTCAATGAACACGGCAGCAGTGGCTACTAAAGTACAACTTACTGGACCACAGAATACAACACAGAAGGTACGACCCCACATACGACTGACATGGAACAGCATGGTGTTAAACTTACAGGCACGTAAACTGGTGGAGCAATCATTAACAGAGACAGAAGAAAGTGGGAAGGTTCTCTCAAGGGTGTCCAAGTTACTATGTACACTGTCTGACATGCAAGTGCAGTCACGCTCACAGCGTCCGCAATCAAAACAACATGCGAGTTTCATTCTCTTGTAGATGGACATCTTGGCTATAATCATGTTTTCGATGGAAGGAGAGGAAGAGGAGCAGGTTAATGGCAAGGTTATTCAGTCTGGCAGTTGGAAGGAATTAACAAGGGATCTAACACAGGCCTTAGTAACGTAAGCAGGCTTGACAAGGAAGAAGAGCTAAGACTATTTCATGAAAGTAGTGATCAAAAAGTCATTTTTAAAAGTTCAGAAGAAAGAGTTCAGCAGGTAACTTTGAATATACAATTAACATTCTTAGGTATTTTCAAGCCAGTACCACATGGGCTACTGTTCAACAGGAACACAAGAAGGTGGTGAGAATTTCAATTGTAGACCTGTTCGCGATATCCCTTTTAAAACAATTTAGTCAAAGCAGGCAATTGACAGAAACGGAATTGTATTTTAGTGATTGGTCTTTTTTGCTGCTCTCCGCTGTTTTTGCTCAAGCCTGTGGTGCTGGCAAGAATTTGGCATAATTAGCATTTTCCTCGTAATTACTGCTGTGCTAATGAGCATGTCAAAATTTAGGTAGCACATAAAATACAGGTCCAATTCTTTCAAGCACACATGATGCTGAAATGGTTACTGTGCTAATTGATTCACTTGTTCAATGAAATTTGTAATATAAATAATATAAAACCATATTATTTGATAATAAACCTAATGTACTGGTAATGAGGAATAATTTAAGTTTCTCATATCAAGTAAAACAAAATCAGCCTTGGTTGAACAAGCCATTATGCCACATGAAGGACATATCTAAAGCTCTCGACTGAGTCAAGCACTGACCTAAGGCCATTTATATCTGAATTACTGGCCAAGCAAGGGTCACGCTATGATCGAGGAAAAAAAGGCACTGGAGGGTGATGAATGAGAGGCATCTTCAGTAGCATCCCCATTTCTCTGCAATCTTTATAGCGGTTAGTTGCAAAACACTCAATTTTCAGCAGAATTTTTTTTTAAGGTTATCCGGTAGCTGAGAAAAGATTGATCATATCATGCAGCATTAAGCCTGTTCAATGCACGCAACAAGGCTATTCGGTTAGCACTGGTATTTCAATGGAGAAAGTAGCATCAAAGCCTAATAAATGCTGGTGATGCTGGGCAGCGATATCGGCCTCTTGTCTTCCTTTGAATGATGCCAATCTTTTCAGTGTGACAGTAATTGAGTCTGACAAGTCTTTAAAAGGGATGGAATCTTGAGGGAGACGAATTATCTTGAAACGAAACCAAATACTTGAGCCAAATTATTCTTCCCAATCAACGGGGAATGGTGTAGAAGACATGTGGGTGCCGAGTTTTTTTTTAAGAAAGGAAGACTTGAGGAAACTCTTTCTGAGTCCATGCAGAACTGCCGAAATAACAGCATGCTGATATATATATATATAAAAAAACAGGCTTCAACCTTGGCAATAAAGAAAAAAAAAACAAAAAAAATTCAAAAAAGGTTATTAAGATTGAAGCATTCATAAACATTAACAGTCTAGCTCGTTTCTCAAAAAAATACATGCTGTAATAAATACATTGCATTCGTTGTGGAAATAAAAGGCAAACAGTAATAGCACTTTCAGACAATGACATGTTGGAAAATGTTAGTTTTTGATGAGATGCATGTAGTTCTACACACGGAGGACGTGTCCACTAACTCGACACACAAACTGCTATATGGATTCCTTGCAAAAACATGTTTATACTGCCATTTTGATAAAAAGTGATTTTTTTTTAAAAATCATCGTTCAGCAGAAGCTGAAACATCGCGCGCTGTTGGAGACCAGAGGAGGAGGAATGAGAAGGTCTCTGAGGACACCTAGTGGATGGACATCACAGAGCACCATGCTCAGCAAAATGTGGAAGCTGTTAGGGTCCAGTCATGGGTAGTGAGTAAAAAAGGGCCCAACTATCGAGAAGAATTGAAATGGTGGCAAATTCATTTCAATTCAAGAAGTATTGATGATTATTGGCATAAAAAAAAGAAAAATGGAATGAAGAGTTGTGGGATAATAGCGGAAGAACAAGAAGATTGTTTTGATAGGTGAAGAATAAACTTTTTCTCCTTATAATAGTTTCTCAATTTGTGGGACTTCCCATAGAAGATGGTCAGTTCAGTGAAAATACAGCAGCGACATTAAACTGAAGATTGGCAGTACTATCAAAAAGGGGAGAGAAACCCAAACTATCTCCGCAGTCTAATAACAAGTGCCTTTTAACAGGTTTCCCACCTCCATGTTTCTATAACTGGGGGAGGGTGTCAGGGCCAGGGGCTGCTCTTTCATCAGATAAAGATTAAAAATGGTTTTGTTTCTTTCGCTAACTTGTAAAATCAGCTCTTGGATTGGGCAGTTTGATCTAGATTATTGATGCAGGGGCCAATGAGACATACCTCCTCTGTCTGCCTATACTGGATTTAAACATTCCTCAAAATGATTGAAAAATAAAATGCCAAAAACAAAACATTCCTTTTGGCAGATCTTAGCCTTCTTCCGATGTCCTACACAGTTTCCTTCAAAGATTTTTAAAAATTTCAAATGCTCTTCCTTCCTCTCCTAAAGGTTTTCCTTTTAGTTAGAGAATGATTTCGCAGGTACCAGTGGCCCTTACTAACTCACTAATGAATGCTGACAAGCTATTCAAATGTATGGGCCAGTCCTCATATGACAGCTATACATGCACACTTTTTATCAGGGGGTCAAGGATTAGCAGCTAGAAGCAGGGGCCTTGACTGTTGCTTCCCCTCCCTAGCCTGGGGATATCGGGGCTGGCTGCAGCATTCCAACTACGGTTTTGGCGGAGATGTGCTAACTCAGCACAGACCGGGCACCAAATCTGAGACCTGCATCTCTGAGTGCTATACTGGCCAGTGCCTTTACCCAGCGCCACGCAATGGGAACAACCTGGACAGGACGGTGTGACTACGAGTGAGGAAGGTACAGGGATCCAGGATGTAGTGTTGAAGGAGACGCAGCCCTTGTTCTTGTCCAGCAGGATCGAGGTTCTTACTCCCTGTGAGGGCAGGAGCGGGGACTGCAGGGAGGATGAGCAACCTGGCCACAGCACCGTGGTACAGGGGGCCATTCAAGTGGAGGGAGTAAAAAGAAATGTTGTAGTGGTAGGGGATAGTATCATTAGGGGGATAGATAGGGTTCTCTGCAGTCAAGAGCAGGAGTCCCGAAGGCTGTGTTGCCTGCCTGGTGCCAGGGTTAAGGACATCTCTTCTGGGCTGGAAAGAAACTTGCAGTGGGAGGGGGAGGATCCAGTTGTCGTGGTCCATGTTGGTACAAACGACGTAGATAGGACAAGGAAGACGGTTCTGTTAAAGGAGTATGAGCAGCTAGGGGTGAAATTAAAAAACAGAACCTCAAGGGTAATAATCTCTGGGTTATTACCTGAGCCACGAGCGAATTTGGCTAGGATAAATAAAATTAAAGAGTTAAATGCGTGGCTCAAAGACTGATGTGGGAGAAATGGGTTTTGCTTCTTGGGACACTGGCACCAGTACTGGGACAGGAGGGAGCTGTTCTGTTGGGACGGACTCCACTTGGTCAGTGCTGGGACTAGAGTCCTGGCGAATCATATAACTAGGGCTGTAGAGAGGGCTTTAAACTAATTAGTGGGGGGGAGGTTTCTAGAGAGCAAATAATAGAAATGACAACAGAGAAGGTCATAGACTTAGGTAGCAGTGGGGGAATTAAAAAACAGAATGTGTCAGGAAGGGACAGAAGGTATGGAGTAAAAAGTAAAGTACTAAAAAGGGAAAAAACAGGAACTAAGTGTTACAAAACATATTTGAAAGTTCTTTATCTGAATGCACGTAGCATTCGTAATAAAATGAATGAGTTAACGGCACAAATAATGACATATGGGTATGATCTTGTGGCCATTACAGAAACATGGCTGCAGGGTGACCATGACTGGGAATTAAACATACCAGGCTATTTAACAATCAGGAAGGACAGGCAGGAAGGGAGAGGAGGTGGGGTGGCTATGTTAATAAAGGAAGGAATCACTATAATACAGAGAAATGATATTGGGTCAAAGGAGCAGGATAGTGAAACAGTTTGGGTGGAGGTAAGGAATAATAAGGGGAAAAAAACACTAGTGGGTGTAGTCTATAGGCCTCCGAACAGTTGCAACTCTGTTGGACGGAGTATTAATCAGGAAATAGTTGAGGCTTGTAATAAGGGAACAGCTATAATTATGGGGGATTTTAATTATCATATTAACTGGACAAATCAAATTGGGCAGAGCAGCCTTGAGGAAGAGTTCATTGAGTGTATTAGGGATGGGTTTCTTGAGCAGTATGTAACTGAACCGACCAGGGGGCAAGCAACCTTAGATTTGGTCCTGTGTAATGAGACAGGATTAATTAAAAATGTCCTAGTAAAGGATCCCCTTGGAATGAGTGACCATAACATGGTTGAGTTCCATATTCAATTAGAGGGTGAGAAGGTTGGAACTCAAACAAGCGTGCTGAGCTTGAATAAAGGAGACTATGAAGGTATGAGAGCGGAATTAATTAGAGTGGACTGGGAAAATAGATTAAAGGGTAAGACGGTACATGACCAGTGGTGTACATTTAAGGAGTTATTTTACAACTTCCAAAAAAAATATATTCCACTGAGGAAAAAAGGGTGTAAAAGAAAAGATAGCCATCCGTGGCTAAGTAAAGTAATTAAGGATAGTATCCGACTAAAAACAAGGGCATATAAGGTAGCCAAATCTAGTGGGAGGATGGAAGATTGGGAAGTCTTTAAAAGACAGCAAAAAATAACAAAAAGATTGATTAAGAAAGGGAAGATAGATTATGAAAGTAAATTAGCAAAAAATATAAAAACAGACAGTAAAAGTTTCTATAGTTATATAAAAAGAAAAAGGGTGGCTAAAGTAAATGTTGGTCCCTTAGAGGATGAGACCGGGAAATTAATGGTGGGAAACATGGAGATGGCAAAAACACTGAACAATTATTTTGTATCAGTCTTTACAGTAGAGGACACTAAGAATATCCCAACACTGGACAAACAGGGGGCTCTAGGGGGGGAGGAACTAAATACAATTAAAATCACTAAGGAAGTGGTACTTGGTAAAATAATGGGACTCAAGGCAGATAAATCCCCTGGACCTGATGGCTTGCATCCCAGGGTCTTGAGGGAAGTAGCAGTAGGGATTGTGGATGCATTGGTAATAATTTTCCAAAACTCACTGGACTCAGCAAAGGTCCCTGCAGATTGGAAAATTGCTAATGTAACACCCTTATTTAAAAAGGGTAGTAGGCAGAAGGCTGGAAACTATAGACCTGTTAGCCTAACATCTGTGGTTGGTAAAATGTTAGAGTCCATTATTAAGGAGACAGTAACGGGACATTTGGATAAACATAATTTAATAGGGCAAACTCAGCATGGTTTCATGAAGGGGAAGTCATGTTTAACAAATTTGCTTGAGTTCTTTGAGGAAGTAACATGCAGGGTGGATAAAGGGGAACCAGTGGACGTAGTGTATTTAGACTTCCAAAAGGCATTTGACAAGGTGCCACACAAAAGATTATTGCTGAAGATAAAAAATCACGGGATTGGGGGTAATATTCTGGTGTGGGTGGAGGATTGGCTCTCTAACAGAAAGCAGAGAGTTGGGATAAATGGTTCGTTCTCAGATTGGCAACCAGTAACTAGTGGTGTTCCGCAGGGGTCAGTGCTGGGTCCCCAACTCTTTACAATCTATATTAACGATTTGGAGGAGGGGACCGAGTGTAACATATCAAAGTTTGCAGATGATACAAAGATGGGACGGAAAGTAGTGAGTGAGGAGGACATAAAAAACCTGCAAAGGGACATAGACAGGCTAAGTAAGTGGGCAGAGATTTGGCAGATGGAATACAATACTGGAAAGTGTGAGGTTATGCACTTTGGCAGGAAAAATCATAGAGCAAGTTATTATCTTAATGGCAAGAAACTGGAAAGTACTGTAGTACAAAGGGATCTGGGGGTCCTGGTGCACGAAACTCAAAAAGTTAGTATGCAGGTGCAGCAAGTGATTAAGAAGGCCAATGGAATGTTGGCTTTTATTGCTAGGGGGTTGGAATATAAAAACAGGGAGGTATTGCTGCAGTTGTACAAGGTATTGGTGAGGACGCACCTGGAATACTGCATACAGTTTTGGTGTCCATACTTAAGAAAAGACATACTTGCTCTCGAGTCAGTACAAAGAAGGTTCACTCGGTTAATCCCGGGGATGAGGGGGTGGTCATATGAGGAGAGGTTGAGTAGATTGGGACTCTACTCATTGGAGTTCAGAAGAATGAGAGGCGATCTTATTGAAACATATAAGATTGTGAAGGGGCTTGATCGGGTGGATGCGGTGAGGATGTTCCCAATGATGGGTGAAACTAGAACTAGGGGGCATAATCTTAAAATAAGGGGCTGCTCATTCAAAACTGAGATGAGGAGAAACTTCTTCACTCAGAGGGTGGTAGGTTTGTGGAATTTGCTGCCCCAGAAAGCTGTGGAAGCTACATCATTAAATAAATTTAAAACAGAAATAGATAGTTTCCTAGAAGTAAAGGGAATTAAGGGTTACGGGGAGCGGGCAGGAAATTGGACATGAGTCTGGGTTCGGAATGGTCATGGTCCTGTGGGTAGTGGAGCGGGCCCAGGGGCCGTGTAGCCTTGTTCTGCTCCTACTGTGTTCTAATTCTGTTAGATTTCAGGAGATGGTTTTATTCCTGTTCCTGGCTGGGGTGGAGATCGCCTTTACAGAAGGTAAGTACTGTAGAAAATATAGGGACAGAGTGATCTCCTGGAAGAATTTCGATCGCCTAGATGGGTCGGAGAGGAATTTCCCAGATTTTTTTCTCCCAAATTGGCCATTGGGTCTTTATCTGGTTTTTCGCCTCTCCCGGGAGATCACATGGGTTCGGGTGGATGCAGAGTGATAGAAGATTTGAGGTTAGGATCAGATCAGCCATGATCTTATTGAATGGTGGAGCAGGCTCGAGGGGCCGATTGGCCTGCTCCTGCTCCTATTTCTTATGTTCTTATGTTCTTATAGACTTGCTGCACTGCACCAATAATGTAGACAGTCCTCGACACCAATCCCACAATCGCTGCTGTGCCAATGCTCAGGCCTGCAGTCTAGCCAAAGCCTCCGGAGGAAGAGGGCAGTTGTTTTTTTGCCTCGTGTCTGAGGCCAACTGTACCGTCCACTTCTCATGTTGCTTAAAGAACATCCCGGTGACAAAAAATGGCAGCATGGTTACCATGCTCTTTTGCACCTCAAGTGAGGTGGCGGGGGGGTTGGGGGGGAGTTGGAAACTTTGCAAGAAGGCTTGGGAATGAATGCGATTTTCATTTTATCTTTCTTCCTTCTGCTATGCCTAGGCCACTTAAAAGGGACACTTGACTCCCGCACACTGAACTCCAAAGCTGGCTTTCCACTCACTCCCTTTCCTTTAACGGAACCGCTTTTTTTATGCCACAGGGCTGCTGTATTTTCTACAGATTCAAAGTGATCTGTGGGCAGTGCTGAAGATGATGTGTACGTATGATTAACTGCTACACATGCAACATAAAAATCTCTTGCTTAAGGTAGACAGGTTGGACCGCACTCTGGGCAACAGGGAACCCGTTTTTACTCACAATAGATCACTACCAGTGTGCAGTTAAATTATAGAGTTTCATGTTCCAGGGCAGCAAGGAGAAAAATAAATTAAAAATACATCAATCATCAAAAGGTACTTGCAATCATTTCATACATGGATTCTCATGTGCCTGAGTTCCACGGAAAAAGGTCTATATGTAACTGTGCTTTGTGTTTTCTCTTTTCCCCCATTACATTTTCTACAACAGTGAGACAAACCTAGAAGGGGTGAACGCTTAAGAAATAAGTTCATACACACAGAAGAAATGCAGATAGATACCAAACTTTAGCACATTTTCTCTAACAAATCATCCCGTACAACTCTTCAAAAAAACAAATTAAAATGGCGATTCCACACCCTCTTCCCCCCTCCCCCGCTCCACCTAGAAGAGATTTCCTTTGCAAATTCCAGAACGTTCTTTGAATAATTTAGATTACGATGAAAAAATAATGATACTTTTAAGCTGAATTTTTGTTGCGCTTTCAAGCAGTCAGGTTTTTTTAAAAAAAAAAGATAAAGCTACTCACTTTAATTATTCTTGACCTCTGTGGATGCACCAAGTTTTTTTTTTGTTTAAATTATTAATAATGGGCCTAAAAGGTTTGGACAAGTGGCTAAGTAGGTCAGGTATATGTTAACAATGTGACATGACTAATGCCAATGTAATGATAAATCTGCTGGAATCTCATTCTAAATGTGACAACAACTACTAAGATGTGTGTCCTTAATCACAAAAAAAATCCCTGTATTTTTGGTCCTGTACTCGACTATTGCATATTGCATGCTCCACCATTATGGGCTGTGAAATACAATGCATTTGGCAAGGATTTGTCTTTGTTTTTCCAGCTGACTTGGAGCATTACCTCTAGAGTATTCAAACAGCGGCAGTTTAGTTCTGACAAGCTCTCTCTTCAGCCTCACTAATCATGTCATTTTATTTATACATCTGTTCTACATCACATCATTAATAGAGTGAAATTTGGACTCCTCATTTTCGGCACGCCGTTATTCTCCAAGTATATTTTTAATTTTTTGTGTGCAGCTTAATCACATTAATGCTAATTATTTTTCGCTCCCAATCTGCAGCATTCATTAATTTTCCCAGATTTGCCATTATGTATTAATGGCATAGTGTTAATCTAAACCTGCCTTCCCTTTCAGGTAATTAAACTTCCTTTCATACAGCCTGAAAAATGTTGCTCTCCATTTTATTTCTCTTGCCGTACTTATTTGAGTAGGTTAAAAGAGTCGGTGAAGGGCACTGGTGGCACAGTCGCATTGCTACGGGCAGGTGCCCAACAGGAGCCAGGCACTATGCCATTGGGAAAGTGGGAAGATAAGTCAATGCGAGCCATCCCACAGTCACGTTTGGTTGGCCGATTTTAGGGTAGCATTGGAACAGGTCATTGATCCACTATATCGGCTGCAGAAAACACGTGGCACGGAGGAAAATCTTAAAATGGAGAATTGCTCCCTTTAAAAAATGAAAGTGGGGAACCAAGTTCCGTCCATTCCAATGCACATTACAAATAAAATCATTCAGTACGTTTTGCCTTAAAATGATAATTTAACTGTTTACAGGAGTCTATAAAAACCACATTGCTTTTTACAGCATAAAGGGTTGATTTCCAATAATTATTAAGAGTTGAGCTTCCACTTACACTGACCTCCATCCACATCTTATATAAGAGGTTTATATTCTGTAACAAACTTTATGGCTGTTGAATCAAACTCTGCCAAATGGGGCCTATAATTAATGGTAGAGCTGCAATAGAATGTCTGCCTGTACACTTGAACTGTTTAAAATGAGTGTGTTGCTGTTGGATAACAGACATTTATAGGGTGTTGTTTATATACAATGTCTACAGGGTGAGTAAATGGAGGTTTAACTACTATACTGTACTCCATCTCTGATCTTCAGTGACAAGCTAATAACTGAAAACATTTGATGCCCTTCACCTCTATCTATACACTGCTGGCACAAAAACCTGACCAATTTAATGCATACAAGGTGTACATTGGTTTCAAATTAGAATCAGTAATAACAAAGGTATTGACGGAAAGATGATGAAGTTATTACTTACGTCGTTTACAGCCACATTTCTTAATCCTTTTTGTATCTGTGATGTCATCGTGACAAGCTTTGCAGTAGAAAAATGCCCTGAAGCAATAAAGTGTAAGAATGACCATTTAATGGATTTGCTCAAGACTACAGTGCCACATTGTCTACTAATCTCCAAAGGTGGCTTATTCTGATGGAGAAAGACAGTATAATGTCTTAAACAACAACAACTATACCGCCTTTGACGTAATAAAGCGTCCCAAGGCGCTTCACAGAAGCGTTATCAAAGAAACCCCAAAATTTGACACCGAGCCGTATATGGAGATGTTAGGCCAGATGGCCAAAAGCTTGGTCGAAGAGGTAGGTTTTAAGGAGCGTCTTAAAGGAGGAAAGAGAAGTGGAGAGGCGGAGAGGTTTAGGGAGGGAATTGCAGAGTTTAGGATCCAGGCAGCTGAAGGCACGGCCGCCAATGGCTACTCAGGGTATGCAAGTTCAGTGACTGATGGCCAGCCTTTAAGTTCCAAATTCCTGAGCAAGGTGTAGTATGATTGTTTGGTGGCAGGGGGGGCGGCGGGGGGAGGGAGGCATTTTGTTCCAAATGAAGTAAAAGTGTATTCAGGAACACACAAAAACAGAAAAGGCCATTTGCCTCATCAATCCCGCTCCTTTCACAGACCATGCGCACTTTGTGCTATCGTGGGCTCTACCCAACATATTTAATCTCCTGAGGGATAGTTGTGTGAAATTTCTCCCTGACCCCCTAAGGTAATTGACTGAAACTCCAGAATATCAATCCATCCTAACAAGGACCATTATTCAATCCCGACCAGCTGCCTTCAACCAATGACGTTTCCATGGTGTCGGTGTCACAAGAACCATTGTGTTTCCTAAAGTCATTGATCATCTCTGTCTGCACATATCATTATAATCTTCAGCTCTACCTTTAACCAGATATGTAGCTGCTCCTTTTAAAGGAGTTAATCAGCACAGCCTGAACTGCTTTTGCTAAGAGTCTGTTCCAATATCCACACTACTCTGTGGGGGAAAGAACACTCTGATCCTTAGTCCTGCCCGAGGCTTGTTAATTTCTGTTCTCATTTCCTGTAGTACTGCGCTCACTGTCCAAGTTAAATAACCTGCTTACATCTACATTATCCATGGCTATCAGCATTTTAAAGATCTGGATCCTCTCCTGAACTTATTTCTCCAATGACAAGTTCAGTTGGAGAGTCACTTTTCATAACTCGCAGCCCTAAGGCCTCAATCATCCTTGTTGCCCTTTCAAAATGTGGAATTTTTCTGCTCATCAGTGTGAGGGATACTAAATGCTGGGGAATGGAACATTTTTACCTGGTGCCCAATATCAGCATTAAATGGGTCAACTGTAGATGCAGAGTGAAGCTCGCTCTCTACTCTTGCCTAACAACATGCTTAACTCCAAATGTTATAGTAGAAGAACACTCCCGCCTGCACCAGTGAGAGGCAGGGCTGGTATGTCTAACACTATCCATAATTGTGGCCTCTTTAAACTCGCACGTGAACCAAGTTAGTACCTGTGTTCTGTTGTTGGCCTATGTCCACTGGGAACCAAGTTATGACTGTCTAAATTCATTTCACATAGAAATGCAGGACGGTGGCATAGTGGTTAGCATTGTTGCCTCACAGCGCCAGGGACCCGGGTTCGAATCCGGCCTCGGGCGACTGTCTGTGTGGAGTTTGCACATTCTCCCCGCGTTTGCGTGGGTTTCCTCCGGGTGCTCTGGTTTCCTCCCACAATCCAAAGATGTGCGGGTTAGGTTGATTGGCTATGATAAAATTGACCCTTAGTGTTAGGGGGATTAATTACGTGGGGTTACGGGGATAGGGGTGGGATATGTGTTGGTGTAGGGGTTACGGGGATCGGGTGGGATATGTGTCGGTGCAGGCTCGATGGGCCGAAATGGCCTCTATCTGCACTGTGGGGTTTCTGTGATTCTGTGAACACAGAGAAGAGACTTTCATTCCCATCTGTCTGTGCTGGAATTGAATGCAGGCCTCAGAGGCGAAAATATATATCTCACCAACCAGACCACCACTGCTCTTTCTATTTATTACAAAATACAGGAAACTTTCGATTTACCGGCACCTAAATAACCGGAAATCTCGGTTAACCGGCAAAATTCAGGAGTAGGTTCAGGTAACTTTTATTACTTGCCTTCCTCCATTTGTTGCTGTGCAAGGGTGTGGCTGCAGCTGTTGCTAAGCTACAGAGACGCTTGCAACTTGTGGCCATTGTTCTGAAGCTGTAAGCAACAGGGTTTGTTGCTTTATACGGAGCTCTCAGCTCCGTATCTTTTACTATAGCTTTTGGTTATCCGGAATTGTTGATGAACCGGCACCACGTCGGTCCCGTCCGTGCCGGATAAAAAAAAGTTTCCTGTATAGTTTTGGTGAATGTAGCCCTCTACCCTCCTTTAAGACGCTCTTTAAAACCTACCTCTTTGACCACCTGTCCTAATATCTCCTTATGTGGCTCGGTGTCAAATTTTGTCTGATAACGCTCCTGTGAAGCGCCGTGGGAGGTTTTACTAAGTTAAAGGCGCTATATGAATGCACATTGTTGGTACGAGTGAATGAATGATATTAGAGCTAAGGAATGGGACGCATTTCTCACCCAGTGTCAGCATCAAGAACTGCCAGGCCACGTATGGTAATGACTAAATGCACAGTAATGGTCTCTCTTCTACGCCACAATGATGTAATCCCAACCTCAAAGGCCCCACTGAACCACTGTGAATTGCTCATTTTCTCACACCAGCCAGCTGCAAGGCTCAGTAAGATTGCCAATTCGGTGTCAGTTTGGAGCTGTTTTGTATTGCCGACCATTCTGTAACTATCCAGGCTGACTTCATGTAGAACTCTTACAGTCAATGGAGAGAGGAGTTCTTTCGTCCCGTCAGGATTTGAACCCAAGTCCCAGAGGAGAAAAGGTATAACCTAGCACCCTTCTTCTGCTCTCTGAACATCCTCCAATATTTACATTTAAACTTAAGTATTTCTATTTAATTTTGTGCATTTCAAACAGACCCAAAGAATCATCCGCATGTAACAAAACTTTGTGCATTAAAAAATGTCAATTCCTCACACAAAATCAAGTCACCATTACAAAGAATCTGAAATGGTTTCTACATGAAGTGCGAGTCTCTGGCCTTGACTGTGGCACTGGCACAGCACAGCACACAGCGGAGATGAGGTATCTAACTAGGCAACCAGCAGGTATTACACCTCAGGTCCCATTCTGCTTGCCAGACCACAGGACATCGGATTGTAGTGTTGAAGGCCCTTTGCTTACCTTCCCTGCCTCTCAGCTTGAACCCAGGAACACTTAGCCCAAGAGGCTTCAAAGGGCAAACTGATCGACACTCAGGGAGCAAAAGATCCTTCAAGCTACAGCAACTGAACCAAATGATTTTTGGCCGCTTCTGACCCAGTTCTGAGTGGGACTAAACTACCCACAAGCCAGAACTAATCGGCATTAATTTGGTAGGTTAACTCAGTAAATTTGCGGGATGGCTGTTTGGGGGAAAGTTCAGGCTGATGCAGTAGGGGGCGCTCTTCTGAGATTAGAGCTGAGGAATTTGGGAGATATTTTCTGTTTTTAGAAGCTGAGGTATTACTCTCATCATTTTTTATTATTTATTTTAAGGGCAACCAATAGAAATGTTAATTAATTCACTTTTCCACTGGATGAGTTTAAGATTTCATTTAGCGTGCTAGCAGAAACTTGGCCAATCAGGACTTGCCTTCAATAATGCTCATTCGGCACCTCTCGTGTGGTTTAACAAGCGCTTAACTAGTTGAGTAACAACCAGAGGCATTAATCCAATTCCTATTAGAAACTATCAAAAACGAAGCTGAGATGCAAATTTTGTGCAACCTGATTCAATGACAGGACCACTTCCAGATTTTTAAAGACGAGAGACATTTGCTTTATGTGTGTAAATCAGAAACAAAGATCAAGCCACAAATCAGGGTTAAAAAAAAATGCACCATTTTTTCTCTAATTCGCATTGAAAATTATATTCAAATCAATTGCTTGGTGAGTTCTGGCCTTCTTTGTAATGGTAACGATTTATTTCAACAACCAAATGGTGAGTTCTGGCCTTCTTTGCAATGGTAACGATTTATTTCAACAACCAAATCTTGAAATCTGTGAATTCCCAGCAGGGAGAATAAGATATAAAACTAGCAGCACATCGGGTTTTTATTAAAAAATCGTTTAGTGACCATCTGTTTAAAGTGCCCATGAATGGAGGGATTCTCTATGGGCGTACCGTGACCATGAGGACTGTGGCGGTTCAAGGCGGCGGCTCACCACCACCTGCTCAAGGGCAATTAGGGATGGGCAATAAATGCCGGCCTTGCCAGCGACGCCCACATCCCAGGAATGAACATAAATAAAATCTCAGCTGTTTAAAATGCCCATGAATGGAGTGATTCTCGGCTGTTTAAAGTGCAGGTGGGCACGATCCAGCAAACCTTTCAGAGGACCCAGCGCTAGCTCGTGGGGTTGGTGCTCAGTCTCTAGTAGCTGGGCTCCAGGTAGCTTTCTCCCTCCAGCACTGAACCGGTGTAAAGATTGTAGCAAAAATCCATGCTGAACAGGATTGTGGCCAAATAGTTTAGCTGCTGCAGAATTAGGTCCAACTCAGTGGGTGAGACGATTCCGACCTGGTCTTTTTCATATCCCCCAGCGGAAAACTACCAAATTTTTTGATGAAAGATTATTAATACAGCATTAACAGGCATTAATAAGCAACAGCAGTTTTTTTTGGAAAAAAAATAGTTTGGATGCCGTTCCCCTTTTTGGGGGGGGGGTGGAAAAT
The DNA here is from genome assembly GCF_052327205.1 of Somniosus microcephalus. NCBI lineage: Eukaryota > Metazoa > Chordata > Chondrichthyes > Squaliformes > Somniosidae > Somniosus > Somniosus microcephalus. The sequence continues at coordinate 29,689,119 of NC_141015.1, forward strand.
AGGGAACAGCATAAAAGAAAAGAAAACCTGGAGGTTTCACTTATCATCCAGTCTTTCACTAACTTCTGGATTCAGTTCCTTGCTCACTGCCAATGAAAAACAATCCACATTGCTGGGCTTGAGTAGAGTGAGTTTTGCTCTGTATCTTGACTGTGTTATAAATGACCAGGGGCTGTTTGATTGATGCTGACACTGGGCCCGCTACAGAAGGCCTCTCAAAGCTTTTCCTTATTATTTGTTGCATGAATATAATTGCATGCCTTCCTTAATTGTTCAATGATGTTAATCGCTTTTCTGATATTACTATTCCTTGTTTCAGAAGGAAAACCTTTTGGTTCTTAAGATCTACATATTCCCCCCTTCCTCTGGTAAGGTTCTGACTGGCACCAATTGTCACACTTCCACAATACTGGCCAGGCGTGCAGGAGATTCTGGCCTGTGCAGCGTACTCCACAACAGCAGTCGATGGCACTCTGTGATCAGTGGACTGGGAGCATGTTTCCACAGCACGGGATTGTATCCAGCGATGTGTTCCCCTCCTCCCGAAGCTGAGGGTGGTGGTTGGCCGAGGAGAGTACGCAGTGAGTCCAGTGATACCTGAGCAGCACTGAGGGCGGAGAGTTGAACACGGCCCCTCTTGCTGCGAGAGCCACAAAGCTCCCAGATGTGTTCAGAAGTCTCACCCGTCCAATTGAGCCTTTTACAGAGTCAATGTTGAAGAACATTTCAGACATAACACCAAACTTTACACGTGCTTAAAACATTGTCACCATCAGTTATGACAAAGCTCCGTTAATGTACAAGGTGAGTTGCGTTGCTGGATTACAAATAACAACAACAACAACTTGTATTTATATAGCCTCTTTAACGTGGTAAAACGTCCCAAGGCGCTGCACAGGAGTGTTTTAAGACAAAAAATTTGATACCGAGCCACATAAGGAGAAATTAGGGCAGGTGACCAAAAGCTTGGTCAAAGAGGTCGGTTTTAAGGAGCCTCTTAAAGGAGAAAAGAGAGGGAGCGAGGCGGAGAGGTTTAGGCAGGGAATTCCAGAGCTTAGGGCCCAGGCAACAGAAGGCACAGCCACCAAAGGTTGAGCGATTATAATCAGGGATGCTCAAGAATTAGAGGAACGCAGCTATCTCGGGTGGGGGGGGGGTTGTTGTGGGGCTGAAGGAGATTACAGAGGTAGGGAGGGGCGAGGCCGTGGAGGGATTTGAAAACAAGGATGAGAATTTTGAAATCGATGATGAATTTACTCTCATGCTTGTTCTGACGGCTCAACAGGAAAAGTAAAATTCCTCCCTCCCGCCCCTCCAAATAAAAGTCAAGATATGGGAGTGTTTATTATTTGGCATATTACATCATTAATTGGAAACAGATTACAATTACTTTCAATTCCCATGGATCAAAGGTAAAAGCTACCTTTTCACTTCCTTGGCATCGTTTGCAATGAAGAATCCCAATGTGCCTTCATGGATCTTGATGTGGTTCCCAGGATTGATTAATATGCTACTCAGTGAAAACACAAAACACCACATTTCTGTTAGTCGCTGCTGGAGAAAAGCATTGCCTCAATGGTACAAGAATCAAGGGGGAATGGTGTAACCATCCCCACTGCAATGGAAATCACTCCGATATGAACGGCACTTATATTTCAATAGCCGCATACACTCCCCAACAGATGACTGCAAATGATTCAATTAATGACTGAATGGAACTTGCTTATTAGACCCATAATATTAAGATACATGGTAAGCAAAACACCATCTGCTGAAAAGCGTACACCCCTAAATAAATTCTCATTTTCCCCTAATTTGAAAGCCTTCTGATAACAAAGCACAGGCTTTATAATTTTAATCTGGATAATGTAGCTCATTGTTAATCACAGCATCTGAATCGACATCGAAAGTGCAGTTTTAAGGTCAATTTTCAGGCCGGTTTTTCTTGGAAGGGTTACTGCGGTCTTATCTCGACAGCAAGGTAGTGGGTTTGTTTGTTTTTACTCGTTCCCATTTGTCATTATTTTTTTTCTTCACTCTTATTTTGTTGAGGGTCCCCCCTCCCCTCCTGCTGGTACTAGGACATGTTCCCCAGCTGAGAAGGCCACGAGGTGTCTCGCTCTCAGGCTCTCCCCATTGTCACTCTTGAGCTGGTTGTGAGAAGGAGATGTCTACAATGAACTCCTCTCCAGTTTTCACTCTCCTTCTGCCAGTGCTTCCCCTGACAACGCAGCTTGTGGTCAGAAACCTGCCACTTGAATAACTTCTGGCAGAGTGGGGTAGAGTTTGGGTGGGGTATGACGAGCAAATTAGTTATATTTGAACCACAAACCAATTTTACATATTACATAGGATATACGGCACAGAAACAGGCCATTCGGCCCAACCAGTCCATGCCGGCGTTTATGTTCCACTGGAGCCTCTTCCCGTCTTTCCTCATCTAACACTGCCAGCATAACCCTCTATTCCCTTCTCCCTCATATGCTTGTCTAGCCTCCCCTTAAATGCATCTATTCTATTCACCTCAACCACTCCCTGTGGTAGCGAGTTCCCCATTCTCACCACTCTTTGGGTAAAGAAGTTTCTTCTGAATTCCCTATTGGATTTCTTAGTGACTATCTTATATTGATGGCCTCTAGTTATGCTCTTCCCCACAAGTGGAAACATTCTCTCTGTATCCACTCTATCAATACCTTTCATAATTTTAAAGACCTCTATTAGGTCACCTTTCAAGAGCCTGTTCATCCTTTCCTGATATGTATACCCTCGCATTTCTGGTATATGTAAAAAAGATTTTTTACTATTTTGGTGAAGGAACTATGGGCTAGATTTTTTACCCATTGATCGTGTATAGATGGTAAATCTAGCCCTATATCCTTAAACTGAAGCTACTATTCACAAATAATTTAACAGGCCTGTAGTAGCAGCAGTAACAAACAAACAGGTTTCAGTGGTCGGTGCAGCTCCCCCGTGATTGGAAAACAATGCGTGCTACTTGTAACATCATTAATTAACCGTAACTTATCAATAATTTAAAGTAACAGTCACTTTAAAGGTAATACACGTCAAGAGTACAGCTATTGCACGGCACAGCTGTATGCTAAATTAGGTAGTCGGCCCAAAGGAAAGAGATGGCTGGTACACGTTAACGACAAGAATCCCAATGTCCATCTTTAAATAGACGTGTCTGAAATCTTACTTTAGCCCCAATTGTTCAGTATAAACATCCAGCTCTTTCTTCTGGGCACTCTCAAACTACATGTTTTTTTTTACAATTCTACTTCTATATCCAAAGGCTTTGGTTTTCTGGTAGACAAGAAAAAAAAATGAAAAGGGCAGCAGTAGAGAAAGCGCACTCAGAACAAGCCACGTTCACAAATAAAGCACAGCAAGACCTGAATTGCTTCCAGGAATGGGCTCCTTGCAGTTGCTGACTTACGGTGCTGTCAATAGGGGCAGCTCCTCATTGCTGGGAGTGTGCCAGCACCACATCTCCTGGATAAAGCGAAATTCCGCAAGGATGCTTCAATGTCCTGCGGTGATTACCAGACCTTGCTTTATTTAACTCTCTTCCTAATCCCTCTGCCTCACTCTTATCATCATTCATCATCTAACTGCTATTTACCTCATCCTCGCCTCCTACTCTTGCCAATATTTCTAGCGTCCTGCACTACGGGTCTTGGCCCCTCACTCTGCTCTCTCAATAATAATTTTTTTAAAACAGCTCAGAAAAAACCTGCTATCATCACTTACTGCAAGAACACTTCTAAATAGAATGGTGATTCTACATTTATGTCAAAAATCATTCCGCACAAATATAAAGAAAATCTGAAATAGTACCAAGCAGGTCAATGAGCATCAAGGCTAATGTGTGTTCTGGGTATTTTTTGTTCTTATTTCAGATTTGCCGCATCTACCTTTTCTCCCCCCATTTTCTTGTGTGCCTTTTACAGCTTCTCAGCTATTTCCATATTCTTTTAATGTCTTTCCATTGTCTCACCAAGATTACTTTATTTCATCGAACAACTCCTGCTTTCCTATTCAGCAGTTTGCAAATCATTTAACCCATTAACTTCCTCTCTGTGATTGGAGCGCCTGTTATTTCTTCCTCCCCTTTTACTGTGCGCCCGCCACCCACCCCCCCCAACTTTACTAAAATGCTTATCTGCCAGTTTTTAGTTGCTGTGTCTTTCCAGCATTTTCCATTTTTGTTAAAAGTTGTGTCACATTTCCGCATGAAAGCTGTGGAATTCCACACAGCGCATGTCCTGAGCTGTCAAGAAGATGTTAATATTCTTCGACTTCGAGAAACTGATGATTTATTTGAAACGGAATAGTTTCGCAGCAACTAATGCAAAACAAACTTTCATTTATGTAACACCTTATCACGCCATTGAAAGGTCTCAAAGTGTTTCACACAATGAACTATGTTGAAATATGGGACTCATTTAGGCAGGCCTCCAACTGGTGGGAAATAACCCAGCTTGTAATGACGATCATGTGTTCCAATTACCTAACTCATGAAGTGAATTCTAAAGTTTCAGATCCAGGGATGTTGGGGAACGCGTATCCAGTTCATTATTAGTATGTTCTAACAGCTTTTTAAACAGAGAGATACTTTACAGCTGATGTCTTTAGTTAATCAAATGCATGTGGGTCCTCCGTGTAACACTATCGTTAGAAGTAACGCCAAGAGGAATGTTACACTGAGAGATGCTTCACGTGGGTTTTCAAAGAGGAATATATAAATAATGCATTTTATATTAGAGATTATGGTATATATTAAAGTGCCATAGCTGGTTAGGGGAAAGCAATTTGTACTCCTTGCATATTAGAGAAGTTATGCTGAACCTGTTTAGAGAAGTTATGCTGAACCTGTACAAAGCGCTGGTTAGGTCACAACTGGAGTATTGTGTCCAGTTCTGGTCACCACACTTTAGGAAGGATGTGAAGGCCCTTGAGAGGGTGCAGAGGAGATTTACCAGAATGGTTCCGGGGATGGGGGATCTTTGCTACAAGGACAGGTTGGAGAAGCTGGATTTGTTTTCATTAGAGCAAAGGAGGTTGAGGGATGATTTGATCGAGGTGTACAAGATTATGACAGGTCTGGATAGGCTAGACGGGGAAAGGCTGTTCCCACTGGTTGATGGTACAAGGACTAGGGGACACAGATTTAAGGTTTTGGGCAAGAGATACAGGGGGGATGTGAGGAAAATCTTTTTTACACAGCGAGGGGTAAGGACCTGGAATTCACTGCCGACGGAAGTGGTGGAAGCGGAGACACTCAATATTTTCAAGTGGAGACTGGATAGGCACTTGAGGGAAATAAACTTGCAGGGCTACGGGGAGAGCGGGGGAATGGGACTGACTGGGTTGCTCTGCAGAGAGCCGGCACGGACTCAGTGGGCCGAATGGCCTCCTTCTGTGCCGTTATGAATCTATGATTATATTCTATAAGATTTACTAATAATACCAAGCTATGTATAATATCCATGGTACTAATAACAATACCAGTTCTGACTGTTTTATCATTTATATATGGTCCTGAATCTGGGCTCAATTTGTATTGTCAGATTGAATGCGTGTGTCTTTATCATGGATACCACCGCATGTGGACATTGCACACTGGATATGTGCCTCCGTACTCACATTAGCTTTTCTTTATTTATTTACGAGCAGAAATCACTGTTCTGCAGACATCAGATCCAATCCAATATTCAATTGGCATTGTAATTAGAATATAAATTAATAAAACCAAGTCTCAGTATAGATTTCCGTATATCAGCAAATTGTTCATTCAGCACAAGATTGACGTATTAACGGATTCAATTTTAACTAGAAAATCAAGGAGGAATCCCAGGAAGCAAATTTCTGTTGGTATAGAGTAGGCTCTGTCTGGTTCACTGTGGCCGTGACATGCTTCCAACCCAAACACACACAAAGAACAACAACATACAACAAACAACTCCAAAAGTAGAGGCCCAACCATTGCAGACTGCAGGAACGGCTGCTGGGTGACTGAACGCCAAGCTGACCGGAAGCCCTCCTACTTTTGTCGTTACATATACCACTGCACACAAGCTTGGGAGTCAGATAAAGCAAGGAGGTGAGGGACAGACACAAAGCAGGGGAGGGAAGAAGGGGCAATTCATGAAGAAAAAGAGAATTAAGCAAGTAGCTACTAAGTTGGTTGGGTCAGCAATTAGATGACGCTTGAAAAAAATGAAAACAAAAATCATTAAAAAAATATTCAAAGACTCAAATGGGTGTCTCTGGAATGAAAGGATACTGCCAAAACATTAATTTACTTCATGCATTAACATTTCACTCAATGTCAAGCAACAAACAGGGGCTGGGGGTTGGGAAGATGACAAGTGGCTGTCTTTAATAGTGGGCTGGGAGTCAATCGGCAAGCTTGCTGATGCAAGAAAAACTGGGGAAAAAATGCTTCCGAAAAATAAATTTCCACGTTTGGCAAATTGAATGTGCGAGTACGAAATGTGGTCAGGCGTGTTAAAATTATCATTGCAGAAAATCATCGCGCTCATTAATTAGTTAACAAATTTAATGTGACTATTCATTTTTTTTCTTCCTTTCTTTTCAATGAATCCACAGCCAACATGAAGCATTGTTTAAATGCATGGAAAGCTGAAGACAGGCGACGGGAAAGACATCAGTTGAGACTTTGACAAGCAGACAGCAAAACAGCACTTTTGGCTGGCTGACTGACATTTACATTACATCATCGTGGGGTTGGCGGGGGCTGGAATAAAACTTTACGCCAGCTAAGGTTTTAATACGTCTCGGACACAATCTGTGGCACAGCAGAGAATGAAGGGCCATTTAGACAAATATGTGTAAATATCACCTTTTTTTTTAATACCTGCAAAGAAATCAGCGCAAGGACGAGAAGCTTTCTTTAAAAAAAATACTATAAATGTCTTATGTTGACTATTCTATCTGATGTGTTTTTAGTGTTATCCTGCTGACTTGGTGAGAGTAAAAGAATGAGCTCTCTCGGGAAATGAGTCCCAAAGCTGGAAGGTGTAAAGAATTGAGGGGAAGGTTGAGGATTGGTAGGAAAGTAAATGAAGAGAGATTTACCACTTGGCACCTCTGTAAACAACAAGAAAACATTTCGATCAAACACCATGGTAGAAACAAACAGCTCGCAACAGAAACAAAGGAAACAGTCCAACTTGGCAAACATAAAACAAACAAAATAGTTTTGTTTCTTCAAAAACATGAACGTAGCAAAACGCAAGAAAATACAGGGGGAAAAAAAACAAAATCTTAGGAACAAGAACACAAAATTTGAACGTTGTTCTATTTTCTCTGCGGTTTTGAAAGAATTAGGAAAATGAATCTGTATATTCCGATAGATGTCGGCACAAGTCTTGGCCATCTACTATGCTACTTAGCAGCATTTATGTATTTCACCATAAGATGTGTTCGGTGTTCAATGAGCAATGCTCCCGTTAAGCTGTGCGGCCTGGAGGTCCCGCGCAGCCAGCTCACCGGCTCTTATATGGAAAAACCGCACTGGCGCGGAAATTTGAATGGGCCGCGCAGCCAAAAAAAGAGTGGGAACGTTGATTGAGAGTTTTAATAAATCTTGGCCTCAAGGAGCTCATCGAGTTTCCCCATCTCCTCCCTCTCATGTGTTCATCACCTCAGCACCATATAAAGATCAATACAGGCTGCCTTTTCATTTTCCCCATGTGCTCACAATTAAATGCCTCCTACTATTTCCCTCTGGCAAAACCTTCCACAAACTTTCAGGAAAAATAACTAATGAATCAGAAACAGAAAATGTTGGAAAAGCACAGCAACTTGATCAGCTTCTGAAAGAGGAAGAGACATTTCAGACGTGACCTTTCATTAAAGCGGCTTGGCAGTAATGAAGGAACCCACCTGAACATTAACCTCTCTTGCCTCTTTTAGCTGGTTAAGCTGCTGTGCTTTTCCAACATGTTCTTAAATAAAGAGCTTTAAGATGCACTTTTTACCCAATTACTCCAAATTTAGACTTTGCAAAACTTTCTCTAACATAGAATCCAGTCGATCATATTTTTAATGGAAGAGAGTGGACAAGAAATGTATTTTCCATTAGGTTGGTGTATAACATTGGACACATATAATGACAGTGAGAAGGTGATTAGGCTTGCTAATTAGTGTTGGCTGATACATAGTACTTCATGTGAGCAGTTCATTATGTCTTACTGGTGTCTGATGTATGCAATATTGAGTAGAAGGTTAATATCACATTTAAATGAAATTAAGATCAGTTACCAGTGCAAATGCCAAGCAATGCTATTCTAGAAAGTTATAAAGTTCTTCAATTGGCTATCTTTGAGATTATCATCTGATAAAAAGGGTTGTATTCACCTGTGCATTGTGAACCCTTCAATACTGGCAGTCAAAGGAATTACACAGTGTTAAACTAAGGACTTGCAGCCGAATATTCTGCTTGTACAATGGACACAGCAACCTAAGAACCTCATAGTACAGAGCTACTAATGACCCCGTTTGCAGAAAATTGGATCTAACATGGACATTTAGTGAGGCACTAATTTGGCCCCAACGACTGTGTTTGAAGATCGGCTGGCTTGGGAGCAGAATCTATACTGGTCCTTATCCTATACTGTACTACAATACCGATTGGACTGGCCGGTTCTAGTCAGGCCTTTGTTTGGGTATAGTTTAGCGCACTTTGAGGTCAGTATGGGCAGTGTTTAAGTGGTAACATACAGCCAGCATGGTTATTTCAACCAATTTTGCATAACCAGTTGCTGCCAGACAATATACCCAATTTGAAGGAGCTATTGGACTGGTTTCCTCACTTTAGCGCCTAACACACATCCACAGCTGTAGATGGGTACGTAATCTTCGTTCTTGAGAATTTAAAGTATATTTAATTGCCAATTGGGATCAGCATTGAATCAATAGTGTTTGCTTAATGTAAATGACTGGATTAAAGAGCAGTTTGCTTAACACAAAGCTGTTTCCATTAAGTGGCTTCTACTGCATTCGATGAGTTTATTTCAGCATCATGTATGCCCTTTCACATTTGATGGCAGCTATATCTGAAATGCATTCAGCTTATGAGATATATAATTCCTTGTTTCCATTTCAAATCCAGTGTTAAATGGAAGTATGCCTGAATTGGCACTGGGTGTGGTGTAAGGCGGCACTGGGTGTGGTGTAAGACGGCACTGGGTGTGGTGTAAGACGGCACTGGGTGTGGCGTAAGGCGGCACTGGGTGTGGTGTAAACTGGCACTGGGTGTGGTGTAAGGCGGCACTGGGTGTGGTGTAAGGCGGCACTGGGTGTGGTGTAAGCTGGCACTGGGTGTGGTGTAAGCTGGCACTGGGTGTGGTGTAAGGCGGCACTGGGTGTGGTGTAAGGCGGCACTGGGTGTGGTGTAAGGCGGCACTGGGTGTGGTGTAAGGCAGCACTGGGTGTGGTGTAAGGCAGCACTGGGTGTGGTGTAAGGCAGCACTGGGTGTGGTGTAAGCTGGCACTGGGTGTGGTGTAAGCTGGCACTGGGTGTGGTGTAAGACGGCACTGGGTGTGGTGTAAGCTGGCACTGGGTGTGGTGTAAGATGGCACTGGGTGTGGTGTAAGGTGGCACTGGGTGTGGTGTAAGCTGGCACTGGGTGTGGTGTAAGACGGCACTGGGTGTGGTGTAAGGCGGCACTGGGTGTGGTGTAAGCTGGCACTGGGTGTGGTGTAAGGCGGCACTGGGTGTGGTGTAAGCTGGCACTGGGTGTGGTGTAAGGCGGCACTGAGTGTGGTGTAAGCTGGCACTGGGTGTGGTGTAAGCTGGCACTGGGTGTGGTGTAAGCTGGCACTGGGTGTGGTGTAAGCTGGCACTGGGTGTGGTGTAAGGCGGCACTGGGTGTGGTGTAAGGCGGCACTGAGTGTGGTGTAAGCTGGCACTGGGTGTGGTGTAAGCTGGCACTGGGTGTGGTGTAAGCTGGCACTGGGTGTGGTGTAAGATGGCACTGGATGTGGTAAGCTGGCACTGGGTGTGGCGTAAGCTGGCACTGGGTGTGGCGTAAGCCGGCACTGGGTGTGGCGTAAGGCGGCACTGGGTGTGGAGTAAGGCGGCACTGGGTGTGGAGTAAGGCGGCACTGGGTGTGGAGTAAGGCGGCACTGGGTGTGGTGTAATGCGGCACTGGGTGTGGTGTAAGGCGGCACTGGGTGTGGTGTAAGCTGGCACTGGGTGTGGTGTAAGCTGGCACTGGATGTGGAGTAAGGTGGCACTGGATGTGGAGTAAGGCAGCACTGGGTGTGGTGTAAGCTGGCACTGGGTGTGGTGTAAGCTGGCACTGGGTGGGCTATGCTCACAGAGCTCTTTAATGTTGTCTATGGGCAGTGAGGTTCATCCCGTTCCAAGCAATTACATATTGACTGCTACTGAACTAGAAATTCCTGGTAATAGTGCATCACATGACCTTCAAAGTTACCAATAATGCCTGGACGGCGCATGTTACTGTCAATCAAGGGGCCAATGGGAACTCAATGAGCAGCTGTCGGCAGTGGCTTTGAAATGTAGGGGCATTTCTGATTAAAATGATGGTAAATTTGAAGTACATTACGCATTACCAATTAATCTAGCTCAGATCCCTTATGATGATTTAATAGATGAAAATGTTTTACTAACAGTTGTGGTGGTGGAAAGGCCATGGTATTCCCATTGGTGATAACTGGGACCAGTGCCACCATGAAACGACATTTTACATTGGCTGCACTGATAGAACAACACTACTGTCGAGCCTTTTAATATTCCTTTTCCCTGAATGCAAACCAGTGGAAGGCATAAGAACATAAGAATTAGGAGCAGGAGTAGGACATACGGCCCCTCGAGCCTGCAATTCCCCAATCACTGCTGCAACCCTGACCCATTCTCAGTTTGTTATACATTATCTCCTGTTGTAGTAGCTTGTTTCTCTCCGCAATATAGAATAAGCAGAATCACTCATTGGTGAGCCGGTAGTGCAGTTGATGCCACTTCATCCTCGCTATCTATTTTTCTTCACATTTTTAAGATACATTTGTCAGGCTTTCCAAAGGGGATAAAAATGACGAGTTGCGATATATACCTTTGTAAAAAAAAATGGCTTAATATCTGCCTGTTGTGTATCCGTCCAAACAAGTACGTTGCGTTAATGAGATGTTCCTGGGATAGCAATGAAACCACGTAGGATGATGTTGATAAAGCCGACAAATTTGACATTCAGTGACATTTGAAGAAATGAAGATGTCCTGTTGGTTCTCTGCTAGTTTTCATCCCTGCCCATTGCAAAGGCAATGATCAGGCCAATCCTCTCACACTCCATCTATATATAAAGAACATTGCTTGCCGTGCTCATGGCACAATGTTGTTCGCTTTTCAATAGCATGGCCCGGGGAAGAACCAATTGCTCAATGAGTGAAGGAAACACATCACAAGAGCTAGAGATCACAGTACTTATTTCAATCATACAGCCCCTTTTTATTCTTTCTTCACCTCTATCGTGGACTCTGCAACCAACAAGGCAGCTGCGATATACGACATTAACAGGCTTTTAATCAGATTTAAACTGCCAATGTGAAATGGGGTTAGAAGATGCTGAGTTTCTAGCAACGGCTAAATGCCTTTGTCAACATTTAGTGTTCTCTTGACTGTTTTGTCCATTAGGAAGACTTGTGACGCCATTAATACTCACAATTCACAGTAAAGGCTGCGGCACTCACCTGCTTTCCCTTGTGTTCGATTTGTATTCTATGGCTAACAGTAACAGCTTCAGCTTCACAAAACACAGCCTGCACATGGAAGAGAAAGAACCAGTTACCTCATGTGGTTATGTCGCTGAGGCAGATGAAACCATCTCACAAATAAGGTAAACAAAAAGAAAATACTGCAGATGCTGGAAATCTGAAATAAAAACAGAAAATGCTGGAGAAACTCAGCAGGTCAGGCAGCATCTGTGAAGAGAGAAACAGAGTTAACGTTTCAGGTCGATGACTCTTCGTCTGACGAAAGGTCATCGACCTGAAACGTTAACTCTGTTTCTCTCTTCACAGATGCTGCCTGACCTGCTGAGTTTCGCCAGCATTTTCTGTTTCTATCACAAATAAGGTACGTGCTCTGTCAATGCAGTTGATCATGTTCTCGGCACGAGGGAATCATTCTGACTGTACACAAGTTCCGCATGGAGTTTGCAAAATAATCAGTTGGAGGGATTTGATCAAAAACAAAGAACCAGCTTGAGCAGCCTCCTGGCTCATTGGGCAACAAGAGGGAAAGTGTGGCATATTCAGGAACTACACAGCTTTCGTGCTGCCAATTCCCCCAAAAAAGCTTTGCAAAGTAATACGGGGAAGAACTTCATTGGCTCTAAAGCGCTTTGAGATGTCCGGTGGTCTATATAAATGCAAGTCTTTCTTTTTAGTATATTCAAGGCTGAGATCGATAGATTTTTGGACTCCAGGGGAATCAAGGGATATGGAGATCGGGTGGGAAAGTGGAGTTGAGGTCGATGATCAGCCATGATCTTGGTGAATGGCGGAGCAGGCTCGAGGGGCCGCATGGCCGACTCCTGCTCTTATTTCCTATGTTCTTACGTTTATACACTGAAGGATGTGCACACGTGTCAAGTGAAAGAAGCTCTACCACATTGATCAGCTCCGCATCGTAACTGCTCCTGGTGCTGGTCAATCCAGAACAAAATGTGAAATATAAAGCAGATCTTGTCAGTACCAATGACTGCAGAGTCTAGAGAATCTACCCCAGGAACAGGCTGCATTATTTGCACCATCCAGCGCAAACCAGGGCACACCAGAAATTCAGAATTATACCCGATACTCCACTCTGCAATAACCATTTCATTCTATTTCTCCTTGATCCAGACAATTGTAAGGAATGTTCACCAAGCAGTTAGTCTTTCATAAGTGTATTTGTGACAAAAGTGAATGCATACCCAATAAACCTCAACTACCTTCTTACCAGAGAATGAATCAAAATATAAAATGGTTAGCCATATAATTTCTGGTTGTGTACATCATCTTGATTGTCAATTAACTCACATGCAGTGTCAAGTAAGGAAATATTTCCAGCTCTGGTCCTATCATCCATCACTTTGCTCTCCTAACCCTAGTCACTCTTATTACATTTACTTAGAAAAAAAGTCTGAAGATCAATTTTTATTAGTCATACAATCGGTATTAATTAACCAATAAATATTGAACCTGGGTATGAACAAAGATCTTTGTGTACAATTAAATTTAGAATACTTTTGTCACTAATGTAATGTCTACAGCTAAACCCACACAAGTATTCATTTTGAACAATATAAAATGGACTAAAAAGATATTGAAATAAAACTCAATGGACAACTGAATCGTCAACTTAAATTAGAAGTCGATCAGAATTATTAATCATCCCGAAATTTTAACAATCATTGACTGTCTTAAAGTCTTTAGACATGGCCACAGTATTAAGGTATATCGGAACATAAGAAAAAGAGCAGGCTATTCAGCCCCTCGAGCCTATGCCGGCATTTCATTACATCATGGCTGCCCTGCACCTTATCTGCCTTTGATCCTTATCCTTTCACACCCTTACCAAATAGAAACCTGTCGCTCTCAGTCTTGCAAATTTCAATTGACCAAACCGCCACAGTCTTTTGGGAGAGAGCATTCCACATTTCCACTACCCTTTGTGTGAAAAAGAATTCTCTACCACAGAAGGCAGTTGAGGCCAATTCTTTAAATATATTCAAGAAGGAGTTAGATATATTTCTTGAGGCTAAAGGGATCAAGGGATATGGGGAGAAGGCAGGGACAGGGTACAGGAAACTTTCGATTTACCGGCACCTAAATAACCGGAAATCTTGGTTAACCAGCAAAATGCAGGAGTAGGTTCAGGTAAGTTTTATTACTTGCCTTCCTTGATCTGTTGCTGTGCAAGGGTGTGGCTGCAGCTGTTGCTAAGCTACAGAGGCGCTTGGAACTTGTGGCCATTGTTCTGAACCTGTTGCTAAGCAACAGGGTTTGTTGCTTTATACGGAGCTCTCAGCTCCGTATCTTTTACTATAGCGTTCGGTTATCCGGAATTTTTGATGAACCGGCACCACGTCAGTCCCGTCGGTGCCGGATAAAAAAAAGTTTCCTGTACTGAGTTTGGATGATCAGCCATGATCTCATTGAATGGCGGAGCAGGCTCGAGGGGCCGAATGGCCTACTCCTGCTCCTATCTTCTATGTTTCTATGTGCTTCCTGATTTCACTCTTGTATGGCCTAGCTCTAATTTTAAGATTGTGCCCTCTTATTCTGGAATCCCCCCTACCAGAGGAAATCGCTTCCCTGTATCCACTCTATCAAATCCTTTTATCGTTTAAACACCTTAATTAAATCACCTCTTAACCTTCTAAGCTTAAGGGAATATAACCCAAGTTTATGCAACCTGCACTCATAATTCAACCCTTTTAGCCCAGATAAAACTAATAAATATATGTCAATGCATTAGTAGTAGATAATGATACGGAATACAATCCCATGTAACTACTTACAGCAACTAAACACAAGCTCACTGTCCTGTTGTGCATACCACATACGCCAAAAAAAAACCCTGAACTAGACCTTTTATTCAACAATTTTCCAGTTCAACACCAATATTCTAGCTAAGTCTCCCGCACCATATCATATAACCTTACTGTATAATATTTATGCATTATTAAACGCACTAGCTTCTTGTTAAAGTGTAAGTAGCGTCTCTAGACTCCTGATCTGTATCTCTTGTTCTCTCCTTCCATTGCTGTTTTGACCAATCCACAAGGTCCACCGTACCAATTCTGATGAAAGGTTCCACTTTGAAATGTTAACCCAACTTTCTCTTTCAGAAGCTGAAGGACCTGCTTTGCTTCAGGGAATGGTGGCATAGTGGCTATGTTACTGGACTGGTAATCCAGGGGGCAAAAAGAAAAGAAAATACTGCAGATGCTGGAAATCTGAAATGAAAACAGAAAATGCTGGAGATACTCAGCAGGTCAGGCAGCGTCTGTGGAGAGAGAAACCGAGTTAACGTTTCAGGTCGATGACTCTTCGTCTGACGAAAGGTCATCGACCTGAAACGTTAACTCTGTTTCTCTCTTCACAGATGCTGCCTGACCTGCTGAGTATCTCCAGCATTTTGTTTTTATTTTAGTAATCCAGGGGTCTGGACTGAATGATCTGAAGACAAGAGTTCAAATGGCAGCTAGGGAATTTAAATTCAGCGAAATAAATCTGGAATAAAAGTCTAGTGTCAGTAATGGTGACCATGTAACTACTGGATTGTCATAAAAACCCATCTGGTTCACTAAGGGAAGGAAATTACCCAGCCTATATGTGACTCCAGACCCACAGCAATGTGGTTGACTCTTAACCGCCCTCTGAAATGGCCCAGCAAGCCATCAGTTGTCAAGAAGGTGGCGCACCACCACCTTCTCGAGGGCAAATAGGGATGGGCAATAAATGCCGGCCTTGCCAGCGACGCCCACATCCGGTGAATGAATTTTTAAAAAACGTACTATTTCAGATGTCCAGCAATCTTTTTACTCCCCACCCCCATGATCCTACTGGGCTTCACGAGACTGCGAGAATTTTTCACATATGTTCTACAGTAAAAGAATCTGGAAATAACTCTAAGGGGCCCCATTACAGTTTTGGAGCAGGCTATCCAACTAAATATTTCAGTAAAGAAGTCCAGCATAGAATCCACATCATTTGGAAGAAGAATCATCAAGAATTAATGATGAATCAATCTGGCATTTTGAAAGTAATCAGCTCCAGTACTTACATTTTAAAACTTTTCATCTGTTTAATTATATCTTGCTCCTTCCTAACATTATTCCATAAAACAGCTGTATTTACTGTAATGTTAACATGGATTAATTTGCACAACAATATACAAAAGGACATATTGATTATCATAGGGCTTAATTAAAGAGAATTGGATAGCGTTATCCATCTAACACTAGCAAGGACATGAGCGCGTGAATAATGAGGTCTCTTTAATTTAAACTAGAAAACAGGATAATTGAGTCTCTAGGCAAAACCTATGTGTCAAGTGAAGATTTTTAGGCGATTCCTAAATCTCATTAGAACATCTGCATTCATTGATCATCACTTCCTCGTGGCACTGCATCATTAGTCGACAATAATAACCCCTCCTTGTTTAAATCTCATTAACCCCATGAGAACAGATGATGCGAGTGTTCCAAGCAGCCATTACCACGACAAGGCGACTGTTGTTTGGTATATGAACATTACTCTCGTAATAAAGTAATCAGCATCTCCCGAGGGGAAATCCAAAATCTGAACTGTAATTACCAAACAGAGGCACTGCTGCTTTCATACGCTCTGCCTACACTGGGAAGCCCAGTTCAATTCCATTTGTTGAGCTCAATTGAATTTGATTCCCCCTTCATGTTCATGGTCACCTTTGCCCTGACCGAGGGCATAGCTTGGACATCATTGAACTACCATCACTTCTGATGACATGTTCGGAAGAACAAGAACCATCAGTTAGACTATTTAATCTAGGCATTATATACAACTGTCTGATTTGGGATCCAGATTTATTTTAATTGTGCTCCTTAACTCTCCACAGTAGTTTGAATGGAATTTTATTGCATTCCTGTTCCAACATTAAATTACATTACCCTTTCCCAAACATGCTCACTTGAAATCTAAAGAACAGAAAAAAAACCTTATATTAGCGTGACAAGATACCGCTCTGCGCCATTTTTGAGAGGAAGTCAAGAAGACAGCCGTACATTTTCTTCCAGTGATATTCAGTAATCAGCCACTAGGAGATGCATGAAGGAGGTTGACTCATCCTTTGCAACCCAACTGAGATTAGGTACTTATCATATAAAGAGTTATTAGGCCTATGCCTAACACCGTGGGTAGCATGTTGGTATACTAACACACCATGTCACTAAAATGCCCAATGTGAACGATGTAAACTGTCTATATATCAGGACATTAACCTTTCCATGAGTAACTGGGATATGCAGAAATTCTCAGTAATGTTGTGCTCTCCTTATAAGTGGTTTTTCATCCCTGTTTTATGAAGGATTACTTCAACATTTTTGAGTGAATCAGTATCGTTAACTTGACAGATAGTGGTTATTTGAGCCAATCAGAAAAGTGTGATGGATAATTTTTTTGTGTCTTGCAGATAACTCATTCTCACATTAAATGTATAGGCTGTCACATTTAATGTGTGACTGTTATTCACAAGACTTTTAATTATATAGACTAATGGATACGGAGCAGTAACGGCCAGAGAGGAGAGAGTAGTCAGAACAGTATTACGCAGAGGAGAGCGCAGCAAAGTGTGGTCGGGGGAGGGGGGCACTGACCAGAGGAGATAGACACGGAAGTGGCACTGAGATCAAAATCTGTACATTTGACTTTGTGCTGACGTAAGGGTCTATCTGGTATCAAACAGCAGCAACTTACATTTCTGTAGTGATCTACATGCAAGGAGGTGCCTTTAAACCACTTTACAGGGTGATGCTGAGTGGGAGAAATTATTTTAAAATTTGCTCCTCAGATGTGGGCATCGCAAGACCAGCATTTATTGCCCATCTCTAATTGCCCTTGAGAACAGCCATCATTTCAGAGGGCAGTTAAGAGTCAACCACATTGCCGTGGGTCTGGAGTCACACATAGGCCAGACCGGGTAAGGACGGTAGATTTCCTTCCCTAAAGGACATTAGTGAACCAGATGGGTTTTTACAACAATCCGGTAGTTTCATGGTCACCATTACTGACACTTGCTTTTTATTCCAGATTTATTTAATTAACTGAATTTAAATTCCACAGCTGCTGTGGTGGGACTTGAACTCACGTCTCTGGATCATTAGTCCAGGCCTCCGGATTACTTGCTTAAAAATCTGTTCCATTTCCTGCTTTTTTCCAGTTCTGACGAAAGGTTATCGACCTGAAACGTTAACTCTGTTTCTCTCTTCACAGATGCTGCCTGACCTGCTGAGTTTCTCCAGCATTTTCTGTTTTTAGCCTCCGGATTATTAGTCCAGGAACATAATCACTACGCTACCGTACCCCAGGGTTGAAGAGGAGGGTCATAAGCAGGTGTTTGAAGGCGGGTAGTAAGGAGGAGATACTGAGGGAGGGAGGGAGCTCCAATAGGCAGGAGCTGAAGTAGTGGCCATTGCTGGTGGAATTGAGAACATTGACCTACAGCTCGTTCTAAGACTGTAGGATGTACACAGGGACAAAGGCGCCTGCAGCTCATGTAAAGGAGGCCCGGGGCATCAATCAGGTGTGTCTCAGGCCTGAGGCCTAACCGTTTTGGTGCAGGGATAGTTCCCTGCACCCAGTTCGTGCAGACAGGCCGGCCCAAACCAATTTCTAGGCCAATGACTCTTGAGCTGCAAGAGGAACAGAAGTTTTGTTGAGAGGTATTACTCACCCCTTTGCGCACTGAACCCTAAAAATGATTACACTCTTATATAATAAAAAAATACATGTAAAATCAAAGGCCCATGTCAATCACCATATCTGGGAGTAGGACAACTGCTCTGGAACTAATCCCAAAAAATTTTGATGGGATGGAATTGTAATTGCTGGAACAAATACTCTGTACAACTGAAGCAGTTGGGAAGAGTGTTCTGACACTCACTGGAATTAGAGGAGTTAGTCAGTGCTTACTATTGCGCTTAAAGTTAAATTTGGTGATAATAGACAAAAACAGACTTATTTACTTACTCACAAACTACAGGAAAGGACAAGCCGACGAAGGCACTGGACAGATACTCTGTGTACATTTCATTTGCTACCCCTTCTAGGTAGTGCTTCTGCCAGGTGTCCTCATCAATCTGGAATGGAAAGAAAAACAATGTTGACCCGTCTCATTAAAGGAAAACCAACCTTTGGAATTTACTCAATCATCTCCATGCAGGTCAATGCTGTTACTTCCATTGGTGACACCTGGGTTTGAACCTTGCTTGGATTGATGAAATAAAAGCTCCCTCTCCACTAATAAAATTAGATTAAGCAGTCCGGGTCTTTAGCAAAAGTATCCATCATTCTGAAGTGATGGGATGCCACAAATATGAGAATAGAAACATTACATTGGTGCTGTCGGAGGTATTCGTTCTACCCATCGAACAGTAATCAAGGTATGAGGCGTTTTCAGGAATTTGTAATGATTTAATAATACACTAGAAAAATGCAGGTCGCTCTTTTTTTCCTCAGGTTGGGCTTCAAGCACATAGATGGGGCAATGTACCTATAACTTTAACCTCACCAGGACAACCCCATCTTGATGCTGATGTGGAGGAAAAAACATTCAAATCTCCGGGCTGGATTTTGCCAATGGGGAGCTTTTGGAGGCGGGACTCCCACTTGTCGGGTTTCAGTCCCGCCTCCATCGACTTCTGGCCAACCCACGCTATTTTCCCTTGATTGACCTTGTTAAGCCTGCCCAGCGGGCTTAGCAGGCCAATTAAGGGGAAGCCGGTTACAGAGAACGTCAGTGTATGACGTTTCATCTGTCAAAGATTTTTGACAGATGGATTGTCATCATTTGATAGCTCTGTGAAGCTGTCAAACATTGACATTCTCTGTTGTTTGATGAGTTCTTGTATTCAAGACTCATCAAACCTCTTTTGTGAGCAGAAATTAGATGGTTGTTGCATTGGAGAATGCAGCAGCCATCTGTCATCTCTGCCGGTGAGATGCAAGACTCTCCGCATCCACACTTGCACCATCACTTACCTTCACAGTGCACTTTTGCACCCCTTCCGACCCCAGCTGACCCACTACTCGCCTCGGTGACCCTGGCGGGGTTCGCAGCCTTCGGGAAGCCCACACTTGTGTGGGTAAAATGGGGATAATCCTCTTATCTGCCTGTTAACTACCTGTTAACAGGCAATTAAGTGGCTGTAATCCCCTTCCCGCCTCCAGGAGACGGGACCCGGCGCGGGTCGGCTACCCGCCTCCCAGGAAGATGGCTCAGAGGCGGGTTGGGGGCGGGATGGGCACCCGCCCCAGATTCTGCCATTTCCCCGGCAGTCCCGCCTCCAAAGGGCTGGCAAGATCGCGCCCTCCATCTCAAACATCCTTACCTTGACGAGCACAAAATGTTCCACAAAACACCTTAAGAAGATTAACCAGCCTCAAGTGCTGACTAAGTTGAAGAGTTTCTACCACTTGTATATCTGGTGGCCATTTACCAACAATCTTTCCACTCTAAATATTAACACCAATGTGGCTCTGTTGCCAGTTTTCTTTCTAAATGGTATTATTTTCCCCCTTATGTCACTGATAATATTATGCAGCGATATTCTGTCAGTTAAAAGAAGCTCAAACAATAATCTGGTTGAGCGCTGGCCTTGATGACAAAACTCTTTTCCCTCAACCTTTTGTCCGAGATGCTGATAATGAGACAAGGCTACAGCTGGGCCTGGTACTCAACAAAGCTTCTTTGTCCAAAATGGCGGCATTCAATCCAACCTTTATAAACATGCCCTTCTACATTAGCAACAGTCTCATTTTTCACTCTGCTGCCGAGGCCTCTCTCAGCTAAATCTGACTAACGAGTAATTTTAGATTGTGAACTTGTGATTAGGTCATTGAAAATGCATTGTTTCTCATTATTTCATGACAGTAAAAATGGATGAGGGAGAGAAATTACATATTTTATTTTTGAAAGAGACTCAATATTAGAAAATGAAACCTGAACGGCTGTAACCTTGGTTGCCCTCCAAGCCTGCTCGACAGAGACTTGTGTGTGAGGAACTACGGTCACAAATCTGTGGCACAGGGCAGAGCTCTGTGCTACCGAGAATCCTGGAGGAGCCACCCCATAATATTTAGTTATCTTCTGGAGGTGTCCTCGCACACTCGCCTCTGAGTCAGAAGGTTGTGGGTTCAAGTCCCACTCCAGGGACTTGAGCACATAAAGCTAGGCTGACACTCCCAGTGCAGTGCTGAGGGAGTGCCGTACTGTCGGAGGTGCCGTCTTTCGGATGAGACATTAAACCGAGGCCCCGTCTGCTCTCTCAGGTGGATGTAAAAGATCCCATGGCACTATTTCGAAGAAGAGCAGGGGGCAGTTCTCCCCGGTGTCCTGGGCCAATATTTATCCCTCAACCAACATCACTAAAAACAGATTATATGGTCATTATCACATTGCTGTTTGTTTGAGCTTGCTGTGCGCAAATTGGCTGACATGTTTCCCACATTACAACAGCGACTCCACTTTAAAAAGTACTTCACTGGCTGTAAAGCGCTTTGAGACGTCCGGTGGTCATGAAAGGCTCTATAGAAATGTGAGTCTTTCTTTTTATAAGGCAGGAAGAAGCTGAGAAAGGAGACAACATCAAATCTGAAAAATCGATATCTCTTTAGTCATAGATTCATAACGGCACAGAAGGAGGCAATTTGGCCCATCGAGTCCGTGCCGGCTCTCTGTAGAGCAATCCAGTCAGTCCCATTCCCCCGCTCTATCCCCGTAGCTCTGCAAGTTTATTTCCCTCAATGCCTATCCAGTCTCCCCTTGAAAACATTGAGTGTCTCCGCTTCTACCACTTCCGTCGGCAGCGAGTTCCAGGTCCTCACCACTCGCTGCGTAAATAAGTTTTCCCTCACATCCCCCCTGTATCTCTTGCTTAAAACCTTAAATCTGTGTACCTAGTCCTTGTACTATCAATTAGTGGGAACAGCCTTTCTCCGTCTAGCCTATCCAAACTCGTCATAATCTTGTACACCTCTATCAAATCACCCCTCAACCTCCTTTGCTCTAATGAAAACAAATCCAGCTTCTCCAACCTGTCCTTGTAGCTAAGATCCCCCATCCCCGGAATCATTCTGGTAAATCTCCTCTGCACCCTCTCAAGGGCTTTCACATCCTTCCTAAAATGTGGTGACCAGAACTGGACGCGATACTCCAGTTGTGGCCTAACTAGCACTTTATAAAGGTTCAGCATAACATCTCTACTTTTGAACTCAATACCTCTATTTATGAAGCCCAAGATCCCATATGCTTTGTGTTAAGTCTGTGTGTCCCAGTTATGCTTATTATAAATCACTGGACACAGACCACAAGAATAACTTTAACAGGCCTTTACTATTCGGAGGTCAGGGCTGAACTGCCCAGCAAATCCCTACACAACGTTTATATACCGGTGTGGTCACCACCGGTATTACAGTATACAGCAGCCAAGAGAAAGTAGTACATCTCTTAAGGTAGTTCTCTTAAGGTGGAACAGGTTACATACACCACAATCCTCCCTTTTTAGCTTAACAGTTATATCCCCATTTAACATAACATAATAACATATAGATATATATATATACAACTTCATGCAAAACAGTTCAAAGATTCAGTCTCTGAGGAGGCCTCCTGATTCGAGTTGGATAACGCCTTTCAGGGGTCTCTGATTCTCGTTGCTGGGGTGACTCATCTAGTTGATCTCTTATGGATTGGACATCATCCTCAGGTACATTCACTTCTGAGGTAGATGCTTCAGGTTCACTAACTTCTTCCACGGTTGTCTCTGCCGTAACCCTGGGTTCGACCCTTGTTCTCGATTCTACCAGTTGGTCAGCATGACGCCGTATTACATTTTCACCAATATCTACCGTGTACATCAGGGGTCCTTGTCTGGCCCGAATTGTTCCAGATTGCCATTTCTCGTTTTTATAGTCCCGGGCTAACACTGGTTGTCCTATTTCGAAACTCCGAGTGGTCTTGTTATTTATATGCTGGAACTGTTTGTTTTCAACTTCCCTCCGCACATTTGGTTTTAACAAGTCCAACCTGGACCGCAACCTCCTGTTATAGAACATCATGGCAGGACTTTGGTTTGTCACTGCATGAGTGGCGTTTTGATATGCCAGTAGGAATTTGTCCACCTTGTGTTGTAGTGGAATCTGATCTTCGCTCATGGCCTTTATTGCTTTTTTGAACGTTTGTACAAATCTCTCGGCCAACCCGTTTGTAGCCGGATGATATGGGGCAGAGGTATAATGTTTCACCCCATTCTTCTTCATGAATTTCTGGAATTCTTCTGACACGAACTGCGGTCCGTTGTCTGAACATATTTGTTCTGGCAATCCATTTCTTGCAAGTATCGTTCTTAGCACCGCGATCGTCTTTTCCGAGGTAGTGGTAGTCATCTTAATCACTTCTGGCCATTTAGAATGTGCGTCCACCGCAATTAAAAACATGGAGTCCATGAAT
The DNA here is from genome assembly GCF_052327205.1 of Somniosus microcephalus. NCBI lineage: Eukaryota > Metazoa > Chordata > Chondrichthyes > Squaliformes > Somniosidae > Somniosus > Somniosus microcephalus. The sequence goes on from NC_141015.1 coordinate 29,712,368, forward strand.
GGACCAGCAAAGTCAATATGTACACGTTGCCATGGGGTTGAAGGCCATTCCCATGGATGCAGCGGTGCAATCGGAGGTGCATTTTGCACTTTTTGGCACCCTGAGCAGCTTTTCGTCAGATCCTCTATCTGTTGGTCGATACCCGGCCACCACACATAAGCCCTAGCAAGGCTTTTCATCTTGACTCCCCCCAGATGACCTTCATGCAGTTCCATTAGAACTCTCTCTCTTAACTTAGGAGGAATAATCACCCTTGTTCCATACATCAATGTTCCTTGACAGACGGACAGCTGTTCTCGTCTTGCTGAGAATGCCGGTAACAGTGGATCACCATGTGCTGGCCATCCCTTCACTGTCACTTCGTAGACCCGGGACAGTGTCGGGTCGTTCCTGGTTTCTCTTTCAATACTTGCATTGGTGACTGGTAAACATTCGATGATGGTCGAGTGAAATAACTCAACAGGGTCAACCGTCGGTGCCTCCTCCTCTGTAGGTAGTGGCAGGCGCGACAGCCCATCAGCATTACCATGCTGCTTTGTACCTTTGAATTCGATCTGATATTGATGTGCCCCTAGGAAAAGGGACCATCTCTGGAGTCTCTGTGCTGTCATCACCGAAACACCCTTCTTAGGGTTAAAAATGGATACCAACGGCTGGTGGTCTGTCAGAAGCGTAAACTTTTGGCCCTGCAGGTAATGATTAAACTTCTTTACTCCCCACACAAGGCTGAGAGCCTCCCTATCTATCTGAGCATAGTTGCGCTCAGCGGAGGTCAATGATCTGGATGCGAACGCAACTGGCCTCTCCAGGCCATTTGGCAACTTGTGTGAGAGTACTGCCCCAATACCATATGGAGAAGCATCACAAGCCAAATGAATAGGCAGCGTTGGGTTGAAGTGAGCCAACACTTCCTCTGAGGTGATCAATGCCTTGCTTTTGCGAAAGGCCCTCTTACAGTCCTCGCTCCACTTCCATGGTACTCCCTTCTGCAAAAGAGCGTTCAGCGGGTGCAGCACCGTGGATAAATTTGGCAGAAACTTATGGTAATAGTTAATCAACCCTAGGAACGACCTCAACTGGGATACATTATCCGGAGTGGGAGCCTTCACAACAGCTTCGATCTTGTCAGGAGACTTATGAAGCCCCTCCTGGTCAATGACATGACCACAGTACGAGATCCGCTTCTGAAAGAACTCACATTTCTGGCGATTAACTCGAAGTCCATATTCTTTCAATCTGGTGAGTACCAGTTCCAAATTTGCAAGGTGTTCCTCGTCATCATCTCCTGTAATCAGAATATCGTCCAGGTAACATTGTGTGCCTGGAATTCCCTGTAATACCTGCTCCATGGCCCTCTGCCAAATTGCTGGAGCCGATGCCACTCCAAAAACCAGTCTATTATACCGGTACAAGCCTCTATGCATGTTGATCGTGAGATACTGGCGTGACTCTTCCTCAACTTCCATCTGTAAGTACGCCTGCGCCAGGTCTATCTTGGTGAAGTGTTTCCCACCAGACAACGAAGCGAAGATATCCTCAATCCGCGAAAGCGGATACTGCACCGTGTGAAGCACCGGATTAACAGTGATCTTGAAATCTCCACAGATGCGAACCTTCCCCGGTTCCCCCGGCTTGTTGCTCGATGAACGCTTCATGACGGGGACAATGGGCGTGGCCCACTCACTCCAGTCTACCTTAGATAGTACTCCTGAATGTTCTAGCCCTTCCAGCTCAGCTTCCACAGCAGGTCGTATCGCATAAGGTACCGGTCTGGCTTTGAAAAATTTCGGGTTTGCATGTTCTTCAACCTTGATGTTTGCCGTAATTCCTCTCAGTGTTCCTAGTCCCTGTTGGAACACCTCTTTAGCATCGTCCAATATTCTGGACAATCGTTTAGGTTTGACATCTTTTTTACCGGAATCTACCGTTAGTGCTTTTAAGGAATGCCAGTCCATATTTATTTTCCTAATCCACTCCCGTCCCAGTAGTGGTGGACCTCCCTCAGGTAGCACATATAAGTCCATTCCTCGGCTTTCTTTGCCCTTGTGGACCACCTTTACCTCTATCTTCCCGATGGGGTATACTCTCTGCCCCGTGTATGTTTTCAATACAATCTCCGTATCCCGTAGGGGAATATGTGGGAATAACCTTTTGTAATCTTGCTTATTCATGACCGTCAATGCCGATCCAGTGTCCAATTCCATCTTCACTTGGACTCCTGCTATCTGAAGTGTGACCCAGATTGTTTGGAGGTCTGCTTCATTACCAACATTGTGTACTCTTAGACTACCCAGTTCATTACTGCTGGAGTCTGAATTTGACTTCTGTTCATTTGAACTGTTCTCTGTCACCTTGTGTACCTTTCTGTACTTTTCCTGCGGTGACTTTTTGTTGCTGGTCTTCTTTCCTGACCGGCATACTTTAGCTATGTGACCAAGCCTGCCACATTTTCTGCATTCCTGATTTTTGAACCAGCACTGGTTCTGATCGTGCATTGTCTTTCCACAACGATAACATTTTACTGTACCCAAGACCATTTGATTGGTGCTGAGTTCCGGTGACCGTAGCTGCATTTCCGCAGTGCCTCTCGCTGCGGCTTCGTGCGATGCTGCAATAGTGACAGCTTTATCAAGCGTAAGATCATTCTCCTCAAGCAGTCGCTTTTGTGTTCCTTCTTTTAACAATCCACACACAAATTTATCTCTCAGCGCATCTGCTAGTCCTGTTCCAAACTGACAGTACTTTGATAGCTTACGCAGTTCAATTAAAAATTCAGTGTTGCTTTCGTCTTTCAGCTGCGTTCTTCTGTAAAATTTAAATAGTTCCGCTATCATCAGCGGCGTGGGGTTTAAATGATTTTTCAGGACAGTAACAATATTCGCGAAAGTCTGATCCGCCGGTTTATCTGGTGATAGAAGGTGCTTCAATAGCCCGTATGTCTTCGCACCCATTGAGCTTAATAAGGTTAGTGCTTTCTCATCATCTGGTACCTTATTTGCTTTACAATAAACTTCCATGCGTTCTACATACGTGGTCCAATCTTCGATATCGCTATCAAAGGTATTAATGTTCCCATGTTTAGGCATCCTTGCAAGTTTTTAAATTTTTCTTTTTCTCAAAATGGCGGCTTCCCGCGCTTGTCTTCTTCCCCCGCCTACTAAAATGGCGGCTTCCCGCGCTTGGCGGTCTTTCCCGCGCTCGTCTTCTTCCCCCGCCGACTACAATGGCGGATTCCCGCGTTTGCCTTCTTCCCCCGCTGGCTGCAATGGCGATTGCTGTGCTGCTGCCGTTCTCGCCTCCCCAGCGGTTCTCAATTCCCCGACGCTGCTTTTACTCCCCCGCGGTTCCCGTGGGCATTCACGCTTCCCCTGCTGTTGCGCCTCTCAGCCCCGCATGCAGCCCGGTCCTTTACACCGGCTGCGTTTGAGTTCTCCGCGGCTCTCGTGCCTTAAGCTGCCCCAGTCGCTGCGCCTCTCGGCCTCGATTGCAGCCCGGCCCTTTTCACCGGCCGTGGTCGAGTTCTCCGCCCTTTTTCCTCCGTTTTCCCTCCCCCACTCCACAGTCAACGCGGCCGACTTTCTGCTCGTGTCGCTGATCGGCTTACCCACCACCGTGGTAGAAGGGATGATCACTGCCTGTCGCTGATGGAGGGCTTCGTGGTCAGAATTTTTCTTTTTAACCCGGGTTCTCGATGCCTCCCGTGCAATGGTGCTCAGCAGGATGATGAGGGCGGATGCCTCTTCTCGACACCCGTTCTGAGGACGAAGCTGCCTTGGATGTAAAACTGCCGCAGGGTAAGATCGGACTCGTCGCCACTGTTAAGTCTGTGTGTCCCAGTTATGCTTATTATAAATCACTGGACACAGACCACAAGAATAACTTTAACAGGTCTTTACTATTTGGAGGTCAGGGCTGAACTGCCCAGCAAATCCCTACACAACGTTTATATACCGGTGTGGTCACCACCGGTATTACAGTATACAGCAGCCAAGAGAAAGTAGTACATCTCTTAAGGTAGTTCTCTTAAGGTGGAACAGGTTACATACACCACACTTTGTTAACCACTCTCTCAATGGCCCAGAAATTCGGGTCGGGGGCTTCCCGCGGGTGCAAGCCCTCGACCTGCACTTATCTTGCGCGCCGGCCGTTGAGCTGTGGGCCCTCGTGGAATTCCGATCCTGGGCCTGCTCCAGCTGCTGGCGCGCAGTGCTTGCGTATCCCAGGGGCGCAGTTAGTTCGATACGTCCCCATGGATCACGTGGGCCATGGGGAGCCAATTGGAGCAGGGAATGCTCCATTCATAAGTTTGACAGGAAGAGCTGTCAAAACTTATAAATACTACAGCCCCAAAATAGCACTAAATCTTCAAATAATTTTTTTTTTTTAAATCACATATTTAAAATAAATTATAAATTACATGAAATAACTATTTTAAACAATAATTTAAATTTTTGAAAAAATAATTTTATTTTCTAACGGGGCTAAAAATAAACTTACAGGAAACTTTCGTTTAACCGGAGGTTGAATGTCCGGAAAGTTCTATCTACCGGCAAAGTTCAGGAGCCGTTTCCTATAAGTTTTTTTTACTTCTCGTTGCTTTTTTTTCCAGTCAGGCTTTGCAAGGTCTAGCTGAAGCTGTTGCTTAGCTACAGAGACGCTTTTAAGCTGCGGCCGACTGTTTTGAAGCTGTGGGTTTGTTGATTCACATGGAGCTCAAAAGCTCCGTATGTTTTAACATTAGCGCTGGTTTCTACGGTAGTTTTGATGGTACGGCACCAGCTCGGTCCCGTCAGTGCCGGATACCAGAAAGTTTCCTGTACCTTGCTTTAAAGTATTTAAAAATAATAAACCTGTGGAAAAATTGTTTTAATTTTAATTAATTCACCACTTACCTTGTTAAAAGCAGGCCTTACGCCTGCTTTTTATATGTGTAAATTCTGCAGACTTACCCTCCTGGGAAAACCTGTAAAAAAAAAACTAAGTTCGATGCGCACGCGCAGCCTCTCCTGCGCACGCGTTCGAACTCTGAACCCCGTCGTTCAGGGGAACGGAAGTGCCGGTTTCCCGCGCATGCGCAGTGCATGCAGGAAACCGGCACTTCTATTGGGCTTACGGGTGAGTACCCCGTGCGTACTCACCCGTGGAGACCCGAATTCCTGGGCCAATATGTCCTGCCACCTTCAGGAGCCTATGCACATTAACTCCCAGGTCCCTCTGTCCCTGCACACTCTTTAAAACGGTGCCATTAAGTGTATATTGCCTCTCCCTGTTCCTTCTGCCAAAATGCAACTCACACTTCTCTGTATTAAATTCCACTGCCACTTGTCTGCCTATTCTGCTATCCTTTCTATGTCCTGTTGCAGTCGATTGGTATCATCATCACTGTTTGCCACACCCCCAAGTTTGGTGTCATCAGCAAATTTAGAAATTCAACTCTGTATTCCAATATCCAGGTCATTTATATATATCAAAAAAAGCAGTGGCCCCAGCACTGACCCTTGGGGAACACCACTGTCTACCATCCTCCAGACTGAAAAACAGCCATTTACTGGGAAAACAAAGCAACAAACTGCGGATATATATTGCCAGCTATTTTGTAAGCTTGCCACCTCTTTAGATGCCGCTGTGGCACACCCCATTCCTTAACTGGATGGGCAGATGATCTGCTCCCAGCTTCCTGCCACCAACTGACTTGACTTGAACACTAGGAAGTATATGACAGAGTTCCTTATCCCCAAGAAGAGTACCGCTGTTCCACCTGACACCTCCCCATTCCACAAGATTGAAATCAGACTTTATTATGTGATATTCCTGGGGAAGGTGTATGGAGTAACATGTAAGTCAGCCAACACAATATATTGCCAACTAACCCTGTATTTATCTCAGGAAAGAAGAATTGCTGAGAAAGAAAAATAAGCACAGGTCTTCCACTCCTGGTTAAGTACAATCATCTGGAAAATTCCAGAAGTTTTTTGTGCACTAAGTGGAAATGGAATGCCAGCAAGTGTTGATTATTCATTTCTAGTGTAACACCAACAAATCTCAAACTGGAACACTTAACGCATCGCTGGCCCAACAACGGTGGTGTGACTGCATGCTCAAATTAGTGCTGGCTTCCATAGAACACATAGAAACATAGAAGATAGGAGCAGGAGTAGGCCATTCGGCCCCTCGAGCCTGCTCCGCCATTCAATGCGATCACGGCTGATCATCCAAATTCAGTACCCTGTCCCTGCTTTCTCCCCATACCCCTTGATCCCTTTAGCCTTAAGAAATATATCCAACTCCTTCTTGAATATATTTAATGAATTGGCCTCTACTGCCTTCTGTGGTAGAGAATTCCACAGGTTCACCACTCTCTGGGTGAAGAAATTCCTCCTCATTTCTGTCCTAAATGGCTTACCCCTTACCCTTAGACTATGACCCCTGGTTCTGGACTCCCCGACCATCGGGAACATCTTTCTTGCATCTAGTCTGTCCAGTCCTGTCAGAATTTTATAAGTTTCAATGAGATCCCCTCTCATTCTTCTAAACTCCAGCGAGTATAAGCCCAATCGACCCAATCTCTCCTCATACGTCATTCCTGCCATCCCAGGTATCAGCCTGGTGAATCTTCGCTGAACTCCTTCCATGGCAAGAACATCCTTCCTCAGATAATGGGGGGGGGACGTTTTAAGCATGTGTCGGCGGAGTTAATCCGACTCACCAACTGGATTGGAAAAGTCGCTGGCCCACTGGTCCCCCTCCCCCCCAGTGCGCACTTGAAAAACTACTCCCAATGACTCAACACAACACCGAGACTAGCGCATGGGTGACTGAACTGTCGAAACATGGTGGGATCAGAATGTTAATATGGTTCAAAATTTTGGCGAACTTTTCAAGACTTCAGATATGTTGGCCTTCATAGCGAGAGGATTCGAGTACAGGAGCAAGGATGTCTTGCTCCAGCTGTACAGGGCCTTGGTGAGACCACACCTTGAGTATTGTGTGCAGTTTTGATCGCCTTATCTGAGGAAGGATGTTCTTGCCATGGAGGGAGTGCAGCGAAGATTCACCAGGCTGATACCTGGGATGGCAGGAATGACGTATGAAGAGAGATTGGGTCGATTGGGCTTATATTCGCTAGAGTTTAGAAGAATGAGAGGGGATCTCATTGAAACTTATAAAATTCTAACAGGACTAGACAGATTAGATGCAGGAAGGATGTTCCTGATGGCGGGGGAGTTCAGAACCAGGGGTCACAGTCTAAGGATAAAGGGTAAGCCATTTAGGACTGAGAAGAGGAGGAATTTCTTCACCCAGAGAGTGGTGAACCTGTGGAATTCTCTGCCACACAGGGCAGTTGAGGCCAACTTATTAAATATATTCAAGAAGGAGTTAGATATATTTCTTAAGGCTAAAGGGATCAAGGGATATGGGGAGAAAGCAGGGACAGGGTACTGAATTTGGATGATCAGCCATGATCTCATTAAATGGCGGAGCAGGCTCGAGGGGCCGAATGGCCTACTCCTGCTCCTATCTTCGATGATTCTATGATATATATATATATTTTTGAAATAGAATCTTTGTCAACTTTATTTTTATCTGGTGCCTTTAAACAACACTACCAGTATTCATCATGTTTTATGTCACCGAATGCCATGTCACGCCTCGTAAACAATCGTCATCTGCTGCACACAACTAGACAGCAATGCCCAGCAGTTACCCATGCCAGCACCCAGTGGACTCTGTCCTTGCGGTGCTGACCAGCTTAACACTGCTCAACAAGAGGACCTGGTGACAACTCCACCACTGGGCGGGAGATAATGTACACAACCGCGTAAACTCAGTCTTATTATCTCTAGTCTCCAATCTCTAGTCTCCAATCAATCAATCTCACCATCTCTTGCAACTTTGCTTGCTTTCCTCTATCTTAAATTACTACCATAGTTAGTGCTCCTCTGAACTTGCCCCTCTTGTTCCTTCTCATCTCCAAAGATGCCATCCGATGTGCTCTCCCCCACCCCGCCACATCCTCACTGTGTTGAAACTAAGACTCGTTATGCAGTCTCCTACTCCAACTCATCTCTTTATCGAACCCCAGAACTGTGCATGGCTTACCTTCATCGGTCTTCCTCCTTCCTACAACCTTCAGATTTTTAAAACCGAGCTCAGTCGCACCTGATCATTGCTGACTTGTCTTGTTTTTTCTTTTACTCTATTCAGCCTTGGGTGTGGTTCTACACCATGGAGCCTGGCCCTTTACCTTGGTCCCTGAACATCACCCGGTGCCCCAGCATCACCCCCCCAGCCCCTGTCCCTGAACATCAATCTAGCAATTTAAAAAAAATTAGAAATTAACTCTCTCAGGGGCCAGCCCTCGTTTTGACTGAAATCCAGGATTGAGTGTCAGAAAAATATTTTTGCAAAAATTGTTGTGGGGTTTTAGTGCTATCTTCCATGTTTTTAAGCTAAAAAAAATGTGCATTTATATAGCACCTTTCCTGTGCTTAAGACTCTCACAGCCAATTAAATACTTTTGAAGCATAGTCACAATTGTTATGTGGGTAAATACAGCAACCAACTTGCGTGCAGCAAGGTCACGGGAAAGCAAATGAAAAAAGTCACCAACTGATCTGTTTTGGTGGTGTCGGTTGAGTGTTCAACGTTGGCCGAGTGTTCAACGTTGGCCGAGTGTTCAACGTTGGCCGAGTGTTCAACGTTGGCCGAGTGTTCAACGTTGGCCGAGTGTTCAACGTTGGCCGAGTGTTCAACGTTGGCCGAGTGTTCAATGTTGGCCGGGACACTGGGAGAACTTCCTGCTTCCTCCAACAGTGTCATGTGAGCCACAAAACCCACCTGAGCAGGCTGAATTATGAAACTGAGAAACAATTAAGGAGATTTTTACAGCCGTTGAAGTACTTTTGTAATGTAGTAACTGTTGTAATGTAGGGAAACATGGGGCTGGAATTTGCCTGCCCTGGGAGGTGGGTACGGAGGCGGGTCTGCCGGAAAAATGGCAGAATTTGGGGGCGGGTGCTCAACCCACCTCCGTGCCATCTTGCCAGGAGGCGGGTAGCCGTCCTGCGCCGGGTCCTGTCTCCTTGGAGGCGGGAAAGGATTACAGCCACTTAACTGCCTGTTAACAGGTAGTTAACAGGCAGAAAATAGGATTATCCCCTTTTTGCCCACACAAGTGTGGGCTTCCCGAAGGCTCCGAAACCCGCCAGGATCACTGAGGCGAGTAGTAGGTCTGCTGGGGTCGGAGGGGTCCAAAAGTGTGCTGTGGAGGTGAGTGATGGGTGCAAGAGTGGAGAGGTGAGTATCTGAGGTAAGTGGAAAGTCTTAGAAAAAGTGTACTTACCTTTGTTTCTTCCTGCAGGCTTCAATTGGTGGGTATGCGGAGAGTCTCGGACCTCCACGTTGGAGATGACAGATGGCCACTGCATTCTCCAATGCAACAACCATCTCATTTCTGCAAAAGAAAGAGGTTTGATGAGTTCTTGAATTCAAGAACTCATCAAACTACAGAGAATGTCAGTGTTTGACAGCTTCACAGAGCTGTCAAATGATGACAATGCATCTGTCAAATTGAAACGTCATACGTTGACGTTCTCTGCAACCGGCTTTCCCTTAATTTGCCTGCTAAGCCCACTGGGCGGGCTTAACAAGGTCAATCAAGAGAAAATAGCGTGGGTTGGCCAGAAGTTGATGGAGGCGGGACTAAAACCCGACAAGTGGGAGACCCACCTCCAAAAGCTCCCCATTGGCAAAATCCAGCCCCTGGTAACCAATTTGCGCACAGCAAGGTCCCATAAACAGCAATGTGATAATGACCAGATAATCTGTTTTAGTGATGTTGGTTGAGGGGTAAATATTGGCCCCAGGACACCGGGGAGAACTCCCCCTTGCTCCACTTTGTAAAATCAAGTAGAATTTTTTAAAATCCTGGATCCTGAATTTTTTACATTCCTTATCAATAGGCTAAACCAGAGGAAAGTTGTCATTTGAACAAACATTTTTCAGGATGAGGCTACAACTGAAAGAGAGTCATCGTGAATGACTGGTGAGAGTAATTCTGGTGAAATAATCATCGCAGGTGCGTTTAAGAATCTCGCCCCGGGTCTCCACAGGTGGACGGTGACGAGCACCCCCAGCTACTTGCATCGCCTCAAGCCCAGCAGCAGTAGCTGCTCACTGATGTGTCCAGGTCACAGGGCTCTTTCCCTAGCACCAGAAATCAAGTGTGTACAAGCTGCTGACTATGATTATTTACGAGGAGCTAAATTAAATCCTCCAATTTGGAAAAAAATAAAACTTTTGAGTGATGACTTCTATTTGCAGCTTTCAAAATACCATTAATTCCTTATACGAGCTGCAGAATGAATTTGTGGTGGCTCATGGTGTCTAACTGGCTCCACACTGGAACAGGGACTGGGATTTACACACTGAAGCAGTTTGGCAGGCAGCTGTTTAAGAGGACAATGAAACGGGCATTAGTTAGGCATCTGGATTTAACTTCTTTTACGAAGTGGAGCAAGGGAGTTCTCCCCGGTGTCCTGGGTCAATATTTATCCCTCAACCAACATCACTAAAACAGATTATCTGGTCATTATCACATTGCTGTTTATGGGACCTTGCTGTGCGCAAATTGGCTGCTGCGTTTGCCTACATTATAACAGTTACTAAATTTCAAAAATACTTCAATGGCTGTAAAGCGCTTTGGGGCGTCCCGAGGTCGTGAAAGACGCTATGTAAATGCAAGTTCTTTTCTTTCTTCAACACTTAGTTCATTTTTTTTTCTGCTGACACGTTTTAGATTCATTACTGAAATATGTCATTGTTTCTGTCTAGGGGTTAACAGCTTTCAAAGGACCAACGCATTCTACTAAATAATGGCGTGACTCGAAATCTTACAAAAGGAAACTCTTTCCAGTCACTCACTGCTGCTGAATCTTAAGCGCTTTTCCCCCCCAAATAACAGGTTGTATAAAAAGGTCCCAGACCTTTCTCTCTACATGGATGCTGCCTGGCCTGCTGAGTATTTCCAGCATTTTCTGTTGTTATTTTGTATAAAAAGGTTACCTGCATTCTCGGGTAATAATACGGTAAAGAATACACATTACCGTGCAGGTTTCATGGTACCTGCAGACACGGCGATGGTCCTACACAGCTGTGGGAGGGGTGCTTGGGTGGGGTTCGCAGTTGGCCGGTCAGGATGGTCATTCCTTGTCCAAGGGACTCAAGTCACAAGTGGAAGGAGAAAGGAGCGAAAGAGAGGGGTCTTTTACAGTTGTGATAGGGCGTGGCCTCTGTGGATGGTGAGGGGTTCAGTGGGGTGGGCATCTGTCCAGTCAGTGATCAGCCTAGTGTCTTCTTTGGCTAAAGGGGGCAGGGAGGGGGGGGGGTGACTTGGGAGCTTGTGAGGCTGAGGTGGTGCCCACGGAAAGGAAGCCCATTCCTCCGGGTGCCCTTTTCAGTTCCAGGGGCAGCTTGAGCTGACTGCCAGATTTCCCCACAGGTTTTAGAACTGCTGGCTAGAAACAGCCTGGGAGCAAACACAACAAAGTCAACTGACAGCCATCGACAAAATAGAACGCTACATCCTTCCTGTGCCACTAAGGAGCGAGTTATAATTCAGTAAAGCACACTTCCCCTTTAAATCCGTCTGCCGATCTGTCAGCACTCCCTCCAGAAGCAACTTGGCAATTAGCGACATCTGACCTGCCAATCAAAATCAAAGGTCTCCCACTCCCCACCAATGATAAACGAGGGAAGGAAAAGGCAGCCAGGGCTATGGAACACTTGTATCACCCTTGAAATAAACTGATAGAAAAACAAGAGAACCAGGCTTCGATGGGCGTTTAGTGATACAACCTCAGCAACGAGACACGATAATTACCATCAACAACACTTCAGAATCTGCACTGCAGCAATCTTCTCAAAACTAACTACAGCAGATCAGCACAGATGCTCTTTCCCTGCTGAGAGAGATCATTAATTTGTTTTCCATGTAACAGAACTCCTATAATGCACCATCACTTTGCCATATCCTGCAAACAGTCCTCATATGTTGAGCAACCTCTTTGGCCTGATTCTTTAAAGCGGGGTTCCATTTGCGAATGAGCACAGAACCCAAGGCGCTACTTGTTCTGAATTGAGCTGATTCAGATTACAACGGACGGTGCTGGCTACGGCCAAATTAGGATCTGGAGAAGGTCTGGACATGTACAATGTCAATGTTCTCTCATTCCCATTTCCCAGCCCCCAAACTGGTCTTTTAATCTGTTTAATTTCCTGTGTTTTCTCAGTCCTGACGAAGGGTTTCGACCCGAAACGTTAACTCTGTTTCACTCTCCACAGATGCTGCCTGGCCTGCTGAGTTTTTCCAGCATTTTCTGTTGTTATTTTCGATTTCCAGCATCCGCAGTATTTTGCTATCGTACAATGTCACGTTCTGTGTTCCTGAAAGCTTTCTTCCTTAAACTATGGCAGCTGTCTGAGTGTGATAGTTGGCTGCTAGAAAGCTGGATGGTGATTGTTCTTTCCATTGTTTGGCAGTGGTTTGCACCTGTTTCTTTGTAGTGGTTTGGAGCCACTTCATGATCTAATATGATAGGCGAACACCTGATCCCTGGCGCTCTGGCTGCAGTCGGTGTACACCCAAGTCCCAGAAGCTTCAGCAGGTGATGAAGAACTATGGCCGGAATTTCCCGGGGGGTCAGCGGGTGGGATCGGTGGCGGGTCAGCTGGGAAATGTGATTTTTTTTTTGACAGTGGGTTGGGACCCCGCCTTTCCCACAAGCACATGGGTGATCTCCGATTTGACCCAACCTGCAGAGGCAGGCGACCCAATTAAACCAATTATTGGGTTGTTGACAGGCCCTTAATAATGCTTTTAACCTTACCTTTTAATTTTAACTGCTCACCCACGGGGTCCACGCTGCTCGAGGACCACATCTGTGAACCTGAGGCAGGAGTTGAATGGCCATTGCTCCAGCTGATTACTTGACAGCTTCAAATGTCCCACCTGATAGATCATCACTTTCCTCAGCCACAAGCTGTTTCTCAGTCCATTTCCAGCACAGATTCTGCAGGCTTTCCACTTTCCACTCTCCATCTAGCCACACCTCATTGGAAGAACTCTCTCACCACTGACAGAATGCTTCTGTCATCTCTACTTCACCTGCCATCTATTCCATCGATATGGGTGCCCTTTAAACTGCCTCACCTTGGTCCTCAGAATCCGACCACGATCAGCCCCAACACCAGGCACCCCAGCAGCACCAACAACACCAACTTTCTCCGCAGTCACCTGATGCTGCACAGGACACAGGGCATCAGCACTCAAGCACATTGCTGCCCGGGAGGCCAAGGATGGCCTCACCATGGTCAGATTTACTTCACTTGACGCTGTACACCCTGGCTGCCACATGATGCGCCAGGTTGGCACCACCCCACACCAACACCACAAAGCATCCCTACAATGTCCAAGCCATTCCTTTCACACTTATCACCATTGCGGGGGTACCATTATGTCTCACCATTCACTGCAACTCACTAAGCCACTTCCAAAGGTGCACACAAATCTGTCCAAGAACGCAAAGTGTTGAAAATACAGATTTCAATGGTTGACAACACTTTAACGGTAACTTTACATGAACATTGGATAAAACACCCAAGTGCCTACCCTTGTGTGTTGTTAGTTGGGATGATTGCACTCGGATGAGGGTGAGGGGTGGCTAGTGAGATGGGAAAGTGATAATGTAGATAGAGAGGGATGGGTGGAGGTGCAAGGTAAGTTGATGTGAGTAAGGATGTGCAGGATAGGGTAGGGAAGGCAGAGTGATGGGGATGTGATGAGTGGCTCAGCAGGATGAGGTTGAAAGGGTGGTTTTGTACTAACGTTTCGTGATATACTGAGATCATTGAAAGCTTTGCACCACTGCAGCCTGGTCCTCCTGACAACATCTCTGCTTGTGCCCCCTCCTGTGCAACGTGCAATCAGGCTATGTTGATCTCCTGGGGAGGTCTCTTCAGCCCATCAGAAGGGAAGAGAACCTCCCTGCGTGCTGTGACTCCCTCCATAAGTATATGGAGGGAGTCATGGGAGAACCTGGGTGCAGCCGTGCACCTCTGTGCAGTGCTTGTCAGTGTTTGCAGCACCTCAATGCTGTAGAACACTGACAGCAGAACTGTCAAAATAAATTTGCGCATGGTCCCTTTAAGGAAACTGGCTGATGACACGTCATGAATGACGTCACCGGACCCGCTTCCTCTAACTGTGCTGGGAAACGCACTGGGCGGGGCTTAACCAACCCCATCAACATAAATTCATTTTCCAGAGCGGCATGGAGCCAGCAGTGATGCCGCAACCCGCCACCGACATCGCCCGCCCCGGACCCGCCGAGGTAAGGAAAATTCCGGCCTATGTCGCCAAGACTTTTGGAGGTTGGGGGCAAGAGGGTCTAATGGAGACTCTGCCCCTCCCTGTTTGAAATTTAAACTTCATGCTTTCACTGCCTAAATTTCAAAAATTCCAAATCCAATGTCTCAGCTTATTCAAACAATCCAAACTTGCCATAGCCGAGTTTTTTTTGAGCAATATTGGGGAACTATCTCCACCATGACTCAGATCTGCCTAGCAGACTAAGTACAGTCCTTACCCCTTATACCGCCCACGTTTATCACAGGCAGTCGCCTATATTGGGCAAGTGTCAGTAACCATTTCCATTACCATACGAGTCTATTACAATGGCGCCGTTTATTACGAGTCAATAGCACCGGCTATTTCGGGCAGTTCTTTGCAAAATGCTGCCACACATCTCTCCCACGATGGTTTCTGTTCTGGCAGACTGGCAATTCTCTAGGTCAGACCTGACTGAGAGCTTCATCCAACACAAATCCATATTTAAGTGACCAGTAGAGGCGCAAGGATCAGTGAAGACTGGCGTTCCCATCCACCGCATACACTGGGCAAACCACGCAAACACCCACACGCCCGCTAGAAGCGGTGGCGGCTGTCATGAGAAGCTGGTCTTGGTACCGTGTACTTTCGATTGAAGTTCCGCCCCCTTTTTGATGCAATTTCTATATTGTATTGAGAAGAGTGGTACAAAAGAACACCGGCTGAAGGCCTGAAACCCGTTGGAAAATCCCTGGAAGAGTTACGAGCGCTGGAGTACTCCCCGAGTACTAACCATCCCATAACTGAAAGGCTGAAGTGCCTGCTACACATGAGCACTGTTTTCTGTGCCAATAAAACCAAGGAAGACTTTTGTGCTGTGACACCTGTGCTCAGAACGCAGAGATTCTACACAGAACATAGAAACATAGAAGATAGGAGCAGGAGTAGGCCATTCGGCCCCTCGAGCCTGCTCCGCCACTCAATGAGATCATGGCTGACGCACAAATCAAACATTAAAAAGATGTGGAGAGTCCAAACTTCAGGCAGCGAAAGCACAAAGTTTGGATTGCGATTGGAAGGGTGAGGAGAACTATCCATTAAATAGGCATAAATGAGTGAAGGAATTGTCGAGATGGCAGTTGCATAAACAGCGTTGGGCTTTCAAAATAGCCACTTTGAGCAAAGTTTTTGATTCATATATCGGGCCGTCATTCTCATTCAAAATGAAGTGACAGGAGTTTACCACATTAGAATGAAATAAAGACAAACTGGGAGCTTATAAATTTGAAGCCCGTGTGTGTCTTTGTGAAATCATGGGTAAAGAGAAGGAACAGCACGTGTGGGGGGAGAACTGGTGCCATGGGAATCGCAGCCATTCAGGAAGAGGTGCCAAATTAACTGTAATTTATGATGTTGATTTTTTGAGGTTGTAACTGAGGCATTCGGCAGTAAATCAATCAGCAGTGGAATGGAATCAAAGTCAGAAGTATTAGAAGCAAAGGCAAAAGAAAAATCTGTGTACCTCAATTAAAAGGGCTGCTTTGCAAGAGTTCCTGCTGTGAACTGAAGGAAAAGCACCTCCTGGCTTCATGTACATAAGCATTCTCCTCAGACTGGGGCAGATTTATGTGCAGAGTAATGTGCTGGAGAGAATGCACTGCTTGAACAAAGTCCAAATATACTTAATACTGGTTTTTAATAATTTGCACGTGTTTTTTTGAAGTTAGCTTGTACAAGTACTCACTAAGCATTCCTTTATACTGGTACCTGACTTTATTTTTAAGCCTGGATTTAATGCAAAATTACTTCTAGAAACGTATGAAAATAGTTCAACTTGAACACGTAATTTAGTGATTTGTCAATGTGTTTCTGGCACTTTATCAACTCTGTGTTTAATATGCACCATTTATTTTCAGACTTAATTTTGAAAGATGAAATCAGCACTTGGATTTCGAAATGCTCCATAAACTCCCTTCACACCAAATTCTTGACTGACAACACAGAACCAAGTGATTGATCATTTTCAGGTTTTCTTAACCCTCGAATGAGATTTTGATTAAAACAAATCATTTTTCATCAACGGATCACCAGGTGATTAGTTATTTCAGCAGAACATAAGTAAACAAACAGCAGCTGTGATTAATAAAGGCGATGGATGGGATCCAACTTTTTAATTCCCAGACAGGTTCAGCGTTCCTACAGCCAATAGAGGAAGTTTTATTATTCCCCTAATCCCTAAAAGCTTTGGCCTGCACAACTGGTCCTGTTAAAAGCCGGGGCCCTGGAGACTCTGGTATGCCGATTAAAAGCCAGAGGAACAACAGTAAATTATCAAATACACTTCGGAAAAAAAATATAAAGTCTATTCTCAACTTGGTGACAGGTATGATGTATGTATGTTTTGAAATGATGTGAAACCTTACCTAAACTAATTACTTCATTCATGTTAACAAAGCATTCCTCAGAGTCTGATAATTAACTGATTCATGCCCAATGCGCTGTGGCCTGAAACATCAGAAAAAAAGTTGCTTTTCCATTAATAAAAAAAGGTCACATCTATATAACAACTTCTTTATGTATAACACGCATGACAAGTGTTAACTGCTATGGGATAGATGTGCAAGTAAAATCTGAGATTTCAAAAACAATTCGGCATATGTTGATGACTGCCACACCACAATACATTTTGCACCATGTCCAACATCACTGAGAACTTTCTCTTTCATAATGCAGAGTGATTCTGGGAGTTAAGTGACCTCTGAGGGCAAAAGATACACTCATCATGGCAGAGCAGATCTGCACACTTGGCCATTCTCTGTCACGTAAATGGGGAGACAAAACCTCTAGGGTGGTGGCCTATAAAGGACCCTCTCCAAGCAGCAAGGGGCTTCCATCTTTGACCACCTCCTCAGAACTTGAAAATGAAAGAGTTGAATCTGAAAGAAGTTCATTGGTGCTGCAAGATCCATCCACTCATCCTGTCATTATACTTCAGAGGCATGGCACAGCATCAGTATTGTGCATTTATGATAAAGTCCATTGGCCACTTTATCTGGAATACCACAATCTCCATAAGCACCAAAGGCCATCAAATTATATGAGGCCATTGCCGGGTCCCACACACATTTGCAAAGGAGTTTTGGGTGCCTTTGATCAGTGGTGCTGCACTGTTGAGACAGCCCAATGACCTCATGATTTGCAATGCCATGTCCCAAGTGATGGATCAACGGGGCTAGTGGAGAGTTAAATCTGGCACTATGGTCCCAGAGTATAGAGACTGAGGTCTATGCAGCCCTACACGTAGCAGATCATTAGGCTTAATGAAGCAGACTAGAAGCCACTATGCAACCTCTGGTGGCACACTGGCATAGCTCTCAACTAAGACAATGAAATTCAGAAAAGATGAATGCAAGCATTTAGCAATGAGGTGAAAAGGGGACGCCAGATGTTAACTTCTGTGGTATTCATGTCTGTTTTCAATATCATTAAGCAATGCGCCATCCAGACTAAACTGCAAGCCAGTTCACTCAGCCCTAATGTTAAAAGCCTAATGACTCAATGCCTCCCTCCAAGACTGAAGATGCCTAACAAACCCTTGTGCTCCCTCAAGGACATGAAAGCTTAGCTAAGAGTTTCCCAGTAAATAATTTTACAAGTACCAGTGCAGGAAGGGTTAGTCTCTTAGATTCAGTTTTAGTTACAAGGAAAAAAATAAGAATGAACTCCTCAGACTTTTAAAGCCCATCACCATTCACCTCTAAAGTAGTCACTTTTCTTTTTGTAAACATTGTTGCTCTCCACACAATGACAGGTGTGACCACCCCCAAAGATACAGCCAATTGCAGCTTGCAAATACTGAGATACATTCCCCTTTAGTTAGAGCATGTGCTATCATGGGCTCCTACAAGCAACCCAAGGTCATAGTTAACTGAGACAATCTCAGCGGGACTCAAAGCTGTGGGCACGGAAAGTGCGACACACATTTTTCCCAGTGCATTATGCATTCTTTAAACCCATATCGTTTTCTAATTTATAATCTGGCGCATACGCAGCACGACTATACCAGACTGATCTGTTACAAAAAGAAATCATGTTACAAAAAAAAAAGTCATGTTACATAGTTGAGTGTGCACCACATCAGTCACAGACATAATGAGAAACACAAAAATCTCTTAAAGCAGCTTTGTTGCAGTTGAACGAAATCATTAATTCTACTGTTGACTGATGTTTGGACATTTTTTTTTCCGAATGGTAAATTGCACCAGAATCATTCGGATAAATAATAGGTTTTCCTTGTAATTTTTGTAGGTCAGTAAAACGCTTATATTAGAGGTGGCATTACAGTCACAATTATAATGAATGGGAGGTGTGTATAGGTCCTTGCACTGACCATTAAAATGAACGCTACTATCACTTCTGGCCTAATTGCATGGCACATAAAGGAGAACTGATAATCCATCACTGTCCACCAGGCCACCCCAAGCAACAGAGCTCTATCACCCCATCTCCGCCCCCCCCCCAAAAGAAAATGGTGAACTAGCATGAAAGAAGTCCATTTCTCTAGATAGTCTACTCTGAATTCAAAGTCACTGAATTCAAGTGATCTGATAATTCAACTGGTTAGCGCTATATTCCCACTGTTCAGTGGTATTTATGGTGCTTAATCACATCTTTTGGACAATTTGAATTCTTTTAGTGAAAAAATATGACTTTAAATTATCAGTATGGTCCAAGACGGCAAAGCATCTCAATGACAATGTCATCTCACGCCCTTGATGTGTTACCGCTGTCTTGTAATAGCTTCCAGGCTCCATGTTCTCCTCTATTTAACATTATTTCCTGTGGATTAGACTTCTTTATAAAGAAATTGGGTAAATCAGATTTTTTTTTGTTATTACTGAAATCTCAAATTGCATTAAAATGATTTTCTACAATCTGCCTCATTAGCCGCAGCAGGTGAACGTTCCACTTCATGGAGCAATCACAGCGACGGGGAGTTTGGGTGCCTCCAACACATTAAGAACATTCATTTCCAGGTGACTGCTCACATATTCGAGAATTAAAACAATAATTTGTGTTGATATACTTCTCTATCAATAAAAAGGCCCGTGTCCCAGCGCACTTGACATGAATGTCAACCTTAGCCACCATTTCCCAATAGCTGGAAAAAGCAAGACTTTCAGTGAATGCAAACACGTTTTCTCTGCAGATGGTTCACGGCACCCCTCTTATGGTCGAGCTGAAATACTATGGGTACTTCTCATCTTCTTAGAAGTCCTCATTAAGATTGGGAAAGGAGATGGGAATACCTCTTACTGTCCCACTACATGACTGACTGATGAGTTGTCCACTAGTTGCAGTACAAAGTATTTCAAAGTCCTTTATCTGCAAATTATGAGGAAGCTCTTAAAAAAATGCATTTTTGAGTGCTCTAATTTGTTGGAAAAGAACTCCTGAATTTTCAACCAACAGTCACTTAGCATTGAACTTGAATGATTTTGCAAGTACTAAAAGCTTTTTCTCTCTTCAAGAACTCACTCTACCTGTGAGGACAATCCAGCTATCTTCTCAATCTAAGTGTGGAAACTCATTTTCATTTAGAGATTCAACTCAACCATCTCTAGAACCATTTAATGGAGTTCATGGGTTATTCAAGAAACAGAACACAATCTACCCAACTAGAGATGGTAGGTGATGATCCCGTTTCTAATGCAAACAAGCAGCTCAATAGAATGTCACCAGCGGCTCTTAATTCTAGATACCAAGTTTGATGGATTCAGCGGCAATAAGTCCATTCTCATTAGTTGCCTCCTTCAGAACTGTCCTTCTCTGGCAACCCAACCAGGCCTGGCACATTATTTTCCGACCGCAAATTTCCTCAGATCCCAAGTCTGTCACCTCAATGAGAAAACAGAGCATGTTTTGGGAGCATAGCAGATAGTGACCAAAGGACATAAAGCAGCTAAAAACTAAGCAAGAGACAGGTAGATTTAGGAATTAGTGTTTGGAGTAGAATAGCTGTTAGGGTATACAAATTAAGTCAGGTGCTCCACTGTGCTGCGTTAAGACGTGCTCTGCGGATTTAAGGATTTGGATTTGTTGTAAAACAGTTGATTAAAGCTTTGGTTAACGCTTAGACCAAGTGCCTAGTAATTTTCTTACGTCAATTTAATCAACTGTTTTACAACATGGAGGTCTAGTTGTGTCCTTCACTAGTTCCTGTTAAGAATGTCCTGCGCAAGCTGGGCCCGTGCCCAAGTATTTATACTCTCCCTGGACAGTGCCACCCACAGGCTGCTCAGTATTAGTTCCTAAGTCTTTCTTTCATGAATGACTGATTTATGTCAGGGTTATTTTAGCGAATGACAATAGGGGAGGGTAAGTATGAGATGTTCAATGGACGGTTCAGACTTATCTGCAAGCCAGTTCACTCAACCCTAATGTTAGAAGCCTAATGGCTAAGTGCCTCCCTCCAGGACTGGAGATGTTTAACAAATCCTTGATCAGACAGGACTTGTCATCTTTGACATTTTTTTCTCCAGGCTAGAGGTATCATTATTTTCAATGGATATGCCAATTGAGCTATGTAGGCAGTGCTATGAAAACCTCAGACCTCCTCTTCATTAGCTTAAAAAAAATCATCGTATGGAAGAAACAAGTCAGGTTCATGATGTACATACAAGTAATACGTGGGGTACTAATGCCCCTTTGGAGAAAACATTTGCGTTCAAATTTCATCTAATTGTAAATCCAATTTGCTTAACACATGGTA
Source organism: Somniosus microcephalus (assembly GCF_052327205.1). Taxonomy (NCBI): domain Eukaryota; kingdom Metazoa; phylum Chordata; class Chondrichthyes; order Squaliformes; family Somniosidae; genus Somniosus; species Somniosus microcephalus. The sequence continues at coordinate 29,733,526 of NC_141015.1, forward strand.
CATCAAACACAATTTGAAATGTTTGGAAGATCTGCATTTTAACCCAACAATTCCTGGTGTTAAGATACATTGGCCCTGAAAAGCAGACAAGAGCATAATTATAATGTCTTTCATGGGTAAAAGTCTGACAGACAAATTCTATTGAAATTATTAATCATTGTTTCCTAGAATGTTTTTTTTATTATAAATGTATGCTAAACTTTAAAACTATATTAGAAGTCAAATTCTTTTTCATTTCTTGCCAAATGTTAAATAAAAATAAAAGGTTCCATATGAATACTGTAGTGACTGGGAGAATAAATCAGATGATTCTGGTTTCTGTGTTTGCTTTAAAATGAATAATACAGCAGGCAGTCAAAATGAATCATACTGTTTAAGGTCCAGCATAATGGGGAAGGTCTGTTTTACTTTCCTAAAATTGCAAAAACCAAGACCTTGGCTGATGGAAGCTTCAGGCACGTTAACCATTTGTGGGAAAGGGAATGTCAGGGTTGGAACGTACAATGTGGTCACCCTGAAATCTAGTGTATTGGCCGCACTTGCCGTGCCTATACAGTCCATCCATAACATCACATAAATTGCACCACCAGGTCATGAACAGCTGGAGGACGGTACGATTAATATGCCGAATTTTATAATATTTCATCACGCTAAAATCCGGCCTACAAAGCACATGAGGGAAAGATTTCCTCTGGGTGCCCTGCAGAGGGAAATCACAAATATGCTCTTTATAAACAGATTTATGATTTTGTTCTCCATGTCTTTGTTACCTCCAGATTCGACTACTGCAATGCTCTTGCAATTGGCTCCTGGCCCGGAGTTTCAAATTCTTATCCTTGTGTTCAAATCCCTCCCCTCCCTATCTCTGTAACCTCTTCCGGCCCAACAACCTTCCGAGATCTCTGCACTGCCTGGGCCCTAAGCTCTCCACTTCTCTCTCCTCCTTTAAGATGCTCCGTAAAACCTACCTCTCGGACCAAGCCTTGTCCTAATATCTCTTTATGTGGCTCGGTGTCAAGTTTTGTCTGATAACGCTCCTGTGAAGCGCCTGGAGGCATTTTTACTACGTTAAAGGTATTACGCAGATGCAAACTGTTGTTACACATAGCATACAGAGGAAGGTTTCCGTATAGTTAAAGTACGATAGTTTTCAAAATGAATGCTATGCAACAATTACTACCCCACGCAGGTTCGGCAGAAACCAAACCAACTTTGGACAACGTTGAGGCCCATTTATGGGTCTCCCTCCAACAGCTCACCACATAGAGCAGAGCCGAGCCACACCGGCCAAGTAGGCTCCAGGGTCTGTGTTGTCTTATCTGATGCCATCATAGAAACAGCAGTGCGGGGGTGGGAAAGGGGGGCATGCTCTCCAGTCCGAAACGTGCAATGTAGACATCGGCTGAGAAGGTGGTCAGGCTTATCGACTGGCACAATTCAGTAGCTCGCTGACACTCACTATCTATGCTCACGCCTGAAAAGAATCATCATTTGAATAAGGTAGCAGAGGGCAGTCAGCACCAGGCCCCAAACGTGAGTCAGTGCATTGGTGACAGAACTGCGTCGAGGGAGGATTAAAAAAAGAACGTTTAAACAAAGAAATCACTAAAAACGTAAGGATATAACGAAAGGGGGAAGGGTGGTGGAAACAAAGCATGGAGGAAGAACTGACTGAACTAACTATGAGTCAGAAATGACATGAAATGTCCAGCTTTATCTCTTACATCTACATAATGGTCTGGAAATTGCGGTCGGAGGCTTGCTGCCCGCGTACGCCTCCGAACCGAAAGAAAACTCCATACTTACCTGCTGCCTCCGTATCTTCAGACTCTTGCAGTCCTGGGCCTGCGGGCATACGCCTGCGTAAAGGCCCACGGACCTCAGGGGCGCAGGCATTTCGCAAGCGTCCCTGGGATCACCTGGGCCAGGCCAACCAATGACAAAGCGGGATTTCTGTGATGCTTACGGTGATTTAGTTTACGTCCATAAGCATGAATAGAAATCCCCTAATAAAATGTCACACCACTGAAATAAAAATGAGCGATCACAGGTTCAAAATTAATTAAAATACCCTTTAATAAAACAATTAAAGTAAAAACTGAATTTTTTGAAAAATAAATTTAAACATTTTTAAATGGGATAAAATTTACCTAACCTAATTTTAAATGTAAGTGAACGTGAAAATCATTAAAAAAAAATATTTTAACATTTATTTTAACCCTTACGCCAGTAAAAGACGGCCCTATGCCTGCATTTACCAGGAGTAAGGGTTTGGTGGGTATTCGCTGGGCCCAACACTGCGCCAGCGAAAGTGAATTTACAGCGGATGCGGTGGCTCTGTCGAGGTGAAACTTGACAGATCGCAAGTTCAGGGTTTTCGCGCATGCGCATCGCACACGGAAACCCGAACCTTGTGGGGCCTTTCACAGCACTTCATCATAGGCCCTGTAAATTCCAGGCCTAATATTAAAAATCTCCATGTATTCATCAACCTTCCACCAGTGGTGGCGCTGTAGTATCCCAGTTTTGTGTTTTCCGGCTCCTCAGCCTGTACTGCAGGAAAACTCCTCGAGGTCGAGGTTAACCTCTGGAACGCACAGCCTGTCCGCCTATTCGAGGGGGGAGGGTGAAGAGGCCGGAGCCATTTTGAGGTTCGGAGCTCATTCATCTGAAGTTGCCCGCCCCAAATGGGCTTCCCGATTCACACTGTGGAAAAAAGATGTTGCACTCTACACAAGGGTATGCAACAACAGATCAGGAAATACGTCTGCCACATGGGACAGATGCTGGTCCTTTGACATCTCCACCACCATCCCCGAGACTGCCGGAGGAGAGAATACATGTGCTTTACTAAAATGTGATGCAAAACCAGCAACACTTCTGCACATGACTCTGTGATGTCCTCAGGAGTTCTGGGACCAGCATCCAGTTCTTCTGTGGTCAAGGTGGCCCCAACCCAGAGTACTACTCTTTAAAGGATCCTTAAAGTGCCTGATCCTTCTGATGCACGGTAATTTGTAGATCTGTGAATAGAACAAAGAGATCTTTTTAAAACACATTATCAAGGTAAATTATCATAGATTACTGGAGCAATAAGCCTGCTTTACAATCACGTTTTCTTTGACATATATTCCGTTTGTGACCAGAAATTCAAATGTTGCACGGAAAAGCTCACATTTCGTCTCTCTTTTTCACTTTTCCCATTTATCTATAAATACTACACACTGATGTGTCGATTGAAAGTACATGTGGCAATCTACCGTACCTGAAGTGGTTTCTTTTTCTTATTTGTCTCCACTCTCTTCATTCCCCACTCCATGCCAGTTTTCCAGTCCTACATTGCGTGTAGAATCGACGCCTTCAATATCTTGGCTGTTCACTCTCCAAGATACAACTGCTGCGAATTTCTGTCATGTTCCGCCACTTGTGGTGTCTTAACCTGCAGGAGCTGCTATCCTTATATTCATCTAGAGGAGACGGTCTGGTCCAAGTACAAAGTATAGTGCTAATGGAGTATGCCATGCAACTAATTGGAATATGAAGCATAACTTTACCCCAAATAATTGGCTCCATTAGCGCTTTCAGTTCCCCCACTGTACTTTGGAATTTGTGAAGTAACATTAATATGACCCAAATTAACTTTAACAAAAAGGCTTGCATTTATATAGCGCCTTTCACGACCTCAGGATGTCCCAAAGCACTTTCCAGCCAATGATGTACTTTTGAAGTGCGGTCACTAGGTTGATTCCTGAGATGAGGGGGTTGTTTTATGAAGAAAGGTTGAGCAGGTTGGGCCTGTACTCATTGATGAGTTTAGAAGAATGAGAGGTGATCTTATTGAAACATATAAGATTCTGAGGGGGCTTGACAGGGTAGATGCTGAGAGGATGTTTCCCCTCGTGGGGGAATCTAGAACTAGGGGGCATAGTCTCAGAATAAGGGGGCGCCCATTTAAGACGGAATTTCTTCTCTCAGAGGGTCGTGAATCTTTGGAATTCTTTACCCCAGAGAGCCGTGGAGGCGGAGTCATTGAATATATTCAAGGCGGAGATAGACAGATATTTGAGCTACAGGGGAGTCGAGGGTTATGGGGAGCGGGCGGGAAAGCGGAGTTGAGGCCAAGATCAGATCAGCCATGATCTTATTGAATGGCGGAGCAGGCTCGAGGGGCCGAATGGCCGAATCCTGCTCCTATTTCTTATGTTCTTACCGTTGTAATGTAGGAAATGCGGCAGCCAATATTCACACAGTCCCACAAACAGCAATGAGATAATAACCAGATCATCTGTTTTCTACTAATGTTGGTTAAGGGATAAATATTGGCCAAGACACCGGGGAGAACTCCCCCGCTCTTCTCTGAATAGTGTCATGGGTACTTTTACATCCACCTGAGAGGGCAGACTTGGCCTCGGTTTAACGTCTCATCCAAAAGATGGCACCTTTGACAGTGCAGCACTCCCTCAGCACTGCACTAGAGTGTCGGCCTAGCTTTATGTGCTCAAGTCTCTCAGAGGAGCGGGGGCTTGAACCCACCACCTTCTGTCTCCGAGGCGAGAGTGCTACCCGCTGAGCCAAGGCTGACACCTTGCTAGTTGCCACATGCAGAAACATTTGACAGTCTGAATTTCTACTTTAAAATAACTGCAAACAGGTTGGTATAAACCTGTGAACTTCAACATTAGTTAAGTGATCATTAACATTCAGTGACAAGCCTTGCAAATCACTGCCAGCCTGAAGTGCTGGTACTCTGTAGTAGAAAGGGTTTATCCACTTCATATCATGTTTGGGAATGCAGGCACTGTGCGAGACCCAGCGGTGCAATACACATAGATTAAAGAGCAATAACACATGCAATGATTTTATTACGGACGCATCAACTTGTATTAAACTGAAACTCCTGCTTCGCTTCCCCAGGACAGTACTTCAAACTGGTGGCCTGAGTTTCACATTGGAAACCTGATATACTGCCAGCTGAATATCTCGAAAGCTGCATAAAAAAAAATGCCCCAAGCAGCAGACTGCTGTTTGTTAGAGACTGCGTACAAAAGAACCATCCTTTACTGCTTATAAACACAGCAGAGTATCACATGAATCAGAGGTGTACAAGAGTCATTATAAATGCATCATGGTCTAGTTAAGTAACATATGTGTAGCTTAGCTTTTTAACACCACTGCTTATTTTTTTTTAACATAGAATACATTTTCTGTCAAGGCTACAAAATAAGGGCAGTTTGATAAATGTAGACTCCTTTAACTGAACCTGCACAACATCTACTAAGTTCTTCCAACAGTTCACAACTTAGTGATATTCCAGTAACATCCTTCCAAATACATATATTTTTGGGGGCTGCGGATTATTTTGGGCAGGGATCTGTCAGAGTTTTGAAAGTGTCTGTTATAAATCTCATCATCAAGAAACTACTCATGAAATAACGCTGGACGGCCAGCTGGTGGCGCCGTCCAAGGAGTATAAATACTCGGGCGTGGGCCCCAGCTTTCCAGGGACATTTTGTAAGACAAGGAGCTAGTGAAGTACAACTAGACCTCCATGTTCTGCAACAAGTTGATTAAAGTCTTGCTTTATGCTCAAACCAAGTGTGTAGTGAGTTTTATTATGTCAGTGTCCTTGTGGTGGGATATTTGGTCCTTAGTGTTATTTTACTGGTGTGGTTACATTACTGCCCCATTCAGATTTTTAAAGAATTACACAGAATTTACCGCACAGAAACAGGCCATTCAGCCCAACTGGTCTGTGCCGGTGTTTATGCTCCACACGAGCCTCCTCCCACTCGCCTTCATCTCACCCCATCAGCATAACCGCCACAAACTCCATCCCTCTTCCTGGCAATTGTCTGAGGTTGAACCAGACTGTTCAAATCTTGGTGTCATATTTGACCCTGAGGTGAGCTTCTGACCACATATCTGTGCCATCGCTAAGACCGCCTCCGGAACATTGCCCGACTCCGCCCCTGCCTCAGCTCATCTGCTGCTGAAACCCTCATCCATGCCTTTGTTACCTGTTGACTATTCCAACGCACTTCTGGCCGGCCACCCACGTTCTACCCTCCATAAACTTGAGGTCATCCAAAACTCTGCTGCCTGTGTCCTAACTCGCACCAGGGGTTGCTCATCCACGGCACTAAGAAGGTTTGCAGAGCAGCAGATACAACCTGCCACCTTGCATCTTCGGCAAAAGTGGATGCAACACTGCATCTTCAGTCACCTGCCAAACTACACTCGCGCCCCGCCGGTTTCCACCTGTGCGGGTAAATCACTGCGATGGTCATGTTGCAGATCTGCAGGAAAAGAAACGCAGCAAACAGCGCCTTCTGGGGGCTGACATGAATCAACTGAGCGGCCTGCGGGCGGCGCTGTCCAGGGAGAGTATAAATACTCGGGCACGGGCCCAGCTTGCGCAGGACATTCTTAACAGGAACTAGTGAAGGACACAACTAGACCTCCACGTTGTAAAACAGTTGATTAAAGCTTTGTTTAACGCTTAGACCGAGTGCCCAGTAGTTTTCTTATGTCAGGTGCCAAGCAAATCGATGGACAGCATAGAGGGATCAATTGCAGATGTGTACAGGCTCTCCTGATGGTTTGGCTCTTGCTTATGTGCAGCTTGTGATCTACAAAGACCTCTGGGTTTCACCCCATAACTGTTTATTATTCCATACACAGAACAGCAATCTTCTCCTCAAAAAAAATGCAACAAATATCTAAGTTGCGGACGGTTGGTCTTAACTAAATTAAAGCCTAAGAAAAGAGCGTCAGATTCACACTACATTTGGATTAGTGCAGCACTGGCACACAGTAAGAATGGCTGTATGTGCGAGGCACCTGCTGTTAGGCAAAAAAAAACCACGGTAACATCTTCCATTTTTTGTTTTTCCTTCGAGATATATTCTTTATTCAAAAGAATGACAAGTTGGATGAATGTTTTGTCAGGCTTAATGTGAAGAGACAGTACTATACCTTGATAAACGACCTCATGGAGAAGAGGTTGGCCAGCATAGTGGAGAGGCCTGGAGCCAGGCAGCTTTGGGCTATAAAACCCAGCTTCAGTTCAGCTAGGCAGATTGCATCATCCCCTTCCTTCCAATTCCAGCTGGGTATGTTCAGCAGATGGGCCTGATAGCATTGGAAAGAAGAACAAAAAAAGAAAAAGTTACAAATTCAATTCCCCTCATTCTGCTCCCGATATTTAAAAACATTGTGAAAAATTGCAGAGAGCTTCAGGAGATGCTACAAACTGGCTCCTTTATTTTCTCTGCACAGTAAAGAGGCGCGAGTGCGGCCTGCAACAAAGCGCGCTGCACTTCAATCTGTATTCACATCTGTTGCCCATTCAGAGCGAGCTCCCCTGGGCCTTTCATACCTTTCCAATATCGCTGGTTAAACATTTCGTTTCATTTTTATATTGTTCATGCAGGAGTGCCAGTGTAGCGTTTCTGTTCTGTAATGAACGCCAAAACTACAAGCAGCTGCAGCCCTTTTTCATGGCAGGCGCGGAAGGAGCGCTGGATATAACGCAGCCTCGCTTGCTCCCTTACTCACCCTGTGCCTGGGCTGTCAGTGCTGCATTTTGCTGCCTGACATTTTACAGGTGTGTGCTCCCTGGCTTTGAAGAGATGTACTTTACGGTCATTTTAAATATATAACACACACACACACACACAAATTAAGGCAATGTACAAAAACAAAGAACGAGCCTGAACCGCTGAAAACAAATCTCGGTTTAAATCAAATCCAATGATTAATTTGAGAGTTTAAGAGGCAGGAGAGACAGTGTGTTTATTTTTTTTTATCAATCCCTGATTTCGGAACAACATCCTTCCTTGCTCTTCTGGGGGCGGAGAAGGGTCCTTGTGTGGAGCAAATTCTGAATGCATTTATAAAGAACAGGTTTACATTCTCACTATTGAGTGCCCCCCCCGGAGACCACTAGGGTGGAATACCTCACCGAATTGGCCGTCCTTCATGTGTGAGCTCAGACAGCAAAGGTTCTTCAACCATGCTGCGTTTACCGGCCAAACTAAATTCATTCCTCACTGACACGTCCACACATACACTTTCCATTGGGGCGTGGGGGGGGGAGAAGGGGTCACTGGATGATCATAATCTTAGGGTCACTGAGGCCAATTGCAATTCCCCGACTGTTGCTTCAGCGAAGTTCAACTGACCCAGCGCAAATGAGGAAACAAACCGGGGACCTCCTGTCTCATTACCACGTCAGACTGCGCCATTAGCCACTAAGCTAGTCAGGCAGCTCCACGACCCCCTTTTAAGCAGGAGGGCGGGATAATGTGGGCCAGAGAGCAGTTTGGAATTTTTCTCGATGCCAATCTGTGATCCACCAACACAGAGCTTAAGAAGTTAGGAGCAAGCCCCTCAAACCCATCCCAGGTTGAGATAGCCTTTTCCCCAGACTGTCACTGACCTCATCTCCTCTGGAGATCTTCACCCCACGGCCTTCAACCTCATAGTCTCCCAACCTAGCACAGCCCGCTTCTACCTCTTTCCCAAGGTCCACGGGTAGACCCATCGTTTCAGCCTGTTCTTGCACCACTGAACTTATTGCTTCCTTCCAACTGACGACCCTTGTTGATCAGCGGATAGTGAGAGAAAATTAAAGGCAGCAATGCCCAGACCATCAAGACCTCATCACTGGAATGAGGGGAAACCAGGAGGGCGGGAAAAGTGTTGGTGTGCTTCTGTTTAAAGGAAACTACTTTGAGCAAGTTAAGCGGAGATGAGAAGAAAAATAAAAACAGAAAAAGCACCAACAGTAAAGTGATGTGAACGGAGCTGGACAGATCGCTATCAGTTATAGGAATGGTATCACACTGGTCAAATGTTAATGACTTTCTCATGGGTGACAAAGCAATTGTAATCGATTACCACCCAATGCGATAATCAGTGAATCTACGGCTATTGGCCGAAGTGCCAGAAATAATTCTGAAAGACAGTGGGTTGTGCAAACCATTAGGTGTGAAATATCATCTCACAGAAATCACAGAAACCCCACAGTGCAGATAGAGGCCATTTCGGCCCATCGAGCCTGCACCGACACATATCCCACCCTATCCCGTAACCCCACATATTTAATCCCCCTAACACTAAGGGGCAATTTATCATAGCCAATCAACCTAACCCGCACATCTTTGGACTGTGGGAGGAAACCGGAGCACCCGGAGGAAACCCACGCAAACACGGGGAGAATGTGCAAACTCCACACAGACAGTCACCCGAGGCCGGATTCGAACCCGGGTCCCTGGTGCTGTGAGGCAACAGTGCTAACCACTCTGGGTATTGTGATGATAACAGCACTCACAGGATACGTTTAAAGAAAGAAGCGAAAGGACTTGCATTTATATAGCACCTTTATGACCTCAGGATGCCCCACTGCGCTTTACAGCCAATTAATTATTTTTCTTTTGAAGTGTAGTCACTGGTGTAATGTAGGAAATGCAGCAGCCAATTTGCGCACAGCAAGCTCCCACAAACAGCAATGTGACAATGACCAGTTCATCCGTTTTAGTGATGTTGGTTGAGGGATAAATATTGGCCCAGGATACAGGGGAGAACTCCCCTGCTCTTCTTCGAAATAGCACCATGGGATCTTTTAGAGAACAGACGGGGCCTTGGTTTAACATTTCAGCCGAAAGGCGGCACCTCCGACAGAGCGGCGCTCCCTCAGTACTGCCCCTCCGACAGAGCGGCGCTCCCTCAGTACTGCCCCTCCGACAGAGCGGCGCTCCCTCAGTACTGCCCCTCCGACAGTGCGGCGCTCCCTCAGTACTGCCCCTCCGACAGTGCAGCGCTCCCTCAGTACTGCCCCTCCGACAGTGCAGCGCTCCCTCAGTACTGCCCCTCCGACAGTGCAGCGCTCCCTCAGTACTGCCCCTCCGACAGTGCGGCGCTCCCTCAGTACTGCCCCTCCGACAGTGCGGCGCTCCCTCAGTACTGCCCCTCTGACAGTGCGGCGCTCCCTCAGTACTGCCCCTCCGACAGTGCAGCGCTCCCTCAGTACTGCCCCTCCGACAGTGCAGCGCTCCCTCAGTACTGCACTGGAGTGTCGGCCTAGATTTTTGTGCTCAAGTCCCGGGAGTGGGACATAAACCCACAACCTTCTGACTCAGAGGTGAGTGTGCTGCCCACTGAGCCATGGCTGACACGTGATATTTATGGTATTTAAAGAACTGTTCCGATCTGCTCACAGAGTGACTAACCCAGTGGAGTCAGGAATCCATGGCGGTGTCTGAGTTGATACGGAGTGGCTCAAATTAGCTGGGTCTTCTGTAATCATTCTTTTTCTTTCCAAGCCCATGGACTTCTTGCCGAGTCTGGGTTTCATGGAGATCAGGCGCCCTCCAATATCCCACCGAGTGGTTATTATTCATGTGTGGACCGCATCTTTTAGACGGTGGAGGACATCATAACCGAACCCGATCCAGGCATCACATGACAGCCACACACGCACCATTCCAGCAGGTTTCTGTCGAGCATGAGGAGTGGGACTCTGGCCCATTTGCCTTAACCTAACCTAGGGCACTGAGGCCAAATGGAAGAGTCCGGACTGGGGATTGAATCTAGCCGTGAGCCACTGGGTTTACCCATTTTAAACCCTAAGAGGGACACAGCTGGTGTCCTGCTGTCCGTCGAGGATCTCACCTTTGACCGTTCTAGAATGAACAGCACTGGCTCTTCCCAAAGCAAAACAAAGCACCTAATTCACTTCCAGCTGGATTGAAAAGTTGGATCCTGAAAAAGAACCTCCAGCGACCAAGAATGGTTTATCCTGATGAGGAAAGGCATTCCTCGACACCAGTGGAAGATGAAGGCTTACAGCAGGAGCGAGAGACAGTGCAGCACAGTCAAGCTGCATTGAACTGTGAAACAGAAAGGGGACGTAGGGCGTGTGACCATTATTCCTGACACGGCAAGCTCCCAATCCCAGTCATGTTGTGAGGGGCTGATATGAGCAGCGGTCCGCCTCTTCGGAACATATGAACAGAGGAACAGGGGTAGGCCCTTCAGCCCCTCGAGCCTCTAAAGCCATTCAACTAGATCATGGCTGATCTGCATCTTAACTCCTTTTAGCCACATTGGTTCTGTAACCCCTTAATACCCTTGCCGAACAAAAACCTATCAATCTCAATTTTGAAATTTTCAATTGACCCCCCCCCCTCCCCCCCGGCCAATGTTCCTGCTCATTTTTTTTTCCGGGTGCGCGGCCCCTTTAACGGGCTGCGCCATTCAGATTTCCGTGCGTGCGAGGTTTTTCCATTTAAAAGCTGCCGAGCGGTCCGTGCGGGAACTTCCAGACCGCCGCACAGTCGCGCAGCCGAACAGGAACATTGCCCCAGCCTCAACAGCTTTTCGCGGGGGAGAGAGATCCAGATTCCCACGACCCCGTGTGTGAAGAAGTGCTTCCCGACATGGCCCCTGAACAGCCTGGCTCTAACTTTCAGGTTATGCCAAATAACAACAGAAAATGCTGGAAAAACTCAGCAGGCCAGGCAACGTCCATGGAGAGAAATTAGAGTGACGTTTCGGGTCGAACCCTTTTTCAAACTGGAAAGGAAATAAAATAGATCGAAGGCAGGGCTGCGATAGAACAAAAGAAGTAAAAGAAGTAAAAGAGACATTAAGAGGTATTCAAAACCAGACGAGATGGTAATAGGACAGTGGAGACAAAAGACGGCAAGATTAGGTGTGAAGTGTACTGGCAGGATGGGAGACAGCTGCCGTGTGGGAGAGAGAAAAAAAGGTTATGCCCCCTTGTGCCAGACCCCCTCTTCTCTTCCTCACACGGTGTGCCCCTAATCCCAGTCAAACTGTGAGTGGGTGATATGAGTCGCGCTCAGTCTCTTCCTCATACAGGAGGGCAGGAAATCATCTGGGTTACTCAGACTAACTCTCTGAGCAAATTGGCTCAAGAGAACACTGACAGGGGCAGGAGATCCTGCTGCCCTCTCACAGTTGGTGTGTGGAAAGGAAGCTGAAAAGAGGGAAAATAATTTATTTTTTAAAAAATGGAGCTCAAAAGCAAGTAAAAAATAATGATTTTTCTTTCAGTATTAGTTGATAAAAACGCTTTTAAGTCTCAAGTGTTGAGCACATTGCAAAACGCTAAGATTTGCCATCTCTACGACACAGAATAACTGCTGCAATATGTGCGCTTTCTTTAAAAGCAGCAAGTTACCCGGAGAGTGAGCCAGCTGCAGTTCCAATAGTGACCACAGAGAGGAGCAACGCCTACCGATGATTAGCAGCTTGCACTAAACGTGCAGTGAGATTCACACACAGGTCGGTGGAAAGGATGAGCTCAAAATGCTTTTTGAAAATAGCCTGAGCACCTAACTCTCCTTGAATTCCACCACGCCTCGTGCTTCATCTGGTCGCACTCTAGGTACTCTGCGAAAATATTTTGTTCAAATGTAATTTTTCTCCATCAAGATGAGGGGGGAATCCGGTGCCAGTGAGAGAGGGAAAGAAACGAGAGCAGAAACATCTGCTGACAGTCTGCAGCTTGGACCCAAGTCAGGACGTGGTCAGGAAGCTATATTGTTGGCACCGAGATATCCTATCAAATATCTCCCTGTCTCAATGCCACACGCCATGCTGTCAGTCGAGAGGAGGAAAATGATACTGAGCATACAAAGAGCAAGTCATAGAAACAGAAAAATAGGAACAGGAGTCGGCCATTCGGCCCTTCGAGCCTGCTCCACCATTCAATATGATCATGGCTGATCTTCTATCTCAATACCATATTCCCACTCTCTCCCCATATCCCTTGATGCCTTTGGTGTCTAGTCATTTTTCATCAGAACATTCCACCTCTTGCCTCCATTTCGCTCCTGATTCTCCCTGGGGTCCAGTACCCTGAGCGACAGGAGTCCTCCAGTACGTCTCTCTCGTTCTCGAGGCTGTAACGCTCGCACGCCTCTCTACCTCGGAGAGTATCACAGCCGAGCCCTATTCTGACCCACACCCCCTCCGCCCTCAGGAGCTCACTCTCCAGCATATGACACAGTTGTGCACAATGTTCCCGCTAATTTCTTTTTTTTGGGTGCGGGGTCCCTTTAACGGGCTGCGTGGGGCCCACTCGAATTTCCACGCACGCGCGGGCTTTCCGTTGTGAAGCCACTGAGCAGCCTGCACGGGGAACCTCCAGAGGGCTGTGCAGCCCCGCAGATTAATGGGGACATTGGTTGTACATGGTCTCGTCTACGGAGTCTAAGAATGGAATTTTAACCCTTTTTATCCGGTTTTGGGTCCGCTGGGATCTCAAACCCGAACCCAACCTGCCTCGAACCCGTCCACTTCCGGGTTTTAATGGAGGCGGGATGAGGAGCAGGCAGCCAACCCGCTCCCAGGAGGTGGGTTGGTCATTTAAATATTATAACGAGGCTGCGTGCCTCAAATTTCATCTGTCTTCCAGGTTTAACTCTGGCCGGCCGTGTTTCCCAGGACTCTGGAAACCTGGCAGCTGAAGCGAGGTGAGGACTGCAGCGTGGAAGAGGTCTGTGCCTTTCCAGCACTGCTTGTGGGCCAGGAGGAGCAGGAATACTTCTCCCCGGCACCCCCCAAGCAAACCTGCGTTCCCCCTCCAAGATCATCCCTCCTCACAGGGCTGCTGACACCCCCTCAAGGATCGGACCCTCCCCCCAAGATTTAGCTCCCACCCCGCGCCCCCCGCTATCTCTACCACAGTAGCAGGCTCTCTATCTGCTCCTGGCCTGCGTCTCCTCCAGAGCGTTCCCTGCCTGACGGGGAGTCAAACCCGTCAATCTTCCGGGCGGGGATCCTGTCGGGATAAAAGAAGCCGCGTGCTGCCAGCGGGGACCGTAACTCCTCCCTCCGCTCGGAAAACCCGCCACATTCGAGACCGGGGCCTAACTCTTTGCCCCGCTAAGCGATCGAGGGAGTTTGCTTGAAATCTTTTTCAGGTGGCCATGTGTCCACACAAATGTGTGACCACTGTGTGGTTTCCTTCCAAATACTGATCAATATGACAGCATCCTGAATTACAGAGTAGAGGTGGGAGGAGGGAGTGGCGAGCACCTGGAATCTGCACAAATCCCGACCATTCAAAAACAGGAAGTAATCATATGGCAGCAGAGGGCAGATTTTCTGAGTTTGCACTGGCCACAATTCTGATAGAAACAGCAATCGCGCGGGGCTTCCTGGCAATGTTGGCCCTTCCCAATGATGGGCGGGGCTTCTCACTTATGGGCGGGGCTTCCTACTGATGGGCGGGGCTTCCCACTGGTGGGCGGGGCTTCCCACTGGTGGGCAGGCCGTCCCACTGATGGGCAGGGCCCCCTGTCAATGGCAGGCCTTCCCACTGATGGGCGGGGCTTCCCACTGAAGGGCGGGGCTTCCCACTGGTGGGCGGGGCTTCCTGACGATGTGCGAAGCTAACCGCCAGTGGGTGAAGCTTACAGTTCATGGGCGGGGCTTCCCACTGATGAGCAGGGCTTCCCACTGATGAGCGGAGCTTCCCACTGATGGGCGGAGCTTCCTGGCAATGGCGGGCTTTTCCAAGGATGGGCGGGGCTTCCCACTGGTGGGCGGGGCTTCCTGACGATGTGCGAAGCTAGCCGCCGATGGGTGGGCTTACAGTTCATGGGTGGGGTTTCCCACTGATGGGAGGGGCTTACCACCAGTGGGTGGAGCTTACGGTTCATGGGCGGGGCTTCCCACTGAAGGGCGGGGCTTCCTTGCAATGGCGGGCCTTCCCACTGGGGCGGGGCTTCCCACTGGGGCGGGGCTTCCCACTGATGGGAGGGGCTTCCCACTGAAGGGCGGGGCTTTCTGACGATGGGCGAAGCTAGCCGCCGATGGGTGGACTTACAGTTGATGGGCAGAGCTTGCCACTGATGGTGGGGGGGTGCCGCTTACCACCAATGGGCAAGGCTCCGTACCAGAAACATCCAACTCAGAAAATTAATCCCCCCTCTGCCCCACACTCTCGACCCTACCACAATTCTGTACATTTTTATGTCCACTGAAGTTCTACAGTAGCACCGCAACAAAAATGTCTTTTGCAATGGTGGACGGGGAGGGCAGCTAAGGCAATTCTTTTCCACTTTCACCCACTTGCTCTCCAATGGGAGGGGACCTTCACTTCGATCGCTGCCCTTTCTGCAGGGAAGCAACTGTCTGCCCTCCTGCTCTGCGCTCCACACAATGACAGAACTGAGCTCAGGAACTCGGTACGGGGCTGAGCTCAGGGTCACCTCTGTCCATACACCCTGTGCTACAACTAAAGCACAATACCACTCACACACAGCCTACTCCTGAGAACTCAAAAGTGGGTTTATTGGGCTAAAATAAGTCAATTATCCAATCATTTCAATTAAGCAATGTAAATAACATAGCGAAGGGTGAACATAATGCTGAAAAGTTAAGAGTGTAGATGATTTCCCAAAGGGACCTCACTCCATGGGCTCCCCTATTGAATGCTGTTGTTGAAATCTCACAATTTTCCAGATTTCAGCTTTTTCAGATCGACCATGAGATGTTTCCTAGGTTGGCACCTCACTAGCGTGTTACTTCTCTTACTGAATACGACTGGGAGGACTGCTGGCTTTTGTATAGGTCGCACTGTCCTTTGCAAATTCAGACACAGGTTTAACAGAAGTCTGTCGATATGATGGGAGGGTTCCCAGGAGCCTGGCAATATGTACAGCCCCAACAGTGAAGTTTGAAAACCGTTAGTCTGATTAAGAGAGTAACAGAAGCATCATTCTGAATCAATAAGAAAAAGTATTCTGACCTTGTTATGATACTGTAACATCTGTGTTATAATTCTTATCTTTGGATTGTAATTTTTGATGGATATTACCCTGAAACAAAAAAGGAAAATGTTCATTAGGCAGTGCCTACTTTTAGTTGCATTAATAGGCTAAAGCCTTGAATAATAATCATGTCATAAACAAACAGGACATAATCTCCTAAAGAGCAGTTGTAGGACACCTACAAAGCCATGAAGTAGTGTGCGTGGTATTATTACCCAAGATTGTGTTTGTAGAATTGGGTTTGAGTAAAACGGAAAGGATTCATTCATTTTTACAAATGACTGTCTCCATATTTGTTCCTTCAGCAGCTATGTTCCTAGCTATTAATAAGAACATAAGAAATAGGAGCAGGAGTAGGCCATACGTCCCCTCGAGCCTGCTCCGCCATTCAGTAAGATCATGGCCAACTGATCCTCCGCATCTCAATGGGAACTTACTCTTACCTCCAAGACTATACACCCCTGCTGGTTGTATACGGGATTACACATCATAGCCCAAAACACACGACTCAACTGAGCAAATCTGTGCACGAAGAGAATGGGGCGAATTTCCTTGGGTCTTCGCCCGCTGCGCTGCTGTGACTTTGGCGAAAACCCCATTTAGACACTTCCGCCAAAGTTACAGCGGCAGAGCGGAGGGAGATATCCAAGGAAATTCACCACGAAAACCTTTCCCGCTACCCCCTTCATCACTCGGAACAATGTTCCCTGTAATAATTTGGGGGGGCGCGCGGCCAAATCAAAAGTCCGCGGATACGCGTTTTTTTCCCAATGTGAAAACCAGCTCACCGGCTGGGCGGGACCCCTGGAGCGCTGTGCAGCCGTGCAGCTTAAAGGGAACATTGACTAGGAGTTGCATTTCTTATCTTCTATTTTATTCATGCTCGTACCCTTACCTCAGTGCTACAGACTATTCCTCGACTGACAAGGCTAGTTACCTGCCCCCCGCCCCCCCCCCCCCAGCAGTCTGATAACGCTACCCTGCAACCATTCGCGACTGGGTACATGAGGACATCCAGGATTAACTGGGCCCCTGATATTCCCCAGCCTGCATCTCTGTACCAATGAATATTCCATGAAGGATTAATACAAGACACCACATCATGCTAACTGTCACTACACGCTTTTCACTAGGGTGCTTGAGATGATAGTTATTTTCCGAAGTTGTGTCCCTCTGTTACACCTGAGCTTACCAAACTCAAATGGCTTTAACTCGGCCTCATAAATTAGCTGAACTGTTTCAAGTAGCTGGTGATCCTGCAGCAAAATAGTAACTTTCAAATCCCCCAGGTGAAAAATATCCAGCAAAAGCCTTTCGTTAACTCGTAAAAAATTAACTAAACAATCAAACCAAGCTTTTCCGCACTGCTTTCTCATTGGCAACAGTTGCACACGCCAATCACTACTATCTGCTGGTGTCACACGTCCGATCACTACTGTCTGCTGGTGTCACATGGCCGTGACTACTGTCTGCTGGTGTCACATGCCGATCACTACTATCTGCTGGTGTCACACGGCCGTGACTACTGTCTGCTGGCGTTACATGCCGATCACTACTATCTGCTGGTGTCACACGGCCGATCACTACTATCTGCTGGTGTCACACGGCCGATCACTACAGTCTGCTGGTGTCACATGCCAATCACTACTGTCTGCTGGTGTCACACGGCCGACGCTGCTGTCTGCTGGTGTCACACGGCCGATCACTACTGTCTGCTGGTGTCACATGCCAATCACTACTGTCTGCTGGTGTCACACGGCCGACGCTGCTGTCTGCTGGTGTCACACGGCCGACAGTGCTGCCTGCTGGTGTCACACGGCTGTGACTACTGTCTGCTGGTGTCACACGGCCATGACTGCTGTCTGCTGGTGTCACATGGCTGAGACTGTTGTCTGCTGGTGTCACACGGCCGAGACTGCTGTCTGCTGGTGTCACACGGCCGACGCTGCTGTCTGCTGGTGTCACACGGCCGAGACTGCTGTCTGCTGGTGTCACATGGCCGACGCTGCTGTCTGCTGGTGTCACATGGCCGAAACTGCTGTCTGCTGGTGTCACACGGCCGAGACTGCTGTCTGCTGGTGTCACACGGCCGACGGTGCTGTCTGCTGGTGTCACATGGCCGAAACTGCTGTCTGCTGGTGTCACACGGCCGAGACTGCTGTCTGCTGGTGTCACACGGCCGACGGTGCTGTCTGCTGGTGTCACATGGCCGAAACTGCTGTCTGCTGGTGTCACACGGCCGAGACTGCTGTCTGCTGGTGTCACACGGCCGACGGTGCTGTCTGCTGGTGTCACATGGCCGAGACTGCTGACTGCTGGTGTCACACGGCCGACGGTGCTGTCTGCTGGTGTCACATGGCCGACGGTGCTGTCTGCTGGTGTCACACAGGTGAGACCTCTTACTGATGTCACCCTTCTGAGTACTCACCAAATCCCATGAAATCGCGCCTCAATCGCTATTGAATGTTGCCCAAGAGTACAACAAATATCCAGAGTCTTTTCAGGTTAGAAACAGGAATCCTTTCTCGGAGGATTCATTAGTGATGATCTGTACCCGAGGACAGTTTCCCATTACACTCCTCAGTTACAACCACAAAACAAACGACATTTTAAAACACAACCCATGCAAAAGCAATTATAAAAATATTTCAGCGAACTAATCCCTCCTTAGGGGATCTTTGTTGGTAAAAATAATAGGCTTTAACGGAATGTAAAATAACGAGTCGTTCATTTGAAATAAAACACAATGGGATATATTTTAACTTTAGTCATTAGTGTACGACGGGCGATATTGAATCAGCTGCCCTTTAAGAGCATAAGAAATAGGAGCAGGAGTTGGCCATTTGGCCCCTCGAGCCTGCTCCGCCATTCGGCCCCTCGAGCCTGCTCCGCCATTCGGCCCCTCGAGCCTGCTCCGCCATATGGCCCCTCGAGCCTGCTCCGCCATTCGGCCCCTCGAGCCTGCTCCGCCATTCGGCCCCTCGAGCCTGCTCCGCCATACGGCCCCTCGAGCCTGCTCCGCCATACGGTCCCTCGAGCCTGCTCCGCCATACGGCCCCTCGAGCCTGCTCCACCATACGGCCTCTCGCACTTGCTCCGCCATACGGCCTCTCGAGCTTGCTCCGCCATACGGCCCCTCGAGCTTGCTCTGCCATACGGCCCCTCGAGCCTGCTCCGCCATACGGCCCCTCGAGCCTGCTCCGCCATACAGCCCCTCGAGCCTGCTCCGCCATACGGCTCCTCGAGCCTGCTCCGCCATACGGCCCCTCGAGACTGCTCTGCCATACGGCCCCTCGAGCCTGCTCCGCCATTCGGCCCCTCGAGCCTGCTCCGCCATACGGCCCCTCGAGCCTGCTCCGCCATATGGCCCCTCGAGCCTGCTCCGCCATACGGCCCCTCGAGCCTGCTCCGCCATACGGCCCCTCGAGCCTGCTCCGCCATATGGCCCCTCGAGCCTGCTCCGCCATTCGGCCCCTTGAGCCTGAATAAGATTATGGCTGATCTTCTACCTCAACTCCACTTTCCCGCACTATCACCATATCCCTTGATTCCCTTAATATCCAAAAATCTAGCGATCGCTGTCTTGAATATACTCAACGACTGAGCCTCCACAGCCCTCTGGGGTAAAGAATTCCAAAGATTCACCACCCTCTGAGTGAAGAAATTTCTCCTCATCTCAGTCCTAAATGGACGACCCCTTATTCTGAGACTGTGACCCCTGGTTCTAGACTCCCCAGCCAGGGGGAACATCCTCCCTGCATCTACCCTGTCAAGCCCTTGAAGGATTATAATATGTTTCAATGAGATCAACTTTCATTCTTCTAAACTCTAGGGAATATAGGCCTAGTCTACTCAATCTCTCCTCATAGGACAATCCCCCCATCCCAGGGATCAGTTTAGTGAACCTTCATTGCACTCCCTCTATGGCAAGTATATCCTTCCTTAGGAAAGGAGACCAAAACTGTACACAGTACTCCGCTCTCGATTTTCTTTTAAGTCTTTCTGCTCATGAAGTGAAATTATCCTCAATTGTAAGCACCATCTTGGATGCAGCTTTGGGGGAACAACACGGCTGCACTGTGCCTTTGTCTCCCCTCCTCCTCCCTGAGATCCGCCGATCTACCTCCTCTCCCACCCATCCGTCATAACGTCACCTGTCTCCTCCCGTTTGTTGAGTTACCAATGGCCTGCCTGCCTCATGAGCCCAGCCCACTCAGCTTTACACAGAGTTACATCGAGTGTGCAGCCCAGCAACAGGCCATTCGGCCCAACTGGTCTGTGCCTGTGTTTATGCTCCACACCAGCCTCCTCTCACCCTAATACAATAGCAAAACACTGCGGATGCTGGAAATCTGAAATAACAACAGGAAATGCTGGAAATACTCAGCAGGCCAGGCAGCATCCGTGGAGAGAAAAACAGAGTTAACGTTTCAGGTCTGGGACCCTAGAAACATAGAAGATAGGAGCAGGAGTAGGCCCCTCGAGCCTGCTCCGCCATTCAATGCGATCATGGCTGATCATCCAAATTCAGTACCCTGTCCCTGCCTTCTCCCCATATCCCTTGATCCCCTTAGCCTTAAGAAATATATCGAACTCCTTCTTGAATATATTTAATGAATTGGCCTCAACTGCCTTCTGTGGTAGAGAATTCCACAGGTTCACCACTCTCTGGGTGAAGAAATTCCTCCTCATCTCTGTCCTAAATGGCTTACCCCTTATCCTTAGACTGTGACCCCTGGTTCTGGACTCCCCCGCCATCGGGAACATCCTTCCTGCATCTAGTCTGTCTAGTCCTGTTAGAATTTTATAGGTTTCAATGAGTTCTGATGAAGGGTCCCAGACCTGAAACGTTAACTCTGTTTCTCGCTCCACGGATGCAGCCTGGCCTGCTGAGTATTTCCAGCATTTTCTGTTATTCCTCCTCTCCCCCTACTTTGTGTAACCCCCATCAGCATATCCTTCTATTCCTGTCTCCCTCATGTGCTTATCTAGCTTCCCCTTAAATGCATCTACGCTACTTGCCTCAACTACTCCTTGCCATAGCGAGTTCCACATTCTCACTACCCCCCCCCGGGTAAAGAAGTTTCTCCTGAACTCCCTATTGGATCTACCGCAGTTGGAGTGGACTCACTGGTGGAATTTCCTGCTTGTTCTGTGCAGTCAGTTGAATCAGTTGATTCCAATCTCTAGCATTCCGGTGCCCACTGCGACCAAGGCTCGGGGCTTGAGGCTTCTGCCAGCTGGCTAACTGACCGCAAGGGAAAAGCAGGTTCACTGGCTGGCAAGTTTCAGCAACAATGTGGCCCTGAGCAAGGCAAAGGCAATCATCTCGGATTAGGGGGGACGCTGCAACCCCAATATAACCACTGGGGAAGCAGAGGTCACAGTCTCAGATTGGGGGGGAGTGTTGCATTTCCCCCTCTCCCCCCAGTGTTACTACAGCTGCTCCTTTGCTCCCCAGATTGGTGTGGATGACCTCATTAAGATGATCATTAAGATGACTAACAGATATCACTACCCTTCAAAAGGTACAGAGGCGGATAATGAAACTGATTCTTGGATTTAGGAATTTAAGTTATGAGGAAAGGTTTGGGAATTTGGGATGAAGGAGGCTTTGACCCAACTGAAACTTCCAAGACAATAAAGGGAATTAGAGTCATAAGGGGAGAAACTGGGTATAGCCCCTTTTGGGGCGTTAGAATTGGCGCTGCGCAAATTTTTTCGCCAAGCGCAACTTATCGCCACCTCGAACGATATTGGGTTGCTGCGCCCCTAAAGGTGATTGCGGCGTTGATTCAGGCGCTGCACGGGAGTCTTAAGGCGCTAACCCGGCGGCGCTACTCAATACTCAATATGTCGGCGGCCGGGCGCAGCGCAGGTGCTGTCAATAATCGATTACCCCGAGACATGCTGGCGCCGGCCAGCTCTTAAAGGGGCAGGTCAATTAGGAGCAGCAGCCACACTCTGCGCCTTGTAGGCCTCAAAATCGGCGCTGTGCTTTCTGTGGCGTTCCAAACTTTGAACATATGGAGAGGGTGAGGCAGAGAGCGGAGCGCTTTACCGATGGGGCATTGGATGCTTTGGTTGGCGAAGTGGAGCGCCGGCGAGCTGTGCTGTACCCCGACAATGGCAGGAGGCCTCATCAGAGCGAGTGCCGCAGGGCTTGGAGGGAAGTTTGTCAAAGAGTCACCTCAACCAGCGTGGTGGCCAGGACTCCTGTGCAATGCAGGAAGAAGTTCAACGACCTCACTCGGGTCGTTAGGGTGAGTGCCTTTTTCGCCATCTTCTTCATCCCTCCATCTGCACCTGACATTATGGCCAGAGGGTGCGCGAAGCCCCAATGGCCATCTGTCAGCCAGCACCCATGGCCCTTTCTGGAAACACACATGTACATTCAGCTCAATGCATAATGGAAGGGCTATTCTACCATGGGGGGCATGTGATGTCAGCTCAATGCATAATGGAAGGGCTATTCTACCATGGGGGGCATGTGATGTCAGCTCAATGCATAATCGAAGGGCTATTCTACCATGGGGGGCATGTGATGTCAGCTCAATGCATAATGGAAGGGCTATTCTACCACGGGGGGCATGCGATGTCAGCTCAATGCATAATGGAAGGGCTATTCTACCATGGGGGGCATGTGATGTCAGCTCAATGCATAATCGAAGGGCTATTCTACCATGGGGGGCATGCGATGTCAGCTCAATGCATAATGGAAGGGCTAATCTACCATGGGGGCATGTGATGTCAGCTCAGGCCAGCATGTTTCATCACTTCCCGTCCTTTCTCCTGCAGGCCAAGCTGGCCAGGAACCGGAGGGAGCAGCTTCGCACCGGAGGAGGCCCTCCTCAGCTGCAGACACTGACAGGCCTGGAGGAACGAGTCCACCAGATTGTTGGAGGCCGGATGACTGGTCCTGCCACCACTGGAGCTGCCGACCCCATTGTGCACAGCGATGGTAAGGTCATCACCTTTTTGAACTCTCTCCTTCCACTTCTTCCCCCCACCAGCACGCTTTTTCACTCTGGACCCATGTCAGAGCATTGCAGCACTCATGCATCCTTTGCTGCCACCCTGTCCTTTCACTAAAGCCACTCTTCAACCTCCCTGCTTTCAGATGCTGCATCACCAGCTCGGGAGCCGGGCCCTCAAGCTGCCACTGCCACTGACTCCGGAGGCGACGAGCAGGAGGAAGCTGGACCATCCCTGCCACCCTCAGGCGAGCCAGCCCCTCTGCAGACTGGGGAGACTACTTCCCTGGAGGGGAGCGGGGGGGAATGCTCTGAGGAGGAAGCAGTTTCAGGAACCAGCGGGCTGCAGCAACGCAAGGGGGGTAGGGAAGCTCGGGGGCACGTCTCCCCGGAGGGCGAGTCAGGCCACGAGTACTGCTGCACAGAGCGCAGAAGAGGTGCGTTCCCTCGCAGAAATGAGCGCCCAGGCTCGGCTCAGGCACACTGAGCTCATGGCTGCAGTGGCAAGGATGCCTGAATCCATCGAGACACTGGCAGGGAGTGTCCAAGACTTCGGGGCAGCACAGGCAAGGAGTGCGCAGGACTTCGGGGCAGCACAGGCAAGGAGTGCGCAGGACTTTGGGGCAGCACTGGAAAGGACTGTCCAGGACTTCGGGGCATCGCTGGAAAGGACTGTCCACGGCTTCGGGGCAGCACTGGAAAAGACTGTCCAGGGCTTGACCGAAGCAGTGGAAAGGACTGTCCCGGCCTTCAGCGAAGCACTGGAAAGGACTGTCCAGGGCTTCACCGAAGCACTGGCACCTGCCACGCAAGTGCTGAGTGCTGCCACGCAGTCACTCGCTGGTTTCATGCAGACGCATATTGAGGCCACGTGACCAATGACTGCTGCCACCCTCGCTGGATCAGGCGGGATTACCCGGGGCCCTTGCAGCACCACAGCAGGGCCTCAATCTGTGGACCAGCCAATTGGTGCGCATGCTGCGGTGCTGCCCCGTCAGTGTGCCAGTGTGTCGTTCGACCAGGGAGCTGCTGTCCGCTCTCAGGATGTCAGCATTCCTGATGCCACCGCTGGCACGTCTCCACTGCAGCTGCCACCACCTGCAGGACAGACTGCTTCCACCCATTCACAGTTGGAGCAGTCAGCATCCGGGCCCTCCAAGGCCAGAGGTCGTCCAGGACGTCCCTCAGGGGCATCTGCGCTTTCCAACAGCCAGCAGGCCTCCCTCAGCCTTGATGCAGCCACTGGGGTCCCATTACGGAGGAGCTGCAGGGAGGGAAGGGGCCGATCTCACAAGAGAAGTAGATCACCATCAAGGGGGAAAGAGTAGAAGGTGCAGCTGAGACGTCTTATTTGTAGAAATCAAGGCCGTGGATGCTGGTCTGAATGTTAGTAATGTTTTGGATAGTCTCCCGGGTGTGTGAGTAACTTATGTGTTAGTGTGTTAGTTTTGCTTTCTGTTGCCATTGCTTTGTCATGTTGGAAGGAAGCACATTTAGCAAAATAAACAACTTTTTTTATTTACATTGGCCATGTCTGATATTTACATTCACTGCCCTTCATAGGCTTTGGGTTATACGGACGGTTCCATTCCTCCTCATCGAATGGCCCAAGCATTCCATCAGAGGGGCCTAGAAGCGGCTTGTTATCAGCCTCTGACGGACGGCCCTTCCAGTTTGTACCTCCCTCCCGTCTTGGTCCTCCTCCTCCTCCTCCGCTGGTGCTTCAATGGCTGGTGGCATTGGCTGGGTGCGTAGGATGGCGAGGTTATGCAGCATGCAAAAGACTACGACGAAGTGGGAGACTCGCTCTGGTGAGTACTGCAAGGCGCCTCCGGAATGGTCCAGACAGCGGAACCGCTGCTTCAGCACACCGATTGTGTGCTCCACAATGTTCCTCGTCGCCTGATGGCTTGCATTGAAGCGCTCTTCAGCAGGAGTGCTGGGCGAACGGAGCGGCGTCATCAGCCATGGGCACAGAGGATAGCCCTTGTCACCGAGAAGCCAGCCTCCTGGGTGAGCCGGGGCCTCGAATAGGTCTGCAACTGAAGTCTGGCGCAGGATGAAGGCGTCGTGGCTGCTGCCAGGGAACTGCGCATTGACTGCGAAGATTAGCTGTCGGTGGTCACAGACCAGCTGAACATTCAAGGAATGGAACCCCTTGCGGTTGCGGAACTCCTCCGGATTCAAAACAGGCGCCCGCAAAGCCACGTGCGTGCAGTCAATGGCGCCCTGCACCATGGGGAAGTCTGCTATTGCTGCGAAGCCCTCTGCGCGCTCCCGCTGCTTCTCCAGTGTCACAGGGAAGGAGATGTACTGCTGCCTCCTTTTAAATAGGGCATCTGTTACTTGACGGATGCAGCAATGCACCGCAAACTGCGATATGTTAGTGATGTCCCCAGTTGCGGCCTGGAAGGAGCCGCTCGCATAGAAATTCAGGGCAAGAGTCATCTTGACAGCCACCGACAGAGAGGTCCTGCACCTTATCTGAGGCTGCAGATCTGGCTGAAGCAGGTGGCACAGCTCAGTCACCACCTCCTTTCTGAAGCGCAGCCTTCTAAGACACTCCTCCTCTGACATGTTCAAGTAAGAGAACTGCTGTCGGAAAGCCCTGGTAGCGTAAGGTCTGGTGTGGCGACGTCTGTTGGCCCTCCTCCGTCTGGCCATTCCTGCCCCTCTCTCCCTGCGTCTCTGTGCCCTTTCCAGATGGTTCAGCAGCAGGACGTTCCCCTCCAATGCAGCCCCCATAGTAATAGCGCACAAGAAATTGTAAACGTTGTAAATGCTCACCAGCTGCAAGGTGATGGTCAGAAGGCTGAAGTTCCTCTGGCCAGCGCTGGCTCACTGGTGCAATGGCTCTCAGAGTGCAGCTCAGCAACTCTGTGAAAGTCTTGAGGAAGTTGTGCTCCCAAAATGGCTGCCGCTTTTATACCAGTGCAGTCCCCTTTAAAGAGCGCCCCCTAGCCCGCGAGCGACTGGGGAACGTTCCAGGTAAGCAGTCCTTATTAGCGCCAGGTGGAACGGAGGGGCGCAACACTGAATTTCCGGTCTGGGGCACCCAAAAGGCATTGCACACTGAAATGATGTCATGATCTGCCTGCGCCCGCGAGCGGGTGCTAAGGTTTAGCGCCGGCGCAAAATGCCCACTCAATATGGGAGGAGGCGCTGTGTTCACTGCGCCCGGCCGAAAATTGGCTAACGCCCCACTTCTTGGCCTCTTTAGGCGCTAATTGGAGGCGCTACCAACCGAATTTCTCCCCCATAGAGTTATATAGCACAGAAAGAGGCCCTTCAGCCCATCGTGTCCGCGCCGGCCATCAAGCTCCGTCTAATCTAATCCCATTTTCCAGCACTTGGTCCGTAGCCTTGTACGCTATGACGTTTCAAGTGCTCATCTAAATGTTTCTTGAATGTTGTGAGGGTTCCTGCCTCTACCACCCTTTCAGGCAGTGAGTTCCAGATTCCAACCACCCTCTGGGTGAAAAAGTTTTTCCTCAAATCCCCTCTAAACCTCCTGCCCCTTACCTTGAAACTATGCCCCCTGGTTATTGACCCCCCTACTAATGGGAAAAGTTCCTTTCTATCTACCCTATCTATGCCCCTCATAATTTTGTACATCTCAATCAGGTCCCCCCCTCAGCCTTCTCTGCTCTAAGGAAAACAAATTGGCCAAGTTGATCCAGGAAAATTGTCTCTGTGAAGGGTTGAAATACAGGAAA
This sequence comes from Somniosus microcephalus, assembly GCF_052327205.1. NCBI lineage: Eukaryota > Metazoa > Chordata > Chondrichthyes > Squaliformes > Somniosidae > Somniosus > Somniosus microcephalus. The sequence continues at coordinate 29,760,025 of NC_141015.1, forward strand.
CTTTCCTTTATCCAGAGGTTAAATGTCCGGAAAGCTCTATCCACCGGCAAAATTCAGGAGTCGGTTCAGATAAGTTTTTTTTCTTTTCGTTGCTTTTTTTCTGCAGTCGTGGCTCTGCAAGGTCTAGCTGAAGCTGTTGCTTAGCTACAGAGACGCTTGCAAGCTACGCCGACTGTTTTGAAGCAAGCAACAGGGTTTGTTGCTTCACACGGAGCTCAGAAGCTCCGTATGTTTTAACATTAGCGCTGGTTTCTACGGCAGTTTTGATGGGACGGCACCAGCTCAGTCCTGTCAATGCCGGATACCAGAAAGTTTCCTGTACCAAGGACGCAAGTTAGACATTGGGAAGTTCAGAGGGAGGAGGAAAGTCAGGTGCAATTTTTCGCTCAAAGAATAATATGAATTGTGGGATAAGCTACCGGAGAAAACCACTGATGTGGAATGATGGGTTCCAGTTAGCTGCAAGATTGAGGCTTATGGTATGAATGTAAACAGAGGCTGTTCAGATATCAACAAGGGACTGAATGCCATTTTGCAGTTCCTAAAACGTCTTGCGTTTTTGTGCATGAACCAGCTACTCGCTACTGCTGGCACAGCACACACAATGGGACAACCCGCTCAGCATCTTCTCAACACACTCTGGGACCTTAGCCCTTTGTAGGATATGAGGCCTCCCTCAGTCATAGTGTTCCATCCTCCACTCTTACCTCATGATATTGGAGGCATCTTCAGCATCGGGATCAGGGCAGTACTTGTTGGCCAGAATTAGACATGCATCTGATGACTCTATCTAAGGCGCGGGAAAACATGAAAAGCCAATGAAAGGCGTGGATCAGATACAAAACACAACATCAAATTCAAACACAATTTAATAAACTGAAATTCAAAAGATCTAGCTTCACTGGATTTTAAACTTCAGAGTAAACATTAACCCAAGTCCTATGGTTAGTCACGATCCCTCCCTTATTTCTCAAGTTTTGCGTAGGGAGGCTGTATGAAAACAAAATAAAATTATCCCGATCAAATCGCTTTTATGAAATTTTAAAATGGAGACAAGGTTTCACAAATGACACATCTCAGGTTCTTCCCAGAGGATCATTCATACCCAGAGCAATCCACCCCCCGCCCCCCCTCCGCTTATTTTAGGACAACTCACGTGCAGCGGGGTCATGCTGCTGTTGTTCATTAATTGGCTGCAACACTGACCAGGAAACCAACTATCGACCTCTGCTGACCTTTGCTGATATCTTGGCTGATTGGAGGCCAGGAGCTGCTAGGCCCTAAGGGGAGTTTGAAAGCTGGGGGGAATGTCTATGATGCTGCATGTAGAGGCGGCCATTACTGACCCACCCTGGACACATGCCTATCTCTGCTGGGTTGGATGGTTGTAAAAATGAGCTGATGTCTGGAGACATTCACTTTAGCATATTATTTAAATGTAGCTATAGAAGGCGGGAGGAAATTCTGTGGATAAAACTCCCTCGGCGGAGTCTGGCCCAATCGAACACTCATCCATTTCAACTTAAAGCTCAGCAGAGGAATTAACAGGTCAGAGACGCTGGTTAGGAACTATTTTTCTCCATTTTCAGTCAGTGTCGGCATCAAGCATTCCCAGGGCAGGCGAAGTACAGCTCAATACAGAGCACGTTTCCTTTACTCTGCATCAACCAGGTAGCTTAAGGACAACCGCGGAAAAGCATCCTCGACTGCACCCGCGTGACAGGGTCCCTCTTCCCACACCAGCCACCTATATGGCAGCTCTGAATGAGACTGTCAGTTTAGTGCTAATTTCTCCCACACTCTCAGCAGTTTATTCCTGCAGATCCATTCCCAATCAGCAGTTGGACTCGAGGCGACCTGCTCTCAAGATCCTTACACTTGTCAGAGAGGGAAGGCTTCAATTTCACGAGCCTAGACTGAATTCCAACTCAACTCCCAGACCACAGGTACATAACAATCAGTGAAACAAAACCCAGCATCGCTGCCGCTGAAATCAAGTGGATCATCGGCCCGGTCACCGTCATTTTGCCTTTGAATCTGACCGCAACTTCAGGATTTAGCGCATGTGCAGCCTAACGTGGAAATCCTGAAGTTGTGGTCTGTCATTCACTGCTCCGACACTGGCTGCGCTGTGGAACCGCCGCCCCCACCCCCCCAAGCCGGCAATCAGTGAAATCACTGATCTGACCAAAACTCCCCCTTTTCTGAACAACTATCGCTGTTAGAAACCCCATAAAAATTCGACCCATTCAAATGAGGAGTAACTGGGTTTTTAATGGTGATCTGAGTCATAACTACTGATAAACAACGCTCTTGCTCTGAAAAACTAATTTTATATTGGTGGGACGTCAAATTTCTCCATTACTTAAAAAATTATTAGATTTTAAAATTAATGAAAAAAAATTATTTTTTTCAAAAGTTTGTTCATGATAGTTCCGCTTCTATCTTAACCCAATGTGTGGGTCCCAATCTTTATTTCGCTCTCTGTAAAAACATTTTTTTAAGTGATTATTAGTGCTTTCTATTTCCTGGTTCCATGGCTGTGAGAATTCTGCATTGTGATTGGCTGCCTGTTGACGTACGTTGATTTCAACCGTACGTCGAAAAAGCCGAACTTCTCGCCACCGAGATCCCGAGAGCTTTGTGGGAAGCTTGCTTCGGAGACCAGCAGCGAATGCCTTTGCTTTGTCACGGACCACAAATTACGGGCCAATATTATCATTGTCAGTTGATGTCTGCCATGACATCCAACTTCCTAGAGATTGTTTTTACTGGCCCAGAATTTGCTGGGAAATGAATGCCGAGTTAAATGTGCACGCTGCTATTAGTGCGTAAATAACCCAGCGATTTATGGCGAGGAAGAGATACCACGTGAGTTGCAAATCGCCACAAATTGCTGGACGAGTTGCGCCGTTCCGCCGTCAGCCTCGCCCTCAACCCCCACCCCGTGAGTTTCAAGAAATTGTTGCATTTGCCCAGCAAATACGAATTAAACTCGCCGCAGAAAGTTAGGGCTGGTACTTAAGGACGTAAGGACTCTTTTAAGGACAAGATTTATGTTCCTGCAATGGCACTCAACCTCGCTAGTCCAGAAAGGCAGCAATTGAAACTGTGGTGTCTCATTCCTGCAGGTAATAAATTGTTGTTAGCGGTTTTTAATATTTAAACTTTAAATTTTTTTGTCTTTCCCTTTCTCTTTTTTCCTCTCACTCTTAATCCAATCTTTCTTTCCCTCCCTTTATTCCTCTTTCCATACCTAATTTTGAGCTGAAGGGTGAGGGAAGTAAAGATGCCCCACTCCAGCAAAATCTGGGCCCCTGCCTGTCATTATGGCCACAACAGTTTTCTGTGTGACTCCAGATTCTCCACGGAACCTGGAGGGTTGAGATACGTGCCTGAAACTCGAGGCGGCCAACGTCTAACTCTTTATAATTATATCCAGATACGGCGGACGGAGGTGGCTACAGTCAGCGTCATGACTCTCCACTCCAGGTAGCCGCTGGGTGTCACGTAGACACCAATGGGCCAACGGCTGTGCTATTGATCCTGGTGTTTTCTGCTGCATGCGGTCCTGGGTTCTGTTCCACTGCACCTTACGCACTGGCTAGATTTTCTTACACTAAATGAGACGCAGCTTTCTAAACAAACCGAGGGGAAACTAGAGCACATCCACCGGCAGTGACTTTGAAAAGGAGCAGCTGATAAATCAGAAACCAGGGACAACAGTTCTGAGCTTACGCAAACCTACTGCCCTGGCTAAGATACAAAAATACATCATACACTAGCCCACAGGGCAGCAGAGTCAGAAAAAGGATACAGTTGTTACCTTGACTCTGGCTAGATCGTGAGGGTTCAGGACAGAACCTTGGAAAAATTCCACCTGAGTGAAATGTCTTTTAAAAAGAGCTTCAAGCTCAAGGTTCGGGGAAACACTGGGGAGAAAAAAAAACCAATACGAGACAGTTAGTGAACAGCAATTCATTGTTTTAAAAAAAAAACATGCAAAGGTTTAGACAAGAGAAATACAAGCAGTGACAATGGAGACTTTGTTGCTGTAATAATGGTTTAATGCAAAGTGACTTTGGATGAATGCTAATGTGACTCAGGGGTCACCTCACTGATCGAAGCCCCAGCACACTGAAATTTGTTAAGAAACAGTTATTAGATTCATGGATGAAGTTTGACTCTTAGAACAGAAATTAAAACTGCAGTTAGGAGGAATAAATGGGGGAAGTATCAGCAAGGTCAAATAATAAATACTGAAAGGCCTGAAAGTGATAAGGGGATCGTAAGGGGATCGTAAAATGCAAGACAACACAGGGTGGTGGTACCATAGCTAGACAAAATGAAGCCGAAAAGTCATAAAATGTCCTTAAAGAAACATAACAAAACATTCCTCAGAAAGATAAGAGAAAGGCCTCGTCAGCCAGGTAGAAAGAGGCAGTGAGAAATGTCTTCCTGCACCACACTTGGATTATAGATGATTGACACTAGATAGATCACAGCCCACCGAAATAACTATAAGAATAGAGGGCTGAGAGGGGGAATCAGACAGCGAGGGGCGAAGGCTTCTTCAAGGTGAAAATCAATGCTGGCTCAGGCCTAACACCTTGACTAAGTTTAGCCTCTGAGGTGGATCAATGCTGGCTTACGCCTAACACCTCCAACAGCTTGGGGGGACGAATCAACAGACTGATGTGCTGACTGCAGAGACTTGCTGACCCGAGACCTCCACGCTGCCTCATCAGACATCCAACCAACTGTCCGTCCGGTTGCGGTGTTCCGCTTCGGGAGTTGTAGATCGCTTTCTACTGTCACGGGTTGTATGTCTATTATACTCAGCTTATAACCATATGTAATATCTGATTATGCTTTAAAACTGTAGCTCTTTAATAAAAGCCTTACAACTTTTAAAGCCCTGTTGGGTAATCTGTGTGTGAGCCTGTGATCCTAATCTTACAAGTCGAGAGGTGAGACTCTCGCCCTACGTCCAGCAGCTCAACTCATGCTTTTAAGACACTCCTTACGAGCTATCGCTTTGACCAAGATGTTGGTCACCTGTCCTAATATCTCCTTAGGTGGCTCGGTGTCAAAGTTCCTTGGGACGTTTTACTACGTTAAAGGCGCTATATAAATGCAAGTTGTTGTTGTTGCTGCTCGGACCCAGTGCAAAGTAACATTTCGGAAGTTGCTGGATGGTGCCGTGGAAGGTCTGTGAGCTGAAATATAATGTTGGATATTTTTAGCGTTGGGGGGGGAGAAGCCGCACGCCCCGCCCGCATTCAAACAGTAAACTTGATCTGGCTGAAGAGCCGAATGGGTTTTGCCACTAGGCAATGTGCGACTCGCAGCTGGCAGTATAACTCAGGTCTGCCAGCTCCACTCTGCACGCCACAGGCAGTGGCATAATGCACCTTTAATGTAAGCCGTGCAACTGGAAACCTGATAGAATGTATCGGAATGGGATCAGACAGGATCGTACAGCACAGAAGGAGGCCATTCAGCCCATCGTGCTTGCGTCAGCTCTCTGAAAGAGCAACCAATTAGTCCCACTCCCCTGCTCCTTCCCCATAGCCCGGTAAATTTTTAAGTATTTATTCAATTCCCTTTTGAAAGTAACTATTGAATCTGCTTCCACCGCCCTCTCAGGCAATGCATTCCAGATCACAACAACTCGCTGAGGAAAATAAATTCTCATCTCCCCTGGCTTTTTTTTTGCCAATTATCTTAAATCTGTGTCCTCTGGTTACCGACCCCCCTATCACTGGAAACAGTCTCTCCCTATCTACTCTATCAAAACCCCTCATAATCATATCTGAATAAGAACATAAGAAATAGGAGCAGGAGTCGGCCATTCGGCCCCTCGAGCCTGCTCCACCATTCAATAAGATCATGGCTGATCTGATCTTGGCCTCATCTCCACTTCCCTGCACTATCCCCATATCCCTCGGTTCCCTTAATATTCAAAATTCTACCGCTCTCTGTCTTGAATATACTCAACGACTGAGCCTCCACAGCCCTCTGGGGTCGAGAATTCCAAAGATTCACCACCCTCTGAGTGAAGAAATTTCTCCTCATCTCAGTCCTAAATGGCCGACCCCTTATTCTGAGACTGTGACCCCTGGTTCTAGACTCCCCAGCCAGGGGAAACATCCTCCCTGCATCTACCCTGTCAAGCCCTGTAAGAATTTTGTATGTGTCAATGAGATCACCTCTCATTCTTCTAGGATAGGATCTGACAGCCCCTGCCAGCTCTCTAGAATACCTTAAGTATTATTCCTAACTAGAGATTTTTAATGCTTTCCTGTGAGTGATTCAGTGCTCCCAATGGGTAAATCGTGACCGCATGGAGCCCAGGTCGGAGAACGGGCTACAACATTCCAGCTCCAATCCTCCGACCCGCCACCCCGGGGGAATGTGTCTCCCTATAGATCCTGATGTGATTTTACAGAGCAAAAAAAAAAGGTTTCTAGAACCTGTTCGTTTGAAATGGATTGATTTTAATTTGCCGTCCTTCTGGTGTTTTGGTCTGTACATATTGCGCTCAACAATTATCAAAAGTAACATCTTGCACAATCCACTTGACACATTCCCTCAGCTCCTTACAGCTCTCATGGGGGATTCTGCTTGCCAACAGAGACCAATTGCTTGAGATTACACACTCAGAGGCTCGGGAGGCGGCAGGCAGCATCTTTCCAAAGCCTACAGTCTAATTCAGCACCGGGGCAGACGTGTTAGGGACGGTTGAGAGAGGTGCCACCAAGATGCAGGGCAAAGGTTTGCGCGTCAGGGTTCCCTTGTTGTCGGCTCCTGATCATCAGGCTGGCCTCCTGGTGCCATTGTGAGCTGGGGGTGAGTCCCCTCCCCATGGCCCCCAAGAGAAACAGTCAGGTGAGTCACCCAGGGCTACTGCCTCTTACATCCTGCCACTTACACAGCAGCCCTGGCTCAGGGAGACAAGGAGATGATTCTCTGACCCCCTTCAGCTGGGGAAATAGCACAAATCACTAAAGCGAAGGAAACGGGGGGGGGGGGGGAATGTAGAAGGAATATTTAAAAAAATGAGTGGTTCTGAATAAGAAAAATAGGAATACTGTAACCTCTAAATACTCTGATCGTTTTCAAATTCAGGTCTGAAGGGCAGCTAACTGACACCGCCATCTAGTGGTTCCACAACAAAATGCAGAGAAATACAAATTTATTAAGTAACATTGAAAACAGAACTGTAATGAATCCTCAATTAAGCTCTGAAAGATTTACTGAATAGACAGGTCCTTTCTATAAAAAGATTTAAAAAAATATTTTCTCTCTTTTTGATGGGCCTGTAGCGAATTGGGCTTGTATTGTGCCAGAAGCTGACACAATCTGCGAGAGTTTGGTATGATTCAGCATCACCCTCCCGCGGGAAATTGGAATAAGCAGATTTATTCACGGGATTGCTATCCCCCCCCCTTTCCTCTCCTCGCAGGAAGGCACTGACCTCTGGCTGATGTATGATTCCACATTGGTGCCAGGCACCCGGAGCTAGCGCAGATCCAAATGGCCGTTATTAATGTGCGAGTCTCGACCAGCGAGTGGGCCTGTGGGTTATTCCGCCTTTAGGTGCATCACAGGCCGAGTCAGACCCAGTCCCCTGCTCAATGTTCACAGGTGCAAACCTTTCCGACTGTGCTCACTAAGCTAGTTAGCTGCCTGGGCTGAGATGCTGCCCTTCCTAACCCAAGTTGGGATCGAAGCCAGCTGCAGGGCACTGGCCCAAGCTGAGGTCAGCTCATTCAGCACGACGCAAGGCACTGCCCCCCACCCCCAGCCCACAGCCTGGCACTTTCCTGGTTTGTGTGTTTTAGCTACTCGCTGCGTAATCTCGCGGAGCCTTTGAGGGGCCCCTCCCCCCCCGGGGATCATTTCACATAATTGCAATCCACAGCCACGGTTTAAGAAAATCAGCAGCTACAGATGCTGCTGGGACGAAGTGAGTGAATTGCTCGGCTCCCCTGCTGATGTGTTAATCCAGAGAACAGAAGACTGGAACCACAGGCAATGAATCAAATCATCACTGCCATCAATAATGGAGCTCACAGTGGCCCAGCCAAGGCTACAGTCATGCTAATCTATTTAGCATCATTTCTAAAATGAGATGAAGCAGGGAAGTTGTTTAAAACGATGTTTTATTCCACTGCACGCACATCGCTTTAATATTCCCCCCGTGTCCTCTTCAACAATAACAACAACTTGCATTTAGATAGCGCCTTTAACGTAGTAAACCCCCCCCCCACCCAAGGCATTTCACGGGAGTGATTATCAAACAAAATTTCACACCAAGGCACATAATGGGATATTAGAACAGGTGGCCAAAAGCTTGGCCAAAGAAGTAGGTTTTGAGGTGCATCTTAAAGGAGGAGAGAGAGATAGAGAGGTGGAGCGGTTTAGGAAGGGAATTAGAGAGCTTAGGGCCCAGGCAGCTGAAGCCACGGACGTCAATGGTGGAGCGAAGAAAATCAGGGACGCGCAAGAGGTCAGAATTGGAGCAGCACAGAGATCCCAAAGAATTGTAGGGCCAGAGGAGGTTACAGAGGTAGGGAACACACCTGCTGGGAGATTTTGTACTTACGGTGTCACATTTATGGTCACACATACAGGAGCCCTTTACTTCAGTATCTGGAAGGGCATCATATTCGCAATGGTTCAGGGGTGAAGACCCAGTGTCTGGCCCATACAGACCATTAAGGTCTCCCATCTGATTGCAAGTCTGATCGCGAGTCTGATCGCTAGCGAGACAGCAGCAGTGCTACAAATGACCACATCGCCCCTGGGCTAGGCGGGGAATTTTAGCCTGATCGCTGCCCAGTGTTCTGGTGCAAGTTCTTGACCTTTTCTCATTCTGGGTGTTGCGTGTTGCTAGCATTTTACATCGGATTTCCAGGTTTTCTTTCCCTAGATTGTTCCACGGCTTGTGCTGAGGACACTAATCTGGAAAAACTGATGAATGGAATCTCAGTGGTTGGCAAGCTCTTGAAATCTTATAGGTGTTTAACAATAGGACACGATCTTTACATCCAAAAAAGTGCTGGAGAATCAGAGCGACTTTAAATATTTTCTTTGTTTTTCTGAATTCCTCCTCTGCTGAAGGCTAACACTCGGCGGGGGCGGGGGCTGGAGGGAGGGGGAAGGGCGGGCGAAGTATGGCTCCATGGGTATTGGTTGCCCTTCAGTACCTTGCCCAAGTGGCCAAGAGTGAGCCGGGACAGTAAGTACGGGCAGACCACGGGGGTGTCTTCAAACCCGTTCCCTGTTCTCAGCTGGGGTCACGGGGTGATAATCAAGACAGACAGACAGACTACGGCTGATTTTCCTCTGCCCCAGCCCAGGGACAGCGCTGCGCGACCACTACCACAGCCAAGATCATCTGCTGAAGCCAGGGCCTTCCTTGGGCTAATTGCTCAGTTATGGCACGGTCTAACTGAACCACCAGTCCAGTTTCCAATTGGCCTTCCAGTAATTGTGAAAACGAGACACAAAAAGTTGCATTTTCCAAACAATGGGCTTTTTTTAATAAAGGGCACGAGCATGCGTGAACATGGAATAAGACCACATTCCATACTTGTGTATTTGTGGGCAGTCTGCAGTCTTCCCTCTCCCCATTTCACACACGTCTAAGCAAAGAGGCTCACATATATGTACAAGATTTAAAAAAGAAAATCTGGCTTTGGACTGGGCAAAATCAATGTGCTACCATGGAATATTTCAGTCAATCACTGCATCTCTGCACATTACGTTGCAAATGAAAGTTGTTACTTACTTGTGCAGAAAGACTATTTCTATGTTCACATCATCCCTGTCCTTGTGCAAGAAGTCCTTCAGAAAGTTGGATACACTCTCGAGCGTGATGTGTCCGCACACCACTATATGCCTGTTAAAGTGATAGTAGACCCGATCAACACTCAAGTGTCACAGCTAAGGTCAAAGATTCCTACTGCAATACAGTCTTATTATTTCACCAACTAGATTAGAGGACAAAATGGTGGTGTTGTGACAGGAGATGTTGGGTTTGTTTGTGAAGAAGCAGGGGAGTCTTGGCCTTTTAGAATCCTGTGTCCATCATACAGAAGGAGAGGTGAATGCAAATTTATCCCATAATTCAAATCCCAACGAGATTTCTAACCGGGCCTGAAAGGCCCCTTCCCCCTACCTGATGTGCACCCGTAGTGCCACATTAGCTTTTACTTTACTCTTGATCAAACCTACATTGGGCAAGAGATATAACCAAGCTTCTGATTCATCAAATCCCAATCTGGAGCACTGGCAATTCTGTGATTGGCAAAAAGCAATGCTGTGAAACCCTGGTCTGATCCCTTGCACTGGCTTCAAAAACAAAAGCCTTTCTTCTGCCACTTTCCATGAAGATTGGCTACTCCCGGTGTGACTATGACTCGAAGTTTCAACCTCATATGAAAGCTCGGTAAGTTTAGACAATTTGAAAGATTTTACTTTAAAACACCAATTGATGTTTCGATCAGCGAATGAGGAAGAGGGCATAACAGGAAGAATAAGAACATAAGAAATAGGAGCAGGAGTCGGCCATTCGAGCCTGCTCCGCCATTCAATAAGATCATGGCTGATTTTCTACCTCATCTCCACTTTCTTGCACTATCCTCATATCCCTTGATTCCTTTAATACCAAAAAACTATCGATCTCTGTCTTAAAGATACCCAATGACTGAGCTTCCACAGTCCTCTGGGGTAGAGAATTCCAAAGGTTCACCACCCTCTTGAGTGAAGAAATTTCTCCTATCTCAGTCCTAAATGGGCGACCCCTTATTTATTTATTTTTTGAATGGAGGAGAGACACAGCTGGGCTTTTAAGCACATTAGTAGTGCTCAGTTGTGATGTCTCGCAAACGATCATGTGGCACAGGGAAAGGCCCTGAAATATGGGCCTAGAAATTCAGTGCCCTTAGCACCGATTTTGCGGCGCTAGAGGGCCTAGCGCTGCAATTGGCGCCGGTTCCTAAATTGCCTGGGGCCCTTCCGCGGCGGTAGACCGGTAGCGCTGCGCCGGCACCGATGACGTCATCGGTGTGCGCAGCGTCCCGGTTGCCGTGGTAACCCGGCCCCAAGCCGAAATTCAGTTGCGGCCGCCTCGCCAGTGGCAGCCGCAACTAAGACTCCGGCAAACGAGTGTTGCCGGAGTCTGCGCCGGCGCTTTAAGGAGGCGCGGCGGCCGGCCGCTTTCCCGCCGGCCGCCTGCCCGCAGCTCCCTCCCCGGACTTCTCCCCCCCCCCCCCCCACCGGAACAGATGCAAGCCCGGCACTTGTCCGAGGTGCCGGGCTCATTTTTGAAGAGATTTGCGCGGGCCACGGCCGGGTGCAGGCAGCTCCTCCTTAACGGAAGGAGGAGGCCTGCACTTCCCGAGCCTGCCGCACCGCAGCGGGCGCCGCAGCGCCGGAATAGCGCCGCAATGCGGCGCGTTGCGCCAGTTTTCAGGCGCTAAAACCCTTCAGTAGCGCTGGCAGCCGTTTGGGCGCGGCGCTACTGAATTTTTGGCGCGCGCAAAGGGACTTAGCGCCGGCACTAACTTCCGGCGCTAAAGCCCTGGCGCAGCGCAAACTCAATTTCTAGGCCATGGTTTGTTGCTGCCTGAATAAACACAATGGCCTGAGTGCTGTTCTGAATCAGTTGTAAGGAGGAACACTAGCCACAGCCACACGCAACCCGCAGTAAGCAACTTAGAGTTTACCCAAAGTCCAAAGTTGCAGACCCCGTCAATACTCGGGGGGCGAAATTGGGTGCCTTTATGGCTCCCGCTAGCGCCCCAGGAGGGGACTAACGGGGCGCAAATGGCTTTGTGACCAGGCACGGCGCGGCGCTAAGATCGACTCCCGCCATATTCGGCGGGAGTTTTACGGTGGTGCTACGGCGTTGCACCCCGAACTCCTTTGCCCGGAGACCGTGACGTCATCGCCGTGCGCATCGCCCCGGACCCGAAATTGATTTCTGCCCCCGTGCAGCAGCGCCGGTCGAAAACACCGACAGCTGCAGGAGGCGTGCATCGGGCGGGTGGGGGGCCGCTTCGGGGGCGATGATTAAAGGCGAGATGGCCGAGGTAAGTAAAATTAAAAAAAACTTACCTTTCTTGTTCCAGTTTTTTTTTTCCAGGTTCCTGCCCGCGATCGATCAGCCCGGCACTCTGCTTGAAGTGCCGGGGCTGATCGCGGCTGCCTTGGTGGTCCAGGCAGGTACGTTTTATATTGCAGAGCTTACAGCGATGGCCCTTCCCTTTTAGGGAGGGAAGGAGCCTTGGAACGCGGCGGCGCTGCACGGCCCAGTGTGCAGCGCTGCTGAAGTCTCCACCCCGACTGCTGCCGATCGCGCTCCAAGAAGGAAGTGGGGGGCTTGATTTGGCATTCCACTTCCTTCCTGGAGCGCAAAGCCGAATTTTTTTTAAATTTAGAAACATTAGTGTCTGGCGCTAATTTTATCAACTTTTAAAATTTAGCGCCCCAAAACGGGGCTGTAATGAATTTCTCCCCCTTGGTTTCGCCTTGTACCAAGCATAGGCCTGAACATACTCAAACCCCTGATGAATTTATACCTTCTTTTTCCTTCACTGCTGCCTTATAGAATCACATTGGAAATGATGAGAAAGATATTTGAAATGTGATAAGAATGGAATACGTGGATCTGTGAATACCACAGCAATCAGATTAGTCTGGTTTTTGTGTTTTATGGTTTGCCTGTAGTGCAAGGTTTTCTATCTGTGTCGAGACTGATGAGGGGAAATCAATTGTCAAGTTTGATAAAAGTCTAACAGAACATTGAAGAGTTATTGAGGTGACACGTTAAGAGTTAGTGCCAGACAGGCAGAGGTTCAGATGGATGTGAGGCAATTAGACAGTTCCCAGCACACACAATTTCAAAAGAGAGTTGAGAAAGTGGCTTATTCAGACAGTCGTGTTGCATCAGGGCTGGTAACCATTTAATTCAACAGGCTGAGAAAACTAAAATCAGGTCTGGTAATCCCCCAAATGACATGTTGGCCTTTATTGCTACAATTGTACAAGGCCTTGGTGAGACCACACCTGGAGTACTGTGCACAGTTTTGTTCTCCTTATCTAAGGAAGGATATACTTGCCTTAGAGGCGGTGCAACAAAGGTTCACTAGATTGATTCCGGGGATGAGAGGGCTGTCCTATGATGAGAGATTGGGTAGATTGGGCCGATACTCTCTGGAGTTTAGAAGAATGAGAGGTGATCTCATTGAAACATATAAGATTCTGAGGGGGATTGACAGGGTGGTTGTTGAGAGGTTGTTTCCCCTGGCAGGAGAGTTTAGAACTAGTGGGCATAGTCTCAGGATAAGGGGTCATAGAAACATAGAAGATAGGAGCAGGAGTAGGCCATTCGGCCCCTTGAGCCTGTTCCGCCATTTAATGAGATCATGGCTGATCATCCAAATTCAGTACCCTGTCCCTGCCTTCTCCCCATATCCCTTGATCCCTTTAGCCTTAAGAAATATATCTAACTCCTTCTTGAATATATTTAATAAGTTGGCTTCAACTGCCTTTTGTGGTAGAGAATTCCACAGGTTCACCACTCTCTGGGTGAAGAAATTCCTCCTCATCTCAGTCCTAAATGGCTTACCCCTTATCTTAGACTGGACTCCCCCGCCATCGGGAACATCCTTCCTGCATCTAGTCTTTCTAGTCCTGTTAGAATTTTATAAGTTTCAATGAGATCCCCTCTCATTTATAAGTTTCAATGAGATCCCCTCTCATTCTTCTAAACTCTAGCGAATATAAGCCTTTTAAGACCGAGATGAGGAGAAATTTATTCACTCAGAGGGTTGTGAATCTTTGGCAATCTCTACCCCAGAGGGCTGTGAATGATCAGTCTTTGAGTATATTCAAGGCTGAGGGCGATAGATTTTTGGACTCTAGGGGAATCAAGGGATATGGAGATCAGGTGGGAAAGTGGAGTTGAGGTCGAAGATCAGCCATGATCTTATTGAATAGCGGAGCAGGCTCGAGGGGCCGTATAGCCTGCTCCTGCTCCTAATTCTTATGATGTTATGTTTTAATATACCAACCGAATTTCACAAACCCCACACCAACCCAATAAACCCCGTCACAAAGCAGTTGCTACTATCCAAATTCTCACAGTTAGACGAGATACTGGAGGGCTGCCGGTGTCAGTGGAACTGCCTTTCAGCAGCGGAAGAGAACAAAATTGGGGTCAAATAAAAAACTTGATTTATTGTTGGGCAGAAAAATTGTGAAGTGTGAATAATGCGCAGTGAATATAAAAGCTGGATAACTGCTGTAAATGATAAGTAGTCTAAGAGATACACTAACAGCACGCAGTCATCGGGGAATTCTCATTCCACTGTGTGCATATAAATCCCAAGGGAGGTCACTGCTTTCTCTTGTGGGCTGCATAATGTAATGCGACATACTAAATTATTACTAATAGACCAGATGAAATGTGGCAAAACCAATGGTGGCAGCATGGCTGCAGTGATCGCCGCGGGTCGCTGTGCTGCCCTTCGGGGGGGGGGGGGTTCGAACAGAATTAGAACATAAGAACATAAGACGTAGGAGCAGGAGTCGGTCATTCGGCCCCTCGAGCCTGCTCCGCCATTTAATAAGATCATGGCTGATCTGATCTTGGCCTCAACTCCACTTCCCTGCCCGCTCCCCATAACCCTTACCATTCAAATTGGTAAGAAATTAGCTAAGAAACTCTCCTGGGATTTTAAACCGAGGATCCAATTGACTCCAACAACTGTCTGAGAAAGTATGGAAAGCGACTGTGTGGCATTTGTTAAGATGGCCAATGTATCACTGAATCTGTTCTTATTTGTAGAGGTGTGGCTGGGTGGGAGGTGCTGCGTTGTCCTGGGTTTTACTTGGTACAGGTTGTGTCGCTGAATGCACTGATGACTCCAGGGACTGTGAGGCCTCAGCTCCCTGATATAATGTATGACCAGAAGTCCAAACAGAAAATACACGGCACGTCAGTCAGCAGCTGATGGGGCCCACGGTTTAGCTGCTCTCAAGCACCTTTCACTGTTTTTATTTCAGATTTCCCCCGTGTGCAGGTTGTCCGCTCATTTCAATGCCAACATCCTTTTCTGAAGTGTAGTCACTGTTGTTCCTACATTACAACAGCGACTACACTTCAAAAAGTACTGCATTGGCTGTAAATCACTTTGGGACGTCCTGAGGTTGTGAAAGGCGCTATAGAAATGCAAGTCTTTCTTTCTTATGCTGTCTGTTCGAATAAACTTAGATTTGGCTTTTAGTGCTAAGGCCAGCATTTATTGCCCATCCCCAGTTGCCCTTGAGAAGGTGGCGGTGAGCCGTCTTCTTGCAGTCCGCGTGGTGATGGTGCTCTCACAGTGCTGGTAGGGAGGGAGTTCCAGGATTTTGGCCCAGCGACGATGAAGGATCGGCCGATATACTTCCAAGTCAGGATGGTATGTGACTTGGAGGGGAACTTGGAGGTGGTGGTGTTCCCATGCGCCTGCTGCCCTTGTTACTTCTAGGTGGTAGAGGTTGCGGGTTTGGGAGGAACTGCCGAAGAAGCCTTGGTGAGTTGCTGCAGTGCATCTCATAGATGGAACACACTGCAGCCACGGTGCGCACGGTGGTGGAGGGAGTGAATGTTTAAGGTGGTGGATGGG
The DNA here is from genome assembly GCF_052327205.1 of Somniosus microcephalus. Classification (NCBI taxonomy): domain Eukaryota; kingdom Metazoa; phylum Chordata; class Chondrichthyes; order Squaliformes; family Somniosidae; genus Somniosus; species Somniosus microcephalus. The sequence goes on from NC_141015.1 coordinate 29,775,708, forward strand.
GTGCCAATCAATCCAGATGTTGACAAGGAAGCTGGTATGTGGAGTAATCGTCTCTCACGTAAGAAAGTGGCCATCCCTTGAAGCTCTTTGTTCTTTCTAAAACGCTGGTTAAATCCTCCAGTGAAGCACAGATGTTCCTACCAGACTGCTCTTGGCGAGTTTGCAGAACATTACGTGATTAGGATCTCATGGGAGCATTTCAGGTTTCTAAGTTCCAATTTAAAATAACATTCTTAGTTTGAATGCAAAGTGGAAAGGACAAAGTGAAGAGATGCAGATGTACTTGGAGGAGGTAAAGCAAAGACTTGAAACAAAAGAGATCGTTTCTCCAGAGAGTCTTTTGTAATAATTATATAAAAAGAGGTGTGTGTGTGAGTGTATATAATCCGTCTATTTGTGTGTATATATATATACTATGTGTTTAGTTTGTCCCGTTTATATTACAGAGCTACTTCAAGTAGGAGAAGATCTATAATAGGCTTGGCTGTGGTAACCGCCCCATTTGTATTGTATGGCAGATTCCACAGCACAGGCAGCAAAAGACAAACCGCTGTGGTTTGCATGTCCACATTTGTTTGCAGATTGCAACTCGCAACTTGCCTTTCCCACTTTTATTTTCCTGTAAAGTCCCGAAACCTGGGAGCCACATCTCCGGCCCTTTGCAGCCGGAATAATGGTGGCCGACAGAGCAACAGCTGTTTCCCGTTCTACTCTGGCACCGCAGCATCTGAAGGTGCGGGGACCAATCACGCCTTGAAGTGGCTTCTAGCCTCCCACAGAGGCAGCCGCGTTGACCGATTGACCTCACAGTAACGGCAGCTTCAGAGCACTTTTAATGAGTTTTACCAACAGTGTGAATCATACTGTGGAGTGGATGAGAGGCTGGTAGTGTTTTAATTCTGTGCCTTAATTATTTTGACTTATCTGAGGAAGGATGTTCTTGCCATGGAGGGAGTGCAGCGAAGATTCACCAGACTGATACCTGGGATGGCAGGAATGACGTATGAGGAGAGATTGGGTCGATTGGGCTTATACTCGCTGGAGTTTAGAAGAATGAGAGGGGATCTCATTGAAACTTATAAAATTCTAACAGGACTAGACAGACTAGATGCAGGAAGGATATTCCCGATGGTGGGGGAGTCCAGAACCAGGGGTCACAGTCTAAGGATAAGGGGTAAGCCATTTAGGACAGAAATGAGGAGGAATTTCTTCACCCAGAGAGTGGTGAACCTGTGGAATTCTCTACCACAGAAGGCAGTAGAGGCCAATTCATTAAATATATTCAAGGAGTTAGATATATTTCTTAAGGCTAAAGGGATCAAGGGATATGGGGAGAAGGCAGGGACAGGGTACTGAGTTTGGATGATCAGCCATGATCTCACTGAATGGCGGAGCAGGCTCGAGGGGCCGAATGGCCTACTCCTGCTCCTATCTTCTATGTTTCTATGTTTAATTTCAACTGTGAGTGTTGCTCCGGCCTCTGGGCGCTGGTTGGGAGAGGTTACTCGGCCTGGTTGGAGGAGGAAGCTGATCTAACATAAGAAGACACGTTAACTGATCTAGATTGCTTCACGGGTTATGCCATTATAATAGATGTTACATCTTCCTCAGGGTTGGGTGGAGTAACTCAGACGGTGTCGACAGCACTCACTGCTTAAATAAAAGTATTTCAAGAAACAGCTCAGTTGGTGAAGGCAATGCCATCTGGACCAGAAGGTCCTAGGTTGAATTCCACACTGTGCTGAGTTAGTTATTCTCAGCAGAACAACAGCAAGGGACAGAAAAATGGCTAAAAATAGAGGGACACTAAACATCGGAATCTCTTTAAAAGTAAAACAGCTACAAATATTTCCTTTTATTTTCACCAAGGTTGCAGTAGCGGTAATGTAATTGGTCTCAAGGACTCTGGGTTGGGGAGGTGAAAATCAGCCATGGTTCGTGCTCCTGATGACGATCCAGTGACCACTGCTGGAACACGTACGCGTCCGGGCACTGGGTGGAGACAAGGTCTGTCTTGGCAGTGATATCCCACCCCCCACATCAAATCGACTGCTGGCACTCACTGCATGGAGAATGGTCACTTGAGCAAGGTCATGGAGGGCTCGTGCTGCCTGCTGATCCCCATCAACAGTCAACACCCTCGGAGAAATTGGTGAAAATAATTTTTTGAACTGCTTTAAAGAGATTCTGATGTTTAGACTCTGTCTATTTTTTGGCCACTTTTCAGTTCTCACCTCCTGACAATGTTAACATCTTGCTGAGATATAGTTCGACTGGCATCATGTCCTGCGCTGCCTCACGTAAGTAGCCATTGCTCATAATCAACCTCAGCAAGTGTCGGCAGAATATTTTTCCAAGGGGACATCACAGCTGAGCTTGATCCTGTTCTTATGCAACATCCACAAGGCACACTTCCATCAGGGAACCTTAGGTAGTAAACAGGAGCAGGAGCATTCGCTGAAATTCTTCTCTCTAATGGAGGCCAGTTGTAGCATTCTGACCACCTGAGATCAGCTAACTTAGCAAAAATCATAGAATCGTAGAATAGTACAGCAGAGAAGGAGGCCATTCGGCCCACTGAGTCTGCGCCAGCTCCTTCAAAGGCCAATCCTGCTAGTCCCATTCCCCGACTCTTTCTCCATATCCCTGCAATTTTTTCTCCTTCAAATATTTACCCAATTCCCTTTTGAAGGCTGCTATTGAATCTGTTTCCACCAATAGGAGCAGGAGTAGGCCATTTGGCCCTTCGAGCCTGCTCCACCATTCAATAGGCAGTGCATTCCAAATCCCAACCACTCGCTGCGTAAAAAAGTTTTTCCTCATGTCGCCTTTGGTTCTTTTGCCAATCACCTTAAATCTGTGCCCTCAGGTTATCGACCCTTCAGCCATTGGAAACAGTTTCTCTATACAAACCCTTCATGATTTTAAACACCTCTATCAAATCTCCTCTTAGCCTTCTCTGCTCTAAGGAGAACAACCCCAGCTTCTCCAGTCTATCCACGTAACTGTAATCCCTCATCCCTGGAACCATTCCAGTAAATCTCTTCTGTACCCGCTCCAAAACCGTCACGTCCTTCCCAAAATGTGGTGCCCAGGATTCGACACAATACTCCAGCTCAGGCTGAACTAGTGTTTTACTTAGGAGACTCTCTGAGAACAAATAAAAATGCTGGAATAATGAGTATCGAATTTAAGCTGCTGAGATAACAAATTTGTACTCACAAATGTGTGGACACAGAATTCCAATCATGTCCCAAAAGGAACAGAATGCAATGACCAGGAGTGAGGTTAAAATATACGAGGCTTGGACAATAGCACAGACATTGCTGGGAGGAGGAAGGGAGGAGGCACTTCTAATACAACAAAAAAAGGAAGTGGCCATTAAAGCTTAATATTTGCGTTGAGGCCCGGGAATTAGTTTTTACGGGAGTTGTAAATTAATTCTTGAGGAGTGGGATAGCTACACAAGCAGTCAATTAAATTTCAAGCAAAACATTTCATCCTTTTATTAATTAAAATCTCTGGGGCTTTAAAACAGCAGAAATTAGATAGGCATAGAACCCAATAACTTTTTAAAAATAATTTAACAGAACATTAAGTTGTGTGAATCTGTGTAACTTCGATTAGAAGATGAAAGCACATCTGAAGTAATCTGGTCATTAGATGAGTTCGCAGTAGAGGTAATTGATAATTAGGAAAATATTCAACATAAGTCACCTCCATCGTTAAGAGTGTAAAAATATAATCTTACAAAAAAAATCTACAATCAGATGGAAACATCTTTTAGAGAAACAACAGTAACCATTTCCTCAAACATTTGTTCCTGTTGGGTGTCTAGTTTATAAATCTGAACAGAAACATTTGGGTTTTCAGGCTTTAAGCTCCTGTATATATCTCTTCCCCTGGTAAAGAAAAGGCTCAAGTGGTAAGTACCATACAATGAATAATACAGTAAAGGCCGGTTGGCACTTCTGTAATTAATTTTTTCATCATTTTGATTTCTTTTGCTCCGCCAAGTGCTGAGCACCACTCCCCAGATCCGCCAAGAACCTTCGCCCAGGTTGCTAGAGTATCAGGTAGGAGCGAAGTGAGAGGAACGAAGCTGTGAAAGATCTATTAATGTCCACTCTGCATCTCCCTCCTCCCTCTCTTTAATGGCTGGCTGAGACTGGGAGCTTGTCACATGGGGATCTTATGTCTGGCCATTCAGTGGCCAATCATGCTGGTGCACCAATCTGGTGTTCTGTCATGCCATGCAGAACCTCCAATTTTCAAGAGTTTCTATAATTGCTGTAGAGCCCTAGTGAATCGGGAGAGAATCAATTTGAAATATCAATACAGACCAGATAGGCTGGCTAGAAAAGATCAATTCTGATTATTTTATTTTGAGATTTGTTTTGGAGGTTCACTGCCTTCCATAATCTAAATGGAAGGAAGGCCAGTAGTTCTGGGAACCTGTAGTCGCCTGCAGGAACTGGTTCCTCGAGGGAGAGGTTGAAAGCTGCTGGCTATATCACAGAGTTGCCACCAACAGCCCTACCCATTAACTCCAGGATCCCAATGGTTTGGAAAGTTCTACAGAGGCATTGCTTCACACAGCCCTAGAAGACAGGCAGAAGTTTGTGGATAATTGGAGACTTAGGCCAGTGAGCCTCTTCTGCACCACCAAGGATTTCGACATATACCCACCACCAGATAGCAGGCACCTGATACATACCCACAAATAGCCTGGCAGGATTCAGAGATATACCCACCACCAGACAGCAGACACTTGATGCATACCCACAAATAGCTTGGCAGGATTCAGATATATACCCACCACCAGACAGCAGACACTTGATGCATACTCACAAATAGCCTGGCAAGATTGAGAAACATAACTGGACTGCCAGCGTTCAGCACACACCCTTAAATTGTTTGGCATTGATTGTGAAAGCACATCCAACACAAGGTTTCTACACACAAATGCATTGCTCCAAAGAGTTTGGGAGTGATTCGGATTACTATCTGCGACAAGACTGATGGGGATCAGGCCTCTCCTTCCCTTCCCTTTCCCCGGACAGCCAGTGTCTCAGATACAAATCCACCAGCACCAGAATGAGAGGGGAAACAGACCCTCAGTCATGAAAATCCACGACTGAAATTCAAAATAAAGCAATAAAAGTACCCTTACCTTATCGTGATGGAGAAAAGCATTCGGTATAAAACTGACTGCCACAGGTGAACATTTATCTCAAATGTGTAACATTTTACCCGCCCCCCGCTCTCTTTCCTAAAGACACAGCCCCTTTTCAATCTTAATTTTTGGGATAATTATGCGAAGGAGGCCAATTTGGAAAAGTCCAGGTTCTACACTTACGCTTGAGCTCAAGAAATTAATTTAAAATATGCAGAACTGAAACGCCCCGAAATAATTGCTGGAAAAAAGGAGCAATCTATTCTATTCTGCTAAAAACAAAGATTGACTGAATTCTGCTTCAGGATCTTTTTGACGGGAATTTTATGATGTTTGAAATTAGAAACCTTATTTACATCAGAAGTCTCGGTGCTCAATAACATATTGTATGCAGGTGGCTAACACCAGCCACTTACAATTACGGTGCGACTCCTTTTACAATGTGAGGTGCTAAGACTACTTAAGTGCACAGTTATTTTTATTCCCTCCCAGTAAGGCTGCTGCAGGATTTCCTCATTCTGCATTACTGGGGACAGGGGGTTCCGCTCGCTTGGCATCACTAAGACGTGCCGCCCTGTTCCCTTGATAATGCCAGCTCGCAGGGAGCTCAGCTGGTCACCGCATGTTTCTGCCACTCCTGTTTTCTGACGAGCTGTGTGGTGCCTTAAATCCTGCACCGGTCATCACACTGCAGCAGCACATCACTCAGGAAATCCAAGTGGACAACAAGGTCCACTGATTGTAAACTTCTTAAGAACTCAAGAAACAGGAGCAGGAGTCGGCCATTTGGCCCCTCGAGCCTGCTCCGCCATTCAGTAAGATCATGGCTGATCTCCGACCTCAACTCCACTTTCCTGCACTATCCCCATATCCCTTGATTCCCTTAATATCCAAAAATCTATCGATCTCTGTCTTGAATATACTCAACGACTGAGCCTCCACAGCCCTCTGGGGTAGAGAATTCCAAAGATTCACCGCCCTCTGAGTGAAGAAATTTCTCCTCATCTCAGTCCTAAATGGCTGACCCCTTATTCTGAGACTGTGACCCCTGGTTCTAGACTCCCCAGCCAGGGGAAACATCCTCCCTGCATCTATCCTGTCAAGCCCTGTAAGAATTTTGTATGTTTCAATGAGATCACCTCTTATTCTTCTAAACTCTAGAGAATATAGGCCTAGTCTACTCAATCTCTCCTCACAGGACAATCCCCCCATCCCAGGAATCAGTCTGGTGAACCTTCGTTGCACTCCCTCTATGGCAAGTATATCCTTCCTTAGGTAAGGAGACCAAAACTGTACACAATACTCCAGGTGTGGTCTCACCAGGGCTCTATATAATTGCAGTAAGACGTCTTTACTCTTATACTCAAATCCTCTATTGGCACCTGCTGCAGTTTGTAGGGTGCTGCAAGCATAAAATAAATGATTCAACTCATCCCAAGTCCCAAAGACAAACTAAAAGGGAATGGGGGGAAATAAGCCATTGGGCCCAATTGTATTTCTGATGTCAGTGAGTTTGACCCACTCTGCTTGCAGTGTTATATAGACCCAACAATGATCCTCCGTCACCATCAACAATCATCATATATATATGCAAGGCCTTTACAGATGCCACATCCTGACAGCACAGTTGGATTTACAGTGCCAAGCGTCAGCCTTTTAGAAAACTTTGAGCAAGCACATTCTTCTTAGGAGGTGGGGCAGTGGTGGTGGAGAACATGATCCCAATCCCTCTTAGTCCAGCACAGGGTATCTGTTCTCACACGGTAATACTGAAAATATGAGTCCATATCTGTACACTGTCTGAGGCGGTGATAGGAAGGAGAGGGAAACTTCCTGGTGTTAGATTCATACTAATTTTGTAGTGGATAGGCATCATATGTGTCCTGATCGCGGAGGCGAAGGGAAACAGAGAGACAACCAATGCCTGACAAACATAGGGCGGGTATACATACGCCCTGGCGATATGGTGAATATGTGGCAGATATCTGGCAGTCCATTTATTTATTGGAGGCCAATGTTCCCTCTAGGCTGCGCTTTGTTGTGAGCGTCCTGTTTATTTTAATGCGCAGTCCCTTTACATTTCTGCGCCTCTGCGGTATTTCCAATGGAAACGCCTGTGAGCGGCCTGCGCGGGGCCTTGCAGATCACTGGGCGGCCACGCACGAGCGCAGCATAGAGGGAACACTGGTGGGGGCGGGGTTTGGGAGGCAACTATGTAAGTTAACTGACCTGAGTTATCACAGTGCTTCAATGTGACAAAATACTTCAACCGTTACATCTTGAGACGCAAAAACCGGATTAAAGCGCTCAGCGGCCAACCCGACTGAGCGATGACATTATTGGAAACAGGCAACAGTCAAACACAATTAGCATTTACATTAAAAGGAAAAGAAGTCAACAGCGTGACAGAAAGCCCAAACACGCAGCACAAACAGAACAAACCAGGGTTACAGTGACTCAACGTGCAAGCGCGGCCATGCAAGCAGCAGCGACTCTGAGGGGCGTACAGGTAAAGAGCAGCTCCAGCGTCAGCACCAGACACAGCCATGCCGCCACTGCTGCTCTAATCCTCGTGTCATTGCTCCAGCGTGTTAAAAGCATCACTGTCTCCATAGAACGTGCCGTTGGCTGCCCTGTGATAAAGACAGCGCGCCTCTTAAAGAATGCAGCGATTTCAGAAGTTTCAGAAGGTGGGCGAAGAGACCTTGGGTCATTCTGCTTCTTGTGTCAGTCTGACTGACTGCTAGCCTGCACGGGATTCATGGTAATTCAATTTCATAATCTGATTGCTGGCTTTTCCTTTTCTAATCCTCATCACTGAATGCTGATTAATAATGACAGCTAACAAACTGCAAGCTATCTGAATTGGTGTTTAGACGGTCTGTTGCTGTGCAGAATGAATGTTTATGTTGAGTGCTATGTTGATATGTTAAAATGAGAAAGTTGGAAAATAAGTTGTTTATAAAATGTCACTTTGCATCAACTTGCTCTTTATTGAAACAAGAAAGTTGCGATTACATGAAAGACAGGAACTGCAGCCAGCTATCATGGCTGAGGCCAGAAGCCACAGTTGCCAGCTGTGGTAAAGACATTGCATGGCTGGAAATTATTACCACATGGCCTTATCTCCTGGGCAGGGAGTCTGAACATTCTGACAACTCGTTCTCTCAACACTAGGTTCCAAATAAAAACCCAAATGTTGGGCCAAACATAACATATCATCAATCTTCTTCTGCTAATAGGGAAATGAGACTGAAAACAAAGGATGCTGACTTTCACAGAGTGTTTCCCAGCTATACAAGCACTGATGCAAGTCTCAGTGACTTAAGGTCTTAAAAATATTACTCCAATCATAAATTAAGAACTGTTTACTGGGATTTTATCTCCACCAGGCAGTTCGTGTGCTGATGAAAGAGCCGAGTTTCAATTAGGGTGGGGTTGAAAATCTGAGGGAATCCACAAAGACAAACGTTTAGCAGAAGCAACAAAGCTATCAATAAGCAAAATGCCTGCCCAGGCAAGCAGGCTGTCGACAGAGACAGTAAAAGCAAGCCAATAGCATTTAGGGACTGAAGGGCCGGGAGTTGAGGCCTTCAGAGTGTGGGGGAGGGGAAGGGGAAGGGAAAAGAAGGGAAGGGAGGGGCATGGGGATTTGACTGAAAATCAGGGCCAAGGTTTTAGACCACACAGTATCGCAGAACTGAACACTGGTGACAGACAAGACTCTGGCAAGTTCTCATGAAATGGTTTCCATGGCAGAGTCACATGGATTATAATGAAACATGGAAATACAAGCTCCGTGCAGGAAATAAAGTAGATGAAAATATCAGAGCAATGGAAGAACTGGTTACAAGGCCAGATTAAATATTTTTAAAAATAGGAGACCTTGAAATAAATCATTTTGATTGACACAAAGTAAATATGAAAATTAAGACAATGGTGTGTTTTTTTTTTGGTGAAAGCCAAAAACAAGGTAGCTGGAACAGTCTGGCTGCCATGTTTTTTTTCCATGTGCTGTCGAGTAATAAAACAGCAGGGGTCCTTGTTTGAGGCACTCACTGACAAAAAAAAACAGCTAACAAATGTGACATGTGCCTTATCATGGCCCCGATCACAGTGTGACAATCCTAGCAGTAACATCTGACATCACTGTACAACCAAATTATTAAATCTCTGTGGGTCAGAGGTCACCATTAAGGGGGGGGGGGTCCAGAGGTCACACAAGCGCACCTTGTCCAGTTTTGACTTACTTTCTGCCTCGAGTCGCATTAAAAGTCCCTCCATATTTCTTCCGATTAAGGATGAGGGCAGCAATTTCAGGTACGTAGCGAGCAAACATTGCCTACATGCATGAAACAGAAAGAGAAAATGGCATGCAGAGTGTTCTACTGCAACAGAGGCAGCAGAGCCCCCATGGGATACTTACTTTCTTCCATTAACCGCACTATAGGTACCACCATATTTCTTGCGGTTTCCTATTAATTCTATGATTTCAGGGACGTAGCTTGCAAACATGGCCTAAGAAGAAGATAGAAGACAGAAGAATAGACTAAAAAGAGAGGCCAAAGAGGGGGTGGGATGCTGTGTTCTAAGGTTCAGAAGATGTTCTTAAGATCTGAAACTGTAAAAGAATTAGTCAGATCTGTGAAAAAGATCTCAGCTCTGCTGAAACTAGAACTCACAAAGCAAAAAGGCTCAGCTTTTACAAGGGAAGGGTTGATTTTTTTTTGCGGCGGGGGGGGGGAAACTAAAGAAGCCGGAGATCTTTGAAATTAGGTTGTGAAAGTCTTTCACCAACTCGAGAGATATTTCTGTAACAGTGCAGTAAAAGCGACAAATAAACTACATCCGCTAAAAGAAACAAATGAGGCCAAGGGGCTCAGAAGAGCTTGCGCCAGTTTAGTTTGTGAGTTTTAGGAAATTTCTCACTGAAAATAATTGGACCAAAATCGTAATGTTTTCGAAGAAAAACAAAAAAAAAAGTACAAAAAAAAAATACAGTCAGAGCTGATTATGTAACAGCCAAACAAGTTCAAAAAGTCTGCTCATAGGATTCAATACTGAAGGGGAAAAAAATGCAAAAGTAGTCAAGAGAAAATTTCTATCTGCCATGTTTCGTGCAACAAACACTTTGCCCGTGGCAGGTTGCATCTCAGAGCTGTAGCTGGATGAATATTATTGGGATCCACCTTATGATTCACGGTTACTATGGCTGCTCTATGACGAGCTGCTCTCGCTCGCAAATTTAAAATTCACATTTTTAAAAAAAAGTTTCGGACATCCCTAACTCGTGCTAACAAGGGAACTAAGCTATACGTAAAAGAGGCAAGCAAGATCTTCTTAACATGCATTGGGTTTTAAAACTGATGCATTGTTTTCATCTCGTGAACATGTTTTGTTAGAAATTATATTTTGAAATGTATTTCCAGCACAAATAAGTTGAACTGAAAGCCAGTAGTACTTACGATACAAATGAAAATAGATGAAAGATTCTGCTGAATATCTTAATCGGGGAAAGAACAGGGGAGTGGGACTAACTGGATTGCTCTTCGAAAGAGCCAGCGCAGATCGATGGGCCGAATGGCCTCCTTCTGTGCTGTATTATTCAATGATCTTTATTGGCTATGACTAGTATTGCTGCAAAGTACAAAAGGAGGTTTCTGAGGGAGAAGGACTGATCGTTTTTTTAAAAAATCTCTCTTCTTTAGAAGCAACTGGTTGCTTGCTGGGTAGTCTGGTGACTACAACCCTCCATGTTCTCGGTTCTCCATATGTGAGCCTTTAGACTGAGTAATGGCAGTCTGTCCCATCATGGGGCATTATAGCCAAGCCTCATTCTGTACTCATCTGACATTTGCCCTTTTCATTGGGGTCACTGCATGCTGATCGCTGGTAGTTGGTTCCCCCCTCTCTCACCCAGAGGAATTGAGACTAATTGGAGCACAAACTGTCACCGTTCTCGGTTTAATCAGCTCCGACCAAACCCGAGACCTCCTTGGCCTGTATGACACAGATCCACCTGAAGGGTCATTTTACTAATTGAGCCTTCGAAGGGTGGAGCGGCGGGTGGAGGGGGTTGGGAGGAGGACAGGGACCTAGGTGAAATGCTGACATTTTAAGCATTTATCAGCACTGGCTGTGGAATAAACCATAATTATGGATTTGAGTTTCCTCTCAAGGCCTCAAACACCAAGGCTAGGACATCAAGTCAATCATGATTTTAGGCCCATTTTGACAGAGAAGTAGAATTAACAATGACCAAGGCTGAATCAATAGGAAGGCCACTTATCTGGACACGGTGCCCTTTTAAGTAACGGCATTTTTATTGAAAAGTCCCTTTAAAAGTGGACGCAGATGACGAATAAGCATGAGTTCTTTCACATAAGCTAAGCGATTGGATTGAATATATTGCAGTGGGCGCATGTTTGACAAGAAGGCCTATTATTAAACCAGTATGTTAAGAGGACCTGTATCATGAATCGTCACCTAAATGGATTTGAATGCCCCAGGTCTTGCAGTTAAAATATATTAAATGTAAACGAGTGAGCCTCTTAGTTGGTCCTTAAAGGTTTTGGCTTCCATAGCTTAGACAATGACTGTGGTCTACACCAGTGAATGGATGCTGACTCTCCTTTCTCTGCTCTTTTAAAAAGGGTGTCAAAATAATTTCAAATAAACAGAATGTCTGTGATAGAAGCATTCGCCCGCTAATATCACCACCTTCTAGGTTCACATCGGCGACGGTTGCGAATAAAATTTGATTTGCTCTCATCCAGGGGTCCAGGCTCTGTCGTGCACCCTATAGCCACGTGTTTGTTAGCAGTTGGAAAGGGACACAGAGGGGTAGGGCTCCTGAAACCGCACTACAAATCTAAAACATCACTTTATTAAAAGGAACAAATCACACAGAAGGGATTACGGTTAGTGGCATTTGTACAAAATTATTGCACCAAACACAATGGCTCAAAACAGCAACCTATCACATAAAGCAAAACAAAGGCTATTTTCTGTATTCTCTACGTCACTGAAAGTTTGTTCATAGAACTGGTTTTAAAATGAGTAACAGCTAAAACTCCACTAATTTTCACCAGCTCATTTTAACACACAAAAGACTAAAGAACACATTTTGATTATTTGATCCCAGTTACAAAAATATAATTTCCATCTGCATTCCTGAGCAATCTCAGTGTTGCTCATCGAGTTTAAAGGCAACTCTACCCGGTTTAAAAAAGAAAGCAAATTTGTGATGAGTCGATTGGTGCAAGTGTGGACATTGGCTTTGAATCCAGCCCCAAAACGGGTGGCTAGAGATTCTTGACCCTCTGCCTGCTGTACGTGGCCCTACGCAAAATGGACTGGGGTACTGTTCAGCATCGATGCCATGTGGATACTGGCACGCTGAACAAAACTGCCCGTAAATCAGGACAAAGAGGCTTAAAAGCTGGAAGCCTTACTTAGGCCACAAAGATAGCAGTCTCTTGCAGTTTTGGTCGCCTTATCTGAGGAAGGATGTTCTTGCCATGGAGGGAGTGCAGCGAAGATTCACCAGGCTGATACCTGGGATGGCAGGAATGACGTATGAGGAGAGATTGGGTCGATTAGGCTTATGTTCACTAGAGTTTAGAAGAATGAGAGGGGATCTCATTGAAACATAAAATTCTAACAGGACTAGACAGACTAGATGCAGGAAGGATGTTCCCGATGGTGGGGGAGTCCAGAACCAGGGGTCACAGTCTAAGGATAAGGGGTAGGCCATTTAGGACAGAGATGAGGAAGAATTTCTTCACCCAGAGAGTGGTGAACCTGTGGAATTCTCTACAACACAGGGCAGTTGAGGCCAATTCATTAAATATATTCAAGGAGTTAGATATATTTCTTAAGGCTAAAGGGATCAAGGGATATGGGGAGAAAGCAGGGACAGGGTACTAAGTTTGGATGATCAGCCATGATCTCATTAAATGGCGGAAGAGGCTCGAGGGGCCGAATGGCCTCCTCCTGCTCCTATCTTCTATGTTTCTATGTCGTGTCGTGTGGGAAAATGGAGGCGTTCCCTGTGGCTCCTTTCTAAGGTTTTGAGCTGCGGCAGTGACGAAACGATACGGTCATCTCAATAAAGTAATTTCCAGATTTCATGACAATAAAGCCATGACCAAAAACAGACAGCAACATGGGAAGAAAATTAGCAATGGTTTTGGAAGCTTTCCACAGTGTGCGCATCAATTTAGTCGAAGTAAAATTTACATTTACACCTAACTTTTATGATTTTAAAACCAGCACCACAAGCAGATGATGAGCTGTGGGATATGATCGATATCCCGCTCAGCTGGTAACCATAACTCACTTGCAATTGTTAGCTGTGAGTTGTCAGACCATTCTACTATAGAAAATAAATCGTATTTCACAACTCAACACATATCTTTGATTTACGTTACACCTGGCTCTGCTATAGCCAAGCTTGGAATGCTTAATGACAATCTAGGGTGCTTAAAGTGGAAAACGTTCCATTGCCAGCACTGATATTCACCCATCTTAATGACCATTAAAATTCACCGTGTTTTTTTTTATACCCAAGTTGTAAATGTTCATAATTGGCTCTCCAATAAAATCCTCAGTCATCTCTGCTGAGCCTTTTACTGATGGGCCGTGTAGAGATCCAGCTTAATATTACAAGCAATAGCAATCCCAAATCTTATAGGTCAGAAACTGTGACGAAACCGTGTGGGCGGCTGGGTAATGTATGTGTGATTGTTTAATCAGCGATTGTGTAATCAATCCAAGGTTAGAGAGGGCTAGGATCCATTGATAGAATATTGCATAAAAATGGACAGAATTGGCTTTCTGGGATCTCCTGGGTAGTCTGTCCCCCCAGACTTGTGTCTGCACGAATGATGGTAAGCACAGAAGAGGGACTGAAAACTGACTGTCTACACAGTCTGCCTGAGAGAGAATGGGGTGGGTAACCTAAGGCATAGGTAAGATTTCCAGAGGCAGGGAGTTTTACTTAGGGAAGAAGGGGGAGCAGTTTCATCAGCGTTATTTAAAAAAAAAACAATTACACCAATAATACATTACTGGGGGCAATAGTAGTGACATGAATCAGTTATTCATTAAAGAAAGACTTATGAAATAATATTGAGCGGCCTGCAGGCGGCGCTGTCCAGGGAGAGTATAAATACTCGGGCACGGGCCCAGCTTGCGCAGGACATTCTTAACAGGAACTAGTGAAGGACACAACTAGACCTCCATGTTGTAAAACAGTTGATTAAAGCTTTTTTTAACGCTTAGACCAAGTGCCTAGTAGTTTTCTTACGTCAAGCAGTAGAGAGGTTTCTGGGGCCAACATTTTTTAAATTTAAAAATAAACAAGTGGATCTCCCATGGCGTTGCTCACGGTTGTCAGAGGATAAACCTGGACTGTTTCTGATCACCTCAGGGGTTTGGAGAGGAGTTTTCCAGGGTATCTTTTCCCTTATTGGCCCTTGATAATTTTTCTCTGGTTTTTGTTTTGCCTCTTCCAGGGGATTACATGGCTGTGGGGGGTGGGTGGGAGGTAAGATCAGGAAGACCTAGACAGGTTGGTGAAATGGGCGGACATGTGGCAGATGAAATTTAATGCAGAAAAGTGTGAAGTGATACATTTTGGTAGAAAGAATGAGGAGAGGACATATAAACTAAAGGGTACAATCCTAAAGGGGGTGCACGAACAAAGAGACCTGGGGGTTTTATGTGCACAAATCGTTGAAGGTGGCAGGGCAGGTTGAGAAAGCAGTTAAAAAGGCTTACAGGATCCTGGGCTTCATAAATAGCGGTATAGAGTCCAAAAGTGTGGAAATTATGATGAACCTGTATAAAACACTGGTTCGGCCTCAACTGGAGTATTGTGTCCAATTCTGGGCACCGCACTTTAGGAAGGATGTGAAGGCCTTAGAGAGGGTGCAGGAAAGATTTACGAGAATGATTCCAGGAATGAGGGACTTCAGTTACGTTGATAGACTGGAGAAGCTGGGGTTGTTCTCCTTGGAGCAGAGAAGATTGAGAGGAGATTTGATAGAGGCGTTCAAAATCATGAGGGGTCTGGACAGAGTAGATAGAGAGAAACTGTTCCCATTGGTAGAAGGGTCGAGAACCAGAGGACACAGATTTAAGGTGATTGGCAAAAGAACCAAAGGCAACGTAAGAAAAAACTTTTTTACGCAGCAAATGGTTAAGATCTGGAATGCACTGCCTGAAAGGGTGGTGGACGCAGACTCAATCATGGCTTTCAAAAGGGAGTTGGATAAGTATCTGAAGGAAAGAAATTTGCAGGGCTACGGGGAAAGGGCGGGGGAGTGGAACGAGCTGAAGCAGAGAGCCGTCACGGGCTCGACGGGCCGAATGGCCTGCTTCCGTGCTGTAACCCTTCTATGATTCTAAGAAGTGTTCAGTCACGATGCTCCGACCACCATGGCAGGCTAGGTGGACTAGCTGGTCTTACCCTGCCCGGCAATTTTGTATGTTCGGATGCTATTTGGTAATGACAGGAGCGCTAAACAGCATATTATTCTGCTGCTCAGCTGGTGCCGTGTTGCCCCTTTAAGGCTGCATGGTCTGATTGCCGTATAGAGACACCTTGAAGTTAACTGGAGGCCAATTACTCTTAGGCGGGTCCTGAAATAAATGACCGCGTGCTCTCTGTGGCTAGAGAACTTTCCCTGACGCTGGCCAGAAGAAAAAATATATATATATTTTAAACAGCGGATTGAAATGAAGAGATAAAATATTAAAAACAATGTTCAGGCCGCCAGTTGGGAAGCCTGCTTCTCGGCTGTGCTGACTGATCGCAATAGTGGGCAGCTTGCATGCTTAAACTGTAATACAGCCACTCAGCAAAAACTGCAGGAGAAAGAATTAATGGCATCCCCTGCTGCTGAATAAAATACAGTCTTTCAACATACTGGCCTGCTTTACGGTGCAGCTGCACAGAATAGGCCGAGCGGCTCGCTGTTCCACAGTCAATTTTATAAAGTAACATTTTTGCTTAAAGTCTCGAGGGTAGAGTCGCCTTTGAACTCACTTGCTAATGAGCGAACGTGTCATTTCCCCCCCCCCCCTCCCCTTCATGATTAGCTCGTTTTCCCTGATCCCTCAATACTTAAACCCAACGTTTGGAATTGCTGTGATGTTTTATTTCATATTTAGATACACAAGTGTGGCTTTCGTTGTGTTAACAGAGCCACTGCCTGCCGTCTGTCATTTTCCAATTCGGAAACCGTAGTACAATTTCAAAACGACACTACGGTTTATAAAGTGGAGCATCTCTTGTTCCACTTTTAAAATTACATTGCTAATTTATTAATCATTTTTAGAACGCGACAGATTAGGTAGTTCTCCAGTTTTGAGTCTCTGCTTGCCGTAAAGCTTAAAAGACCATCACAGAATTCCATTGCAAGAGCACGACATAGGAGAAAATGTCTGATAACATATAGTTTAAACATTAAAAGCACCCAGGGGATGAATCGCTCTGGCTGCTTTCTGCCGAATCAACATATGGCAAGGACAGTGGGGTGCAAACATTAATGGTTCTAAGCTTCCTCAGTCACACAACACAATTCAATGAACCCCCACTGTTTTTGCCTCTACGTTGTCCAGAAGCTGTTTGCAAACCTGCCAAGGAATAGGTAAAAATAAAGGCCCCTTCTTCGGTCAAAACAGTGGAAATATAATCAGCATCAGGACACTTGTAATGATTCTTACGGGGGTCGATTGTGCGACGGCTGGTGCTGGCAGTGCAGCTGCGTATTGGATGTGGGTGATCCGCATTATTGGGCATCAAGGCCCTGCTGTGCCTTCTCGTGCAGGCAGAAAGCATTTGTGACTCGGAGGGCCCTGTGCATCTGGCATGTACTGAGCTAAGGAAGCCCCAAATTTAATTTAAATTAGCCAATTGCCCAATAATGTGCTCTCAAGGCCGTAACAGCATTGCAATTGCTCGGCCCCCTTATTAAATGGCTGCTGGTTGGTAAACTTAGAAGATAGGAGCAGGAGGAGGCCATTCGGCCCCTCGAGCCTGTTCCGCCATTTAATGAGATCATGGCTGATCATCCAAATTCGGTACCCTGTCCCTGCTTTCTCCCCATAGCCCTTGATCCCTTTCGCCTTAAAAAATATATCTAACTCCTTCTTGAATATACTTAATGAATTGGTAGGCCCCTTCAGCTATGTTGGGTCGTCTGTTTAAAAGGGCACCCTGCTTGGTAACTGCAGCAAGTAGCTCTACGCTGTTCCAGTGATTTCCTCCACTTTGCTGTTCTTTTTGCTTTCACTGCTGAAGTTATTCGGATCTTCTGAAAGCTGCGCTCCCTCACCCTTGTGCGGGTGTTTGCCAAGGGAATTTAGCCAGGGCCTAAGTAGGACCTAAAGGTTCGGATGAAAGTTCATCGGCCTGAAGTGCTAACTCTGTTTCTCGCTCCACAGGTGCCGGTTGACCTGCTGAGTGCTTCCAGCATTTTCTGTTTTTGATTTCAGCTCTCGGTCTTTTTTTGCTTTTTTGCCCAAAAGGTATGCCGCTGGGCATCCTCATCTGTCTGCAGGTTCTGGAGATGAGGAGGAAGCATGCAGGGCAGGTGTGTTTTACACCGCAGCTGCTGAAGACAGGCCCATTCTTGTGCTGCCACCTGAGTATTAAGGTCAAGGTGATATGCAAGGCCTGAATATATGAGAGGATCCGCAGGTGGAGACGAAGAATCACCAGAGAGGCGGTGACAGAAGTTTGTCGTCTCCTGCAACCAGACATTGAAGCCACTTTGAAGAGAGGGGCAGTTCTCAGTGGCTGTGAAAATACCGGCTGCCTCCCAGTTTTACCTCCCTGGATCTTTCCAATCAACAGCAGGAGATACTTGTCAAATCTCACAACCAGCAGTGTGTAAATGCATCCTGCAAGTAACAGGTACATTGTTTGGTCAGGCCACAGATTTCAGTAATTTCTCCATGGAAACCAGCCAACAAGAAAGAGCCCTGCACTTCCACCATCTGGCTGGATTCCCCGTAGTGCAAGATATTCTTGATGGCATACGCATGACCACCTGGTCCTCTGCTTCCAATGCCATTCCTTTTTGAACAGAAAGGGGCTCTGCTCCATGCCCGTGTAGCTGGTCTGTGATCATAAGAACAGAAGAATGCATCATAAGGCGCGCTCCTCTAGTATCGGCCATGACTCCTTTATTTTACAACATTCCACGTTGCCACCATTATGTCAAGAGCCAATGAATGGATAACTACTGGGAGGCCCAGGCTAGCCATTGCAGCCATGGCCAGTGATCCCATTGAGATACCCTTGGAATGTGGCCTGATGAGAGGTGATATGCACAGCTATCGAGATTTTGGTAGAGCAGATCATCAGGACGTTAAAAGCAATCGGGGTGGGGGGAATCTTGCAGTACAGCCTGGACAAGCTGTCCAAGGTTACTGTGTTCTGCCTGCCCCTTGCACAACTCTCTTCTACAAAGTGGCATTGCCATGGAAAAGGTTAAAGAAGGGACCCAGCAACAACCAGTGGCAGATGGATATCCTAACAGCGATTGAATAGACATTTGCAGAAAGAACCAGTCAGCAAGAGTCTTAAGAAAGGCTGGAAAAGGCTACAGCTCTAGTTACGTGCCTGTGCCACTGTGCAACAATCCTCTGTACATGTTGCAATACCCAGCCAAAAAACAGGCTTCCAACCATTGCCCTGAACCTTACATCAAGGCCCATGAACAACATTGCATTTCTCCACAAATAACCTTAATCTAGCCCATCCCAAATGAACTCTCATGATACATTAGAACACCAGTTAACCCAAATTTTATTCATCATGACAGTATATGATGCAGGCGTGTTTAATTCCACAGAGCTTCCTAGAAACTACATCTGAGCTTAGGACCTCAACCAAGGGGGATTATTTTGAAGAAGGCTCTGGAATAGTAAAGATCTCCACAGGTTTCTGCAGCTCGGCCAGACAGTCATACAGCACAGATGTGTGTTGTAGACACTTCCATAGATGTTCCCAAACTTAGCAGACATTCTGGCACAATCAAATAGCTGCCTGAATTATGATAGTGAGCCATCCAACAGCATTTATTGGCAGGCCCTGTGAGGTTTGAATTCTTGGGCTTCAAGCTCGCTCTCTGGCCAGCAGCTTGCACCTCCTCCATTACCATTTCACATGTTTCTCCTCACTTGTGCGCAATTATTTATGAAGCGCTCCCTCCTACCATTCACTAAATGAACACCTCAGAGCGGATGCATCTGTGCTGCTGTTGCACGTCAACCCAAGCACCCCACCCACCCGCCCCTTCAACCACCATCTGCCCCACCTGTGACAGAGACTGTAGGTCCCGCATTGGACTCATCAGTCACCTGCGAACTCATTTTTAATGTGGAAGCAAGTCATCCTCGGTTCCGAGGGACTGCCTAAGAAGAAGAAGAAGCAGCTGCTGTTACAGGCGGCCTTCTCCTGCAGGTAAATAGAAAAGAGACATAGGTCGGAATGAGGAATCAGAGAGAAGGCGTGTGTCATCCCGGCAGCCAGCTCATGTGAATCCTTGAACATTCACCATACATGTACCTGGTGTTGGCAACGTGCTTGATATTTATCGCTTGCGGGACTCGGGGCAAAAGCATTGACACGCCAGCAATACAAGGTGCCCTGCTAAAACATGGGCTCGCCTGTGCGTTTGGAATGCAGGTGAAGGGTTCCCAGAGCGTTGCTTCATTCTCCCTCTCTGATACTCCACCAAGCTTACAGTAAAGTACTGTTAAGATGCAGTGTGGGGCAAGATTAGAAAATTCGGCTAAGTGGAAGCACACTTGCTTTCAAAATTCTTCCTCACCTGGTCCCAGGATCTGGTCAGAGCTTAGGCAGCTTTGACCCTTTCAGTAAACGTAATCCAGGTTGATCTGGCACCACTGCTTCGCTGGTCCAAAACGACCTGCAGGACCTCCAAAGCTGCATTTTCTTATGTATCGACTTGCCCCGGCCATGTCTCCTTCTAGCGGCACAGCAGTTCTGGGTGAGCAGCAGTCCTTTAAGAGCTGCTGCCACTAGATATAACCTGCCCTTGACCCCAGTGCACTCCCAACCCATCACGTGCCTCGCGCTGGGAGCACCGCGAGATGATGGAGGTTTGCCGACCTCACATTCTGATGCAAGGTCAGCTAAGAACGCAGTGGGCACGTGAAGCACCCGACGTGTGGAGATCCCACATACCGCCACTGTACTGGGATCACAACATCAGCCCCAAAGCATAATGGTGCTGCCAATGGGAAATACAGACCACCAGACACTGGGAGAGAATGCCAATGGTGAATCCAGAAAAATAAAACCTACTCCCTGATTATTTGCTCTGTAAAAGTGATATTGGGGATGTTTCAGGCTCTTTCCAAGATATCACCGGATAAATGTCGATGTGCTGAGAATGTTTTGTTTTCAGGACTATTTTGTTTCAGGACTAGCCGCTGCTGAACCAGGGGTTATCCAGATATCCAGAACCAGGGGTCACAGTCTAAGGATATCCAGAACCAGGGTTCACAGTCTAAAGATATCCAGAATCAGGGGTCACAGTCTAAAAATATCCCGAATCAGGGGTCACAGTCTAAGGATATCCAGAATCAGGGGTCACAGTCTAAAGATATCCAGAATCAGGGGTCACAGTCTAAGGATATCCAGAATCAGGGGTCACAGTCTAAGGATATCCAGAACCAGGGTTCACAGTCTAAGGATATCCAGAATCAGGGTTCACAGTCTAAGGATATCCAGAACCAGGGTTCACAGTCTAAGGATATCCAGAATCAGGGTTCACAGTCC
The DNA here is from genome assembly GCF_052327205.1 of Somniosus microcephalus. Classification (NCBI taxonomy): domain Eukaryota; kingdom Metazoa; phylum Chordata; class Chondrichthyes; order Squaliformes; family Somniosidae; genus Somniosus; species Somniosus microcephalus. Next base: position 29,796,707 of record NC_141015.1, read on the forward strand.
AAAGATACCCAGAATCAGGGTTCACAGTCTAAAGATATCCAGAATCAGGGTTCATAGTCTAAGGATATCCAGAAACAGGGGTCACAGTCTAAGGATATCCAGAATCAGGGGTCACAGTCTAAGGATATCCAGAATCAGGGGTCACAGTCTAAGGATATCCAGAATCAGGGGTCACAGTCTAAGGATATCCAGAACCAGGGGTCACAGTCTAAAGATATCCAGAATCAGGGGTCACAGTCTAAGGATATCCAGAACCAGGGGTCACAGTCTAAGGATATCCAGAACCAGGGGTCACAGTCTAAGGATAAGGGGTAAGCCATTTAGGACTGAGATGAGGAGGAATTTCTTCACCCAGAGAGTGGTGAACCTGTGGAATTCTCTACCACAGAAGGCAGTTGAGGCCAATTCATTAAATATATTCAAGAAGGAGTTAGATATATTTCTTAAGGCTAAAGGGATCAAGGGATATGGGGAGAAAGCAGGGACAGGGTACTGAATTTGGATAATCGGCCATGATCTCATTGAATGGCGGAGCAGGCTCGAGGGGCCGAATGGCCTACTCCTGCTCCTATCTTCTATGTTTCTATGTTTCTATGAAACCCTCATCCTTCTCTTCTTCTTAGGCAGTCCCTCGGAACCGAGGATGAAACCCTCATCCATGCCTTTGTTACCTCTAGACTTGACTATTCCAACGCACTCCTGGCTGGCCTCCCACATTCCACCCTACGTAAACTTGAGGTCATCCAAAACTCGGCTGCCCGTGTCCTAACCCGCACCAAGTCCCGGTCGCACATCACCCCTGTGCTCGCTGACCTACATTGGCTCCCGGTTAAGCAGCGCCTTGATTTCAAAATTATCATCCTTGTTTTCAAATCCCTCCATGGCCTCGATCCTCCTTATCTCTGTAATCTCCTTCAGCCCCACAACCCCCCAAGATATCTACACTCCTCTAATTCTGCACTCTTGAGCATCCCTGATTATAATCGCTCAACCTTTGGTGCCCGTGCCTTCTGCTGCCTGGGCCCTAAGCTCTGGAATTCCCTGCCTAAACCTCTCCGCCTTGCTACCTCTCTTTCCTCCTTTAAGATGCTCCTTAAAACCAACCTCTTTGACCAAGCTTTTGGTCACCTGCCCTAATTTATCCTTATGTGGATCGGTGTCAAATTTGTTTTCTTAAAATACTCCTGTAAAGTGCCTTGTGATGTTTTACTATTTAAAGGTGCTATATAAATACAAGTTGTTGTTGTTGTATTTATAGTGTCATAGAGTTACACAGCACAGAACGAGGCCCTTCGGCCCATCGTGTCCACGCCGGCCATCAAGCCCCGTCTATTCTAATCCCATTTTCCAGCACTTGGTCCGTAGCCTTGTATGCTATGGCATTTCAAGTGCTCATCTAAATGCTTCTTGAATGTTGTGAGGGTTCCTGCCTCTACCACCCTTTCAGGCAGTGAGTTCCAGATTTCAACCACCCTCTGGGTGAAAAAGTTTTTCCTCAAATCCCCTCTAAACCTCCTGCCCCTTATCTTGACACTATGCCCCCTGGTTATTGACCCCTCTACTAAGGGGAAAAATTCCTTTCTATCAACCCTATCTATGCCCCTCATAATTTTGTACACCTCAATCAGGTCCCCCCTCAGCCTTCTCTGCTCTAAGGAAAACAACCCCAGCCTGTCCAGTCTCTCTTCATAGCTGAAGCGCTCCAGCCCAGGTAACATCCTGGTGAATCTCCTCTGCACCCTCTCCAATGCAATCACATCCTATAGTGTGGCGACCAGAACTGCACACAGTATTCCAGCTGTGGCCTAACTAGCGTTTTGTACAGCTCCATCATAACCTCCCTGCTCTTATATTCTGTGCCTCGGCTAATGAAGGCAAGTATCCCATTTGCCTTTTTAACCACCTTATCTACCTGTCCTGCTGCCTTCAGGGACCTATGTACATGCACACCAAGGTCCCTCTGATCCTCTGTCCTTCCTAGGATCCTACCATTCATTGTGTATTCCCTTGCCTTATTAGTCCTCCCATAATTCATCACCTCACACTTTTCAGGGTTAAATTCCATTTGCCACTTTTCTGCCCATCTGACCAACCCGCCTATATCGTCCTGCAGCCTGAGACTTCCCTCCTCACTGTTTACCACTCCACCAATTTTTGTGTCATCTGCGAACTTACTGATCATACCTCCTACATTCATATCTAAATCATTAATGTACACTACAAACAGCAAAGGACCCAGCAGTGATCCCTGCGGTACACCACTGGACACAGGCTTCCAGTCACAAAAACAACCTTCGACCATCGCCCTCTGCCTCCTGCCACTAAGCCAATTTTGGATCCAATGTGCCAAATTGCCCTGGATCCCATGGGCTCTTACCTTCTTGACCAGTCTCCCATGCGGGACTTTGTCAAAAGCCTTACTGAAGTCCATGTAGACTACATCAACTGCACTATCCTCATCCACAACACCTAGTCAACCCCTCGAAAAATTCAATCAAATTGGTTAGACATGATCTCCCCCTGACAAAGCTATGCTGACTGTTCTTGATTAATCCTTGCCTCTCTAAGTGGAGACTAATTCTGTCCCTCAGAGTTTTTTCCAATAATTTCCCTACCACTGATGTTAGGCTCACTGGCCTGTAATTCCCTGGTTTATCCCTACTACCCTTCTTGAATAATGGTACTGTGCTATGTTAGCTGTCGTCCAGTCCTCTGGCACCTCCCCTGTGGCCAGGGAGGTTCTGAAAATTTGAGTCAGAGCCCCTGCTTTCTCCTACCTTGCCTCACACAGCAGCCTGGGATACATCTCGTCTGGGCCTGGGGATTTATCCACTTTTAAGCCCGCTAAAACCGCTAGTACCTCCTCTCTCTCTCAATGCTAATTTGTTCAAGTATATCACAATCCCCCTGCCTGATTTCTATGCCTACATTGTCCTTCTCCATAGTGAACACAGATGCAAAATATTCATTTAAAACCTCACCCACCTCTTTCGGTTCTACACACAGATGCCACTTTGGTCCCTAATGAGGAGGAATTTCTTCACCCAGAGAGTGGTGAACCTGTGGAATTCTCTACCACAAAAGGCAGTTGAGGCCATTTCATTAAATATATTCAAGAAGGAGTTAGATATATTTCTTAAGGCTAAAGGGATCAAGGGATATGGAGAGAAAGCAGGGACAGGGTACTGAATTTGGATGATCAGCCATGATCTCATTAAATGGCGGAGCAGGCTCGAGGAGCCGAATGGCCTACTCCTGCTCCTATCTTCTATGTTTCTATGTTTCTTAATGGGCCCTACTCTTTCCCTGGTTATCCTCTTGCCCTTAATATACTTATAAAACACCTTGGGATTTTCCTTTATTTTGCCCGCCAGTGTTTTTTCATGCCCCCTCTTCGCTCTCCTAATTTATTTTTTAAGTACCCCCCTGCACTTTCTATACTCCTCTAGGGCTTCCACTGTTTTTAGTCCTTTTTAGAACTGTGTGCAGTTCTGCCAAAAGCCTCCCTTTCTTTCCTAATCTCCATTTGCAGGGCTGGATTCGGTTCTTTCTATCTACATGGTGGGAATCGGATGGATGCACTGGAGTAAAATGGTCAACACCTTCTTCCAAAATTCAAAATTCAAGAAATTTAGAGAGAATAAACCAAAGTTTGCAAGTGACTTCTCGTATCAATCCGTGCCGACACTTCTGCATGCTGGTGTTTAATGTTTGACGGAGCTGCAGTGTCCCATCATTACAACAGTGACTATGCTTCAAAAGTATCTCATTGGCTGTGAAGCGCTTTGGGACATCCTGAGGTCGTGAAAGGCGCTATATAAATGCAAGTCTTTCTTTCTTTTAACTATAAATATTAACAGTAGTTACATAAAGTTGACTCAATCCAATTCCGAAGGGGCATAGACCTTAAGCACAATACTGCCCATAACTTGGAATAAACTGGCAACTCACTCCGAAATCTCACAAGAATGTTTGTTGTGAAAAATGGAAATGCCCCAGACATTTTTTTTTAACCCACCATACTGTCTTTAAAGATCTATATGCATCTTCATTCAAATCTCACTGACCCTCCACTCAGTTTCGAATCTTAGAATTTAGGGTCTATTTCCATTCATTGTTCTTTCCTCCAAACCGCACGTACTTTCTCATTACACTGAACTGCATCGTCGATCTTCCCCGTCTGCTGACCTATGTCATCCTGTAATCTCCAGTGTTCCTCTCACAGTTTGCCCAATTTGATATCATTAGCAAACTTCAATATCATTCCTCCTCTGTCTATGGCCAAATCATTTAGTTAAATGGTAAAAAAAAAGGCCCCTAAGACATATCACTACCCATAGCACGCCAATCCAAAACCTATCCATTTAGCCCTACTTTATGCTTTCTGACCCTCAGCTATCTCCCCGTCTATGTGGCTTCATTCCCTTTAATACCATGTGCTTTAATTTTATGAAGAGTCTCTTAAGTGGCACCTTATCAAATGCCTTCTGAAAATCCATATGTACATCTATTGTGTTTTTCTATCGATAGTGATTTCCTCTTAACAAGCATCTTGAATTAAACTTGCCCTTTAGATATTTATTCATCCCATTTCTGATTAGGCTATGCAGAGTTATTTAAACAGGTGGAGAAATGCAGCACCAAAAAATAAGCCCAGAATTTCACTGGGGTTTTGCAGCTCAAGTGTTGTAAATTAAAAGGGAAACATTTGAATGGAGGAAGTAGTTTGAATCTAACGTGCTGCCTGTTTAATAAGTAAATCTTTTCCCAATGGACTGGGACAAATCTCCGTTTATATCCCCATATACAAGCGGTTTCCTGTAGATCCTCACCGTCCGCCCCCCCCACCCATTGCAAAAGCTGGGAAAGAGCTGATCAGCTGCTGTCAATGCCCAGCTCCTCCTACGTTTGGAAAAAACCTCCGGATAAGCAACTGAGCTCAGGCACACTGGTCCGTGCCAACCCTCTAAAGTCACCAGTTGCCCGACACACAATCGGTGTCAGCTCCGTGATAATCTTCTGGCTTTCAGGGCGAACGCGGAGGTTTCTTTCTGGTGTTCCCAAACCTTTCTAAACTGACCTCAGTTGTGTCCTTGCGGTTCCTCTAAAATGTACTCACAATAGATTTTTTTTTTTAATAAAAAGCTATTAAATAATAGGAATTTCTATAGTTTGTGAACACCTACTTTTCTTTTGTAGTCAGGGTATTTGCATCTTTGTTGAACATCAAGTACTGGTTTGCAGCAGAATCTTAAAAGGACACATTATCAAATGCTCTGCGACTTGCCGCACAATGGGCAAGTACGTGAAAAGCACACCTGATTGTTTATGTGCATGGCGGAGACTGAGGAGCTGGGTCGGGCTGTGTAATGGATCCTTTGGCTGTTCAATAAACAATGACTGGATTGATCTGTAATTAAATGACCCTTCCATCAGGCCCAGGCACCTGTCAACAGGTCTATCGCTCTGCAAACTGTGTAGGTGACCCTATAGGGGAACATGCCCCAACACCGAGCACATCTTCTGGGACGTGGTACGTCCAGTGTGAGATTTTGGACATTATCATACGTGATTCTGGGCAAAGACGTCAACACACAACGGGGCAAAAAAAAAAGCTTCTTAAAGAAATGCGTGTGACACGGGTTTATAATTTCTCCAAATCATTTGAACATCTAGGTGGGAAATGCAGCATTTTTAAGCACTTGTACTTTTAACAAAAGATGAGGGAAGATGGGACCAAAATTAATATTTGGGAATGTGTGTCTCACTCGGCCTTTACTTTTCCTTTTGAAGCAGATTTGAGAGATCCCAGACTGCAGCGATTAATCAGCAATAAAAAGAAGTGACATTTTACCAAACCCCCGAGGATGAAGAAGACCATAAAAAGCCGTCCAAGGGTTGTCCTCGCATAAACGTCTCCGTAACCAACTGTGGACATTGTGACCATAAGTAAGTAGACACATTCCCAATAAGTCAGTGGTTGGGAATTTTGGAAATTTTCCCAAGGATCCCCTGAGTTCTCCACCTATGAACATCAATAAAAAAAAAATAAAGGCAAAAGTTAAAAATCCGAGGTTGATAGGAGCTCGACAGACACTGAGCAGTGAGTGAGTAGTCATATAGCCGCAGCACCACCTAGTGCCAACACTCGCATACTTACACCGCACAGACACAGTGGCTGTTACGAGCGTGATTTACTTGGTTTAAAGCTATGCAAACACAACAGATCATTTCTTCACTTGTTTATTTCCTGTTCCTGGAACATTCTGAGCTCCGGAACCATGTTTTGTAAAGACTACACTCTATTCAAGTTGCAGCTTTCAGCATGTGCCTAAGATCTGCTAACACACACACACAAGTGCTGGACCAGGGGAGGGAGCAGAGGCCAATAAGCCTGAAAGAATCCTTGACTTCCTCTCACCAATTATCTCCCCATTGCTCCTGAGGTCATTGGTTCCATTCTGGGAGGTGCCTCCACATCTGCTTTGGTGCATCTCCCAGCTGGTCATTTTACAGGTGCTAGTCTAGATAGCAGATGCTGGCAGGCTAATCGACTTTAGAAGACACCACAGCCGAAGCCAATCTTGTCTTTGCCGCTGTTTTCTCTCCCTCTCTCTTGCACACAAACACATATTTTAAATAACTGACCCGCCTCAGGTGAGTCGCCCGCCCCCCCCAATCCGCCTCCATTAAAAGCGTCGTGGCTGCAGCAGTCCCTGCACTTGAATAGCCTGCCAACAGATTAGCAATTGCCAACTGCGTGAAGTACTGGAGGACTGACATGAATCACCATCTTTGGGAGAAAAGGAAGAAAGTTGGAGGTAGAGTTAAAAAAAAAACGAAATACAAACACGAGGTAAATCAGACAGGGGAGAAACAAGGGAGAACGCAAAACCATTTTCAGTATCATTCACAATTGGACAGTAATGATTTGTACCGAACCCTATTTTCAACTCTCCAACATTAGTATTTATGGCGCCAGATGTTCTGATGTCAGGTAGAATTTCCTTTATTTACTTTCTTATTAAATTGGCCGGTGTTATTAGTGCAAATACAATCTGTTAAAGAGGCAGGAGAGATGTACATCATTTTCATGATGACAGCACCCGTAATGGATGTGTTAATGTACTTCAACACGATTTATGTCACTGTGCTATGCGGTTTGTTTACAAATGAAACAAGGTTATCCAAACACTTTCTCCACAACGCAGCGTCCTATTAAATGAATAACAGCGGCTGTTAATGTGTTGAGGCGTAGACTGCAAAAGGACATCGACAGATCCCGTTTGCTGCAACATCATGTGATGTACTGAACTGTGGATATAAGAATGTCGGGTGAGAGTACAACTTAAATGGGAGAGCGCCGGGGGAGGGTCGAAGAACGAGGGCATTGAGTGATCCCGATACATAAGTCAATTATCTGTACCTGGCTTACAGGTGCAACAAGTGATCTAAACGGCTCATGGCATGTTGGATAAAAGCAAGGAAGAAATACTACATTATATAGAGCACTGGTCCGGCCTCATTTGGAATATTGTGTTCAGTTTTAGGAAGGAATTGCCATCGAGGCAGCCCAGCAAGGATTCTACCTTTTTTTTATTTGTGTGGGCATCGTTGGCAAGGCCAGCATTTATTGCCCATCCTTAATTGCCCTTGAGAAGGTGGCGGTGAGCCGTCTTCTTGAACTGCTGCAGTCCGTGTGGTGAAGGTGCTCCCACAGTGCTGTTAGGGAGGGAGTTCCAGGATTTTGACCCCCGCGACGATGAAGGAACGGTGATATACTTCCAACTCAGGATGGTGTGTGACTTGGAGGGGAACTTGCAGGTGATAGTTTGAGCTGGACCGGTTAAAAGGACATCTAGGAAAAGCTTCTTAACACAAAGGGTTGTGAAATGTGAGACACTGTCCCAGAAAGCCACCGTGTCAAAATCACCTGAGGTGTTTTAAAGGGAGATGGATGCTTACTTGGAAGTGAGGGTATTTAAGAAAATTAGGTTAAAGTGGTGCAGCTGTCACGACTAACAAAAATAGGGGAGCAGGCTCCCTGGGGTGAATGGCCTTTTCCTGTTCTTACTGATACTTTGATTATACACATATGGTGGCGACATCATTGCCATTAATGCTTCAATGTGGATGTCACCATGCATCAGTTATACCCACCCTGACACTAGCAAAAATAATGCCCCCCATATCCAATCAATCCACCTTGCCCCCACAAAATGAACAAAACGGAATCTAGATAGCGATTTCAACATGGTTATCACAAGATGGTTGGAAACCGTTTGTGATATTACCAGAACCCGACAATAAAATTGCTGCTTTCTAAGCAGTTGTGGGTAGCCATCATTCTCAATAAGATCTCAGCAGTGCCGGTTTACTGCGGAATAATTTGCAGTTGATTTATATTGTTTGGTCAAACCTCTGGACTGCCCATTTTAATTGAGGTATCCTAACGTTAAACACCGAGAAAGGTGCCTGACATGAATCTTGTCTTTCATGTGGAAGTGACTTATGAAATGATACTGGGCGGCCTGCTGGTGGCGCTGTCCAGGGAGAGTATAAATACTCGGGCATGGGCCCAGCTTGCTCAGGACATTCTTTAACAGGAACTAGTGAAGGACACAACTAGATCTCCATGTTGAAAAACAGTTGATTAAAGCTTTGTTTAATACTCAGACCAAGTGCCTCGTAGTTTTCTTACGTCAGTGCCCATGTCCCAAGCGACAATCTGTCCTTCACCTTGTCAACACAATGCAGGTTGAGAGTTAGTTACTTGGTGTGTATTGTAATACTGGACTTCAGAGAGAACCTAATCTTGTGCAATATGACAATTCAAGCACAAAAGACATTAGCATATTAACATTTAGGGACAATTCACCTGCTTAGAGAAGATGTTGGTACAAATGATTTTTAACAGTGAACTGCGTCAAGTACTTACCAAATGTATGAAGCCAGCTCCCGTTAGCCATGTGCTTATAAATATAGATAGTAGATTCACCAACTTGATGGAATTGCTGTTCCAAGAGAGAAAAATAAATACTGAGCGGTACTGTTTGAGAAAAGATAGAAAGGTAAGTGTGCACGCGTTTCCGTGGTGACTGGTCACACAGGTAGCCACCGGAAAGTCTGAAATGTATTGATTTCAGGAGGCAAACTGTGAGTTATTGGAAATTAATAAATCTAAAAGAAAGAAAGACTTGCATTTCTATAGCGCCTTTCATGACCTCAGGACATCCCAAAGCGCTTTACAGCCAATGAAGTACTTTTGAAGTGTAGTCGCTGTTGTAATGTGGGAAACACATCAGACAATTTGCGCACAGCAAGCTCCCACAAACAGCAATGTGATAATGACCTGATAATCTGTTTTAGTGATGTTGAATGAGGGATAAATATTGGCCAGGACACCAGGGATAACTCCCCTGCTCTTCTTCGAAATAGTGCCACAGGATCTTTTACGTTCACCTGAGAGGGCAGACGGGGCCTCGGTTTAATGTCTCATCCAAAAGACGGCACCTCCGACAGTGCAGCACTCCCTCAGCACTGCACTGGAGTGTCGGCCTAGATTTTGTGCTCAAGTCTCTGGAGTGGGACTTGAACCCACAGCCTTCTGACTCAGAGACGAGGGTGCTGCCCACTGAGCCACAGCTGACACTACAAAACAAAAACAGAAAGTACAGGAAATACATAGCAGGTCAGTCGACTGCACACCTTTCTCTGACCATTTTAGATTTGATGCCTCTTGTAATAGTTGTTAACACATCTGCACTCATCCCGCTGCTTTGTTCAGTCTATTTTGGGGCTTTCCTGTCTGTCCATACCGGTCCTGATGAAGACGCACCGTCCGAAACATTAGCCTATCTTTTCTCTTTCAGACATGGGCAGACGTGCTGCACTATTGCAGCAATTTCAAGGTGAATTACAGTACTATCTTAGTGGTACTCACTCCCACTCTCGGGGATCAGGCAGAGCTGTGTCAGTAAAGGTCAGAGAGCAAGTTGTCTAACTCCCTCCCCCACCCGCCTTCTCAAATGGCGAGTAGTGCATCACCGCTCATGCTACCAGGACATTAAAGGCCGAATGTCTTCATGAAGGGGTGTTTAGCAAACTTACTTTTGTTTTGGGAAGAAGCGGTGCCAGGATAATGGAGCACCATTTTCCTTACAATTACATGTTAGTAACATGACGACTCTTTTCAATAGCATTTATAGAGTTAGTGGCATGTGTTTGTCAACAAATCAAAAATAGATTTCAAAGTATTCATTCATCGAAAACATGCCCCTTTAAGGGATTGTTTCCACCTTATTCTTATCTAGTGAACTGAAGTAATGTGCGGGATTAGTGGGTTGGGGAGGTGGGTGAAGAAAACTAGAGCCATACACACACATACGTAAACACACACACATAAACATACATATACATACATACACATGCACATATACATACATAAACACATGCACATATACATACATAAACACACATACATACATACATACATAGATACATACATATACCCTGGGTCATTAAATACATTTAAGGTGGAGATAGACAATTTTTTGCAAGATAAGGGAGTGAAGGGTTATGGGGAGCGGGTGGAGCCCAAGATCAGCCACGATCTTATTGAATGGCGGAGCAGGCTCGAGGGGCCAAGTGGTCTATTCCTGCTCCTATTTCTTATGTTCTTATGTACATTCCCGGCATGGACCTGTTGGGCCGAATGGCCTTTTTCTGTGCTGTAAATACTATGTAAAGCATACATAAGTACACACATCCATACATATATATTTATATATCCATCTGGAATAGCTTCCTGTCTACAAAACAAAAACATGCCAACAGGAAGTATGATCTGCAGGCAGGAGTGTGCACAGACATAAGAATTTGAATATATTATGGGTCAAGACAGAATCTATAACTGTAACATGGGGATTGAATTACATCTGCATGTTCTGCTCCAGTTACCCCACCCTCTAACCCCACTCCATCTCCCCATGTGTTCCTCAGGACATGGACTCAAAGGGCTGGATTTTGTGGGGTGTCAGCAGGCGCAATCGGTGGTGGGTCGGGTGGGAAAGTGTTTTTTTCCCCCAGCGGGTTGGGATCCCGCTGTGAACCTGCCACCATGCGCCTTTCCCCGATGTCGGGTCTGTCAGCGCTGAGCAGGCCCGACACGCAGTGACAGGGGACCCAATTCAGGTAATTAGTGGCTTGCTTAGAGCCACTTAAGAATTAATTTCAACTCTTCTTCTGCATTTGACAGCTTGTCCATGCTGGTCGTGGATCATGTCTGTCAAGCTGAGGCGGGAGTTCAGTGGCCACTGAATCAGCTGTGGAGTTAACAGCTTCAAATATACAGTAAAAGCTCCCACCTTACAGAGATATCTTCCCTCAGCCACAAGCTCTTCCTCACTGCATTTCCACAACAGATTCACCATGCTGCAAGACTTTACACAAGTCTCCATCCAGTCTGACCTCATTACCTCTCTTACCATTGACAGATTGCTTCTGTCATCTCAACTTCACTTGCCATGTATTCCATCAGCATCGGTACCCTTTATACTCTCTCACCTTGGTCCTCAGAATCCCACCACAATCAGCCCCAACACCAGCAGCACCAGGCACACCAGCAGCACCAACAACAACAACCACCTTCTCCGTAATCAACTGATGCTGCACAGGACACAGGGCATCAGCACTTGACCACATTGCTGCCCGGGAGGCCAAGCATTGCCTCACCATGGTCAGATTTACTTCACTTGATGCTGTACATCCTGGCTGCCACATGATGTGCCAGGTTGGCACCACCCCACACCAACACCATAAAGCATCCCTACAATGCCCAAACCATTCCTTTCACACTCATCATCATTACGGGCGGTACTGTTATGTCTCACCATTCACTGCAACTCACTAAGCCACTTCCAAAGGTGCACACAATTCTGTCCAAGAACTCAAAGTGTTGAAAATAAAGGTTTCAATGTTTGACAGCACATTAACAGAAACTATACATGAACATTGCATAAAATATCCAAATGCCTATCCTTGTGTGTTGTTAGTTGGTATGATTGCACTAGGATGAGGGTGAGTGTGAGGGGTGGCTAGTGAGATGGGGAAGTGATAATGTAGATAGAGAGGGATGGGTGGAGGTGCAAGGTAAGTTGGTGTGAGTAAGGATGTGCAGGAATAGGGTAGGAAAGGCAGGGTGATGGGGATGTGATGAGTGGCACAGCAGGATGAGGTTGAGTGTGGCTTTGTACTAACATTTCGTGATCTACTGAGATCATTGAAAGGTTTGTGGCACTGCACCCAGGTCCTCCTGACGACATCCCTGCTTGTACCCTCCTGTGCAATGTGTAACCAGGCTGTGGTGATCTCCTGGGGAGGTCTCTTCCGCCCATGGGAAGGGAAGAGGACCTCCCTGCGTGCTGTGACTCCCTCCATAAGCATATGGGAGAGCCTGGGTGCAGCCCTGCACCTTTGTGCAGTGCTTGACAGTGTTTGCAGCAATTCAATGCTGTAGAACACTGACAGCACAACTGTCAAAATAAAGTTGGCCATGGTCTCTTTAAGGAAACTGGCTGATGACACGTCATCAAATGACGTCACCAGACCCGCTTCCTCTAATTGGCCAGCAAACGCCCAATCAGGGGAAATTCATTTTACAGACGGAGACAGCAGCGGGGTCGAGACCCGCTACTGACATCGCCTGCCGCGGATCCACGAGGTCTGCAAAATTGCGGCCAAACAGATCTTGTTTAACTTTTTCAGCAACAGCTACTGATGTACCATTTACCTTACACAATGTTAAGCATTTACCAGCAAATACTTGTCATTTATCTCCAATAATTATTCATAAGAAAACAACCCACGAAGTCAGCAGAGAGGAGATTACCACAGCAGGGATGGTGCATTTAGAAAGGGCAGGTGCGGCAACCATTTGGAAGCCCCTTTTAACAAAGAGTTGTTACTGAGCCATCATTACAGCTCACCTTCACCATTTAAATCCCTTTCAGGATTGCAGAAGCTTTCAGCCAGTCAAATTATCAGCATTTACAATCCTGAGAGTTCAGAAACGTCGCTGAATCTGTAGGCTTCTACTCAGCAGTAGAATAAAGAAAATACTTGAAGATGTTATGTGATCAGAACCCAATCATACTGTGAAAGTGGGAAAGGATGAATGCACAGTACTGTACACTACAAATGCTTTATCCATGCCATAACTAACAGTGCAGCATTTATTATATATTATATATATATAAACTATTGTTAATACATTACAATTCTAAATATTAAATGCAGTACCGAGGTTATGTAGGTTAAATCTTCGCCAGGTTAAATATAACATACATCAATCAAACTAGATATTAAGAACAAATTTTTAATTGCAGAGCACACTAGATGCACAGTGATTCTTCATGTTGATTCTTGCTGTCGGGAAAGTGTGTTGAAATGTATTAGAGTCTTTTCCACTTTCAATCAGAGCAACTAAACACAACCCCAGGATTAATCAGCAGCATGTTCAAGCTCCTCAACATCTGTGCATAGCTTGGATTCTAAACAGGGTCTCAAACTGGCCCAAAAAATCCCCTGCCCTGCCCTGCACTAAAATGTTATTCAGACAGGAGAAAAAGAGACTATTTTAAAACCCTTTATGTTGCAGTTTTTTCTTGTTATCTTATCTGCAATGTAAACTCTTGCTACAACCCATTCTGCAGTATAGTAACATGAAAGTTATTGGCCACTACTTCCTCCCAACATAGTCCACTGAATTGCTTGAAGGGATGAAGGAATCGCTTGCTTAGTACTGGCAGTGTTTTCATTAAGGTATTTCCATCATACATAACACTTCAAAATATTATGTGCAAAGCTTGCAAATGTTAAAGCACATTGCACCAATCCTATTTAGGAAACAGAATGTGTACAATTACCAGCAATGTTTGTAATGTCGCACCACACAGCTGCCACCAGGCTGAAGATTATTCACGCTGGTGGCATTTTAAGTTTATTGTGAATAAATACAATAATCCATCATGAGTAGGACGCGGTGGCTATTATGCAGTCTCCCTCACTCTTAACAATGTATATGACATGAATGCGATGCTATCGTCCCGTGATTTATTCCCTCATACTAAATCTACTGTACCATATTGACATGCTTAAAAACCTACTCATTAACTTCGGAGAAAATGGCTAACTGGGCAAACAAATTTCTCCAAAGATTTGGACAAGGTGCGCTCTCTGACTGGGTTTGGACAGATCGTTACTGCCAGTCAATTAAAAAGCCCCGTCTGAAGGGTGATTAGAGCTGAATGAGAGCACTGAGAGATTCTTTATCAACGTGCTTAATTAAATCATAGCTTGTATCCTCAATCCTCCACAGAGGCTATCTTGAGTAGGTTGAAGAAAACTTTAACTCCGTCACGCGTACATAAATGTGTCAGGCACACAGTCTAACTGTCCAGAGGGTTGTGGAGGCTCAGTCGTTGAGTACATTCAAGACAGAGATCAATAGATTTTGGATACTAAGAGATATGGGGATAGTGCGGGAAGGTGGAGTTGCGGTAGAAGATCAGCCATGATCTTATTGAATGGCGGAGCAGGCTCAAGGGGCCGAATGGTCTATTCCTGCTCCTATTTCTTATAATTAAAAAAATAAATTCAGTCCTAGGACAAAAAACATCAGCACCAGAGGTCCGGGAGTCAGAGAAGATTAGGCCTAAAGACCTCAGTGCAACTGGAAAGGGTACCTGCTTCCCCTGAATAAACAACTATACCAGACTCCAAACTGGGAATGGAGCTGTGAATAAGGAGCTCTGCACACGTTACTTTTATTATTTTAATGCATTACTTCTAATTCCCATCAGCCAATCGCCACAGACATTCTAGAAAATGGTGTCCAACGGCCTCCTAAACCAAGCTGCCAAAGAAATAATTGGACAGTGCAGACACTGCACACCATTAATCACAAATGGTTGGGTCACTCGCTCAAGCACCATTTCAATTTATTGCACCCATAATTTGGTCCTTTTGTTTTAATATGCATGTTTTTCTTAACAGTTCTTAACAGATTTCCTGCCTGGAATACAGCCTAATTGACAGGCTTGGCTCTCTGTCGGGTGGGGAATGCTCCAAAAGGAGCTGAAGCCCAGGAGTAGGTAGGTTTGCTGGTTTTGGGGGTAGAGATCACCGGGGGTGGGGGTGGGGGTGGGTTCAGCGTGGTTGGGAGGATTGGGGGTGATCGCGGGGGTCAAAGATCGGGGGTGTAGGGGGGTGGTGGTCGGAGGGAGATCGGAGTGGCGTTGGAGATCGAGCGCAGAGATGAGAGAGTCGGGGGAGAGTCGGAGATTGGGGGGGCCGGTGATGGGGGGGGGGGGGGATGTTGGGGAAGACCGTGGAGGGGGGGGGGTCAGAGGGAGATCGGAGTGGCGTTGGAGATCGAGGGCAGAGATGAGGGGGTTGGGGGAGAGTCAGAGATCGGTGGGCCCGGTGATGGGGGGGGGGATGTTGGGGAAGACCGTGGGGCGGGGGGGGGGGGTCAGAGGGAGATCGGAGTGGCATTGGAGATCGAGGGCAGAGATGAGGGAGTCGGGGGAGAGTCGGAGATCGGGGGGCCCAGTGATGGGGGGGGGGATGTTGGGGAAGACCGTGGGGGGGGGGGGTGGTCGGAGGGAGATCGGAGTGGCGTTGGAGATCGAGGGCAGAGATGAGGGGGTCGGGGGAGAGTCGGAGATCGGGGGGGCCCGGTGATGGGGGGGTGGTGATGTTGGGGAAGACCGTGGGGGGGGGGGGGCGGTCGGAGGGAGATCGGAGTGGCGTTGGAGATCGAGGGCAGAGATGAGGGGGTCGGGGGAGAGTCGGAGATTGGGGGGCCCGGTGATGGGGGGGGGGGGGGATGTTGGGGAAGATCATGGGGGGGGGTGGTGGGGGGAGAGATGGGTTTACAGGTTAGCTTTGTTGGGCCTGGAGGAAACACTCCTGCTCCTCCTGGCTCACAAGCAGTGCTCTAAAGGCACTCGCCTTATGGATCCAGTCCTTCTCGCTTCCTTTCAGCTGCTGGCTTTCCTGAGGCCCGAGAAACCCGGCCAACATGGATTAAAAATAGAAATCTTGTTCAAATGAAGGCAGGCAGCCTCCTTAAAATGTTTTGACAATTGACCCGCCTCCGCGGAGTAGATCGCCCACCCCTTGTCTCGCCTCTGTTAAGACTGGAAGTGGGCGGGTTTGAGGCGAGTTGGGTTCCTGTTTCAGATTTTTAACTTTTTAACTTCCCGCCTGACCCGAACCCACCCGTTTTTGGAGGTTAAAATGATCCCCATAATGGTTATTAATTTGAAAATACTTTTCTGAAATTTGTTGTAAATATGCTTCTAAATAGTAACAGGGAATGCCTTCAGTTGGAAGCGAGTGTGGCAGTGACAGTCCAGTGTGCTGAAAAGTCCGTAAGTCAGGATTGGATGGTGCAATGAATCAGCCCTTATTTTTTGCTTCCAGAACTCGCGGCAGGAAATGGGAAAAGGTGAAATTGGTGCGATGGGGGCTCTTCTCCAAGGTTGAGACAGAGTAGCGGGAGCTTGAGTCTCTGTCTGAAGTGGGACTGCTTGATGCTGACACTGGGCGGCAAAAATGATAAAGCGTTCCATTCCCCAACACGGACATCCCTCAACTACATGAACGTGAAAATAGTAAAAGAATTCTTGGCTGGGCTTTCTGCAAAGACGGATACACACTGAAACATTAGCTGAATGTAACGTGTCTTTATGTCAGTGTTGGTGGGTATTTGTTTTATGTATGTTATAAGCAGTTTATCGTGCTGGATTGTATGTCTGGTCAAATGAAATATCTGAGATCTAGCGGGTGTTTTGCCAATGGGGGCGCGCTGGAGGCGGGACTGCTGCTTGTCGGGTTTTAATCCCGCCTCCATTGATGTCAGGCCAACCCACGCTATTTTCCCTTGATTGACCTTTTTAAGCCCACCCAGCGGGTTTAGCAGGCCTATTAAGGGAAAGCCGGTGACAGAGAACGTCAGCGCATGACGTTTCATCTGTCAAAAATTTTTGACAGATGAATTCTCATTGTTTGACAGCGTTGAGAAGCTGTCAAACACTGACATTCCCTGTTGTTTGGTGAGTTCTTGTACTCAAGACTCACCAAACCTATTTCCTGAGCAGAAATCAGATGGTTGTTGCATCGGAGAATGCAGCAGCCATTCTGTCATCTCTGCCGTGGAGATGCCGGAGCCTCCGGATCCCCAACGATTGAAGCCTGCAGGAAGAAACAAAGGTAAGGAAACTTTTTCTAAGACTTTTCACTCACCTCACATACTTAACTCTCCACACTTGCACCCATCACTCACCTCCACAGCACACTTTTCGACCCCTCTCACCCCAGCTGACCCACTGCTCACCTCGCTGACCCTGGCGGGGTTTCCCGACGTTGGGAAGCCCACACTTGTGTTGGAAAATGGGGATAATCCTCTTAACTGCCTGTTAACTACCTGTTAACAGGCAGTTAAGTGGCTTTAATCCCCTTCCCCCCTCGAGGAGACGGGTCCCAGCGCTAGGAAGATGGCACAGAGGCGGGTTCGGTACCCGCTTCCCAGTTTCTGCCATTTTCCAGGCAGTCCCGCCTCCATACCCGCCTCCCCAGGGCTGGCAAAATCGCCCCCATTGAAACAGGAAACATCAGAAGAATACGGCATGTCTGTCAGCTGCTGTGAAGACAAAAGGAAAGATCCTTCCTCAGAACTTGCATGCTGATAAACTTGCTTCTACTTCCAACACCTTCTGTTCTCATTAAATACGTGAGATAAATGGCCAGAATACGTCTCTCCGCATTGTACCCGCAGGAGACAAGGCTTCTGTTAAAGAAGATGAATCTTGCATTTCTGGCCTGCAAGGGAATGCGTAACAATGTCAGCTGCACCAAGAGGCAGTCGCCGTGCTTCAGAACATCCATTTCCAAGCTAACTAATCCATCCATTTCTCTGGACAATCCATGGGGCTGGAATTATTTAATGGCACTTAGCCCTTGGAAAAAGTGGCTCCTTTCCCAGCGGTGCTTGGGAACGGATGAAAAGATACAGAAATGAAATAGGAGTGGAGAATGGGAATAAACGAACGGATAGTGTCATAAATCGTGCCATTCATGTAGAAATGACTTATGAAATATACTGGGCGGCCTGCTGGTGGCGCTGTCCAGGGAGAGTATAAATACTCGGGCACGGGCCCAGCTTGCTCAGGGACATTTTGTAAACAGGAACTAGTGAAGGATAACTAGACCTCCATGTTGTGAAACAGTCGATTAAAGCCTTGTTTAATACTCTGACCAAGTGCCTAGTAGTTTTCTTACGTCAGATAGTATCTCTGGCCAATGCTCCCCCTCACCCAGAACAGCGGAACGCTGGGGCTGTGTAAGTTTGCACCAGGACCCTCATCACTGTATAACCTCATTTGTATGCGGAGTAGGCGTCGCTGTATTACTCAGCATAAATGAACATGAAATTGTATGGTTACGGCCCAGCGCACAGTGTAAACCCCAGACAATGGTGGAACAACAAGAAGCACCAAGATCAAAACTAATCTCAGCAATTGTCTCTGGATGATGCGAGATTCAAGGACCGGAGTGTGAACAATTACGGTTAGGTTGCTGCATCCTATCTACACAGAGAGGCGGCCTTAGGAGATTGCGCCACGCATGATGTGTTGTTTGGGGATCTGGGGGTTGTACATGGTGATGTTTTGTCACATTGAATGAAAAAATTGTGGTTCTGAGCTATACAAATTTTCATTTAATGCAAATGGTCTGATGACGAAAGTCCTGCAAATCAAACAGTTTTATCGTACAGAAATTGTGAGGCTCCAATACTCATGTGGAACCTCACTAGATGCAAATGCTGGGCACCAAATAGGGGCTGCAATGCTCTATCTCCAACCTGCACGCCAGTGTCGTTGAGACTTCATGCTAGCCTACAGAGCCAACTCTCATTAAAGTGTGTTATTAGAGAGCTGGCCAAACAATGTATTAGACACATCGCTGTAGAACACTCTCTTCCTGTCTGCTGACCTTAAGCTCTGCTCTAGCTTTAGAATCTTGCTCATCCTGCCATGTGGTGTCAAGTCAAATAGAAAGCCCAGGTCCACAACATCACTGGTCTGCAGGAGCAAAGGACATTTGGTGCCAGTAATTGAAAAATAGAATTTCTGAAAACACTTGAATAAGAAGCCTCTATATACAGTACTAGCTGGAGTGCCCGGCGGTGCCGAGGCTTTTTCGAGGGCATGTTGTTGTTGGAAGAGAGAGAGAGAGCGACTGGGGGGAAGAGAGAGAGAGAGCGACTGGGGGGAAGAGAGAGAGAGAGCGACTGGGGGGGAAGAGAGAGAGAGAGCGACTGGGGGGGGAAAGAGAGAGAGCGACGGGGGGGGAAGAGAGAGAGCGACTGGGGGGGGAAGAGAGAGAGCGACTGGGGGGGGAAAGAGAGAGAGCGACGGGGGGGGAAAGAGAGAGAGCGACTGGGGGGGGAAGAGAGAGAGCGACTGGGGGGGGAAGAGAGAGAGCGACTGGGGGGGGAAGAGAGAGAGCGACTGGGGGGGGTAGAGAGAGAGCGACTGGGGGGGAAGAGAGAGAGCGACTGGGGGGGAAGAGAGAGAGCGACTGGGGGGGAAGAGAGAGAGCGACTGGGGGGAAGAGAGAGAGCGACTGGGGGGAAGAGAGAGAGCGACTGGGGGGAAGAGCGAGAGCGACTGGGGGGGAAGAGCGAGAGCGACTGGGGGGAAGAGAGAGAGCGACTGGGGGGAAGAGAGAGAGCGACTGGGGGGAAGAGAGAGAGCGACTGGGGGGAAGAGAGAGAGCGACTGGGGGGAAGAGAGAGAGCGACTGGGGGGAAGAGAGAGAGCGACTGGGGGGAAGAGAGAGAGCGACTGGGGGGAAGAGAGAGAGCGACTGGGGGGGGAAGAGAGAGAGCGACTGGGGGAAGAGAGAGAGCGACTCGGGGAAGAGAGAGAGCGACTGGGGGGAAGAGAGAGAGCGACTGGGGGGAAGAGAGAGAGCGACTGGGGGGATGAGAGAGAGCGACTGGGGGGATGAGAGAGTGCGACTGGGGGGGAAGAGAGAGAGCGACTGGGGGGAAGAGAGAGAGCGACTGGGGGGAAGAGAGAGAGCGACTGGGGGGAAGAGAGAGAGCGACTGGGGGGAAGAGAGAGAGCGACTGGGGGGAAGAGAGAGAGCGACTGGGGGGAAGAGAGAGCGAGACTGGGGGGGGAAGAGAGAGAGCGACTGGGGGGGAAGAGAGAGAGCGACTGGGGGGGAAGAGAGAGAGCGACTGGGGGGGAAGAGAGAGAGCGACTGGGGGGGAAGAGAGAGAGCGACTGGGGGGGAAGAGAGAGAGCGACTGGGGGGGAAGAGAGAGAGCGACTGGGGGGGAAGAGAGAGAGCGACTGGGGGGGAAGAGAGAGAGCGACTGGGGGGGAAGAGAGAGAGCGACTGGGGGGGAAGAGAGAGAGCGACTGGGGGGAAGAGAGAGAGCGAGTGGGTGGGGAGAGAGAGAGCATGAGCGAGTGGGTGGGGAGAGAGAGAGCGAGAGCGAGTGGGTGGGGAGAGCGAGAGCGAGTGGGTGGGGAGAGAGAGCGAGAGCGAGTGGGTGGGGAGAGAGAGAGCGAGAGGGTGGGGAGAGAGAGAGCGAGTGGGTGGGAAGAGAGAGAGCGAGAGCGAGTGGGTGGGGAGAGAGAGAGCGAGAGCGAGTGGGTGGGGAGAGAGAGAGCGAGAGCGAGTGGGTGGGGAGAGAGAGAGCGAGAGCGAGTGGGTGGGGAGAGAGAGAGCGAGAGCGAGTGGGTGGGGAGAGAGAGAGCGAGAGCGAGTGAGTGAAGAGAGAGAGCGAGAGCGAGTGGGAGGGGAGAGAGGGAGCGAGAGCGAGTGGGTGGGGAGAGAGAGCGAGAGGCGTGGGGGGAGAGGCGTGTGGGGGAAGAGAGGGGCGTGGGGGAAGAGAGGGGCGTGGGGAAGAGAGGGGCGTGGGGGAAGAGAGGGGCGTGGGGGAAGAGGGGGCGTGGGGGAAGAGAGGGGCGTGGCTGGCCCGATGGACCCCTGCGAAGGAAGGAAGAAGGTAAGCTCTCCCTCCCTGTCCCACCCCCTCACTCTTTCCCTCCTTCACTCCCTCACCCTCTCTCTCTCCCTCCCCGTCTCTCCCTGCTTTACTCTCTCTTCCTCTCTCACCTCTCCCTCCCTCTCCCTCCTCTCCCTCCCCTCCCCTCTCCCTCCCTCTCCTTCCCTCCCGCTCCTCTCCTACCCCTTCCTCCCCCTCTCCTCTCCATCCCTGCCTCCCCTTCTCCCCCCCGTCCTCTCCCCCCCTCTCCCCCCCATCCTCTCCCCCCCCGTCCTCACCCTCCCTCCTCACCCTCCCTCTCCTCACCCTCCCCCCTCCTCCTCTCCCTCTCCCTCCCCATCTCTCCCCCTCTCTCCATCTCTCCCTCTCTCCTCTCCCTCCCCGTCTCTCCCTGCTTTACTCTCTCTCCCTCTCTCTCCCTCCCCTCCCTCCCCTCTCCTTCCCTCCCGTTCCCTCCCCCTCTGCTCTCCATCCCTGCCTCCCCTTCTCCCCCCTGTCCTCTCCCCCGTCCTCTCCCCACCCCTCCTCACCCTCCCTCCCTCTCCTCACCCTCCCCCCCTCTCTCCTCTCCCTCCCCCTCTCTCCTCTCCCCCCCGTCCTGTCCCCACCCCTCCTCACCCTCCCTCCCTCTCCTCACCCTCCCCCCTCTCCCTCCCCCTCTCCCCCTCTCTCCTCTCCCTCCCCGTCTCTCGCTGCTTTACTCTCTCTCCCTCCCCCTCCCCTCTCCTTCATATAGTGCGTGAGGTCCAGCCGGACTCACCTTGGCTTTCTCCCTCCCTCTCCGTGGATCAGCGCCTCAGGGCCGGCTGATGCGCGGGCTAGCGCGTTGAGTCCCGGCCGGACTCACCTTAGCTGCGGTCCCGGGCCGACATTGACGCGCGCGTGCTGACTCCCGCCCTCCCGAGCTGGTTTCAAGACGGCCGGCGGGCCCGGTTGCCGGGGTAGCCCTTCCCGCTCTCCAAGCCCCCGCCCGAGATCCGCACTCCCGAGAGCCCCGCCCCCCCGCCCGAGCCGAGCGGGGAACAGAGAGAGATGCCGCGTCCTGTTTATGTCCCGTGACCCTCATGGCTGACGCCGTTGCCCCGGGTAACGTGACGGCGGGGGGGGGGGGGGGGGGAGCTTCGCAGAAGCCGTGGGACAATTACCTAGCTCGGGCGTGGCTGGGCAGGAAAGGCCCAGGCTTTGAGGCCTAGGTTATGAGGCCTTACAAAAACGGGGAAAGGTAGGAAAAAGAATCTTCAGGTTTACAAATGAATTAAGTTTTTTTAAAAACAATTTAATAAAAGCAATTTTTTTTTGCTGGAAATGTAGGTTTGAAAAGAAAAACACAGAAAGCGGGAAAAAGAATGGAATCAAGATGGCGGCCACTCACCTCGGTTCAGAACGATAAGGCCCGCCCACACACACGCACCGATTGGTCGACCGTCAGGTCACCGAAGCGTAGGATTGGTCAATCGTCCCCGTCACTCGACCGTAGGAGGGCCCCCACGCGCCAGGAACCCGCCGTACGATTGGTCGACCTCGATGTCCCTCTATCGCTGAATGAGATGCTAATGAGCGGAATGTTGAACGTTTTTTGGATACCGCGGGCGCAATTTTTGTCCGGCCGAAACGTAAATACGCCTACCGGTCCGTAATCGTAAGCTTTCTTTTGACATGACGCGCGTGTAGGTACGCTCTATAACTTTCGAACGTATAGAGAATGGACAGACAGACAGACAGATAGAAGACAGACAGACAGACAGAAGAGGTCTTTTATATATATAGATTACAAAATGATCCGTGTAATAATTCAAAACTCTGCTACTCGTAGTCTATCCCACACCAAGTTCTGTTCGGCCATTACCCCATCCCACAGAGCCTCAAATTTAAAATTTGCCTCCTCATGTTTAAATCCCTTTATGGTCTTGTCCATCCCAATCCCTAGAATCTCCTCCTCAAACTACCCATTCCTCTGACTCGAGCCTCTTATACATCCCCGGCTTCCACACCACCACTGATTCCCTTCAATCATTTAGGTTCTGGAATTCCCTTCCTAAACCCCACCAGCGCTTTCACCAAGCTTTTGGTCACCCTCCTAGCATCTCCTTTTGTGGGTGTCCATTTTTGACCCTGCACGGACAACAACTTCCCCTCTCTTCCCCACTCCCTCCTCGCCACAGCCTCAGCTGCGCAGTAATCACCGTGTGCCATGGAGTATTTGACCATCTCCCGCCTACACTGAATCATCTATAACTACCAATTCCCTCCCTCCACCCCGACAGAAATTCATCCACCTCCTTCTTGAAAGAGCTAAGTAACACATCAGCTAAACTTGCATGGCGCTTGTTCCAATTATCAATTACTCGCTGGAGAAAATACATTTCTTATAGAATCATAGAAAGTTACAGCTCGAAGGAGGCCATTTCAGCCCATCGTGTCCGCGCCGGCCAACAAAGAGCGATCCAGCCTAATCCCACTTCCCAGCTCTTAGTCCGTAGCCCTGCAGATTACAGCACCCCAAGTGCACATCCAAATACTTTTTAAATGTGGTTAGGGTTTCTGCCTCTACCACCATTTCAGGTAGTGACTTCCAGACCCCCACAACCCTCTGGGTGAAGACATTTCCCCTCAAATCCCCTCTAAACCGTCCACCAATTACTTTAGATCTGTGCCCCCCTGGTTTTTGACCCCTCTGCTAAGGGAAATAGGTCCTTTCTATCCACTTTATCTAGTCCCCTCATAATTTTATACACCTCAATAAGGTCTCCCCTCAGCCTCCTCTGTTCCAAGGAAAAGAAACCCAGCCTATCCAGTCTTTCCTCATAGCTAAGATTCTCTACTCCCGGCAACATCCTTGTAAATCTCCTCTGTACCCTCTCTAGTACAATCACATTTTTCCTGTAATGTGGTGGCCAGAGCTGCACGCAGTACTCTAGCTGAGGCCTAACTAGTGTTTTATATTTCTTCTCATCTCTAGTCTCACATGTGGCTTGTCTTTTTAAACCTGTGTCCTCAGATTCTGCAGTCGCAGCTCAAGTTAAACAGCCTTCCTACATCTCCCCGCCTCTGAAGAGGAACACAAATATGTAGCGTGGGTAGAATTCTAGTACCCTTCACTATATTCGCAGAATATGATGTATATATTTCACTACAAAGTGTATGCCCTGGATTTTAGCCTGAAGGAGAGCTCTGTGCGTTGGGGGGCGTTGGGGGGGTGGTTGTGAAGTCGGGAACCTGGAAGACCGGGTTTCCTGAATGTCCTGCAGTTTTCAGTGTTCGGGGGAAGCAGATGGTGGTCGGGGGGGAGCAGACAGATTGCATGGGTGGATGGGTGGCGGGGGTAGGTTTACCGGGTAGCTTGCTGGGCCTGGGGGAAACACTGCTGCGCCTCCTGGTAATGGGTGCAATTGCAAGGGTGCCCGAGAGCATGGATACACTGGCTAGGAGTGTGGAGGAGTCCGCCTCCAGCATTGCACTCATCACTGCGCAAACCATCGAGCACATCCTTGGCAGTTTGCAAAGATGGTCAACTCGCAGAGAGACCGTGAGGACCCAGACCTCATGCCTCGTGTCATGGGTGAGATGGCAGCAGCTATTGCAGCACAGGCCGAGGCAACGCAACGGCTTAGTGCTGTAATGAAGTCAGTGGTTGGGTGGCCTCCAATCTCAGGCTGCTCTCATGCAGTCTCAGATTGATGCCACACAGGCGCTGACTGCTGCCATTGTCGCTGGGTCGCCCACAATCCACCGGGGATCTCACGGTGCCGCAGCAGGCCAGCAATCTGTGCTCGAGCAGATTGCTCCAGATGCTGAGGTTTTGCCCCGGGGGAGTGGCAGTGTGTCGGTCGAGCAGGAAGGTGCTGCCCTCTCTCAGGATGACAACATTCCTGCTCCCACCACTGCCACACCGCCATTGCACTTGCCGCAGCCTGTAACCCAGCCATCCCAGACTGCTGCCGCACATGCTGAGGTGATGCAGTCTGCAGCCGGGCCTTCCAGGCCCAGAGCTGGTCGAGGACATCCTGCAAGGCCATCTGCAGTCTCTGGCTCCCAGACTCAGCAGCCTTCCACCAGCCTTGCTGCAGCCACTGGGGCCACATTACGGAAGAGCAGTAGGGTTGGGAGGGGGGAAATTCCAAAGGGGAGGGAAATCGCTGAGGAAGGGCGAGTGAATAATGCGGTATTAGCAAATGGGGGAGTGTGTGTAAATAAATTAATGTGTTTGTAAATATATTGTTGTGTTTCTTTATGAATAGTTGTGTTTCATAAGAGAGAGTTGGGTTCGATAATAAATTGTTCATTTGACGTTGCACATTTTGTGATGTTTCTCATTTGACCTTAGCCCGGTGATAGGGGCTGCGAGCTGGCTGTAATGATGTGGTTGTTCTGCGCAAAGACAATGTACTGTATCATTGATTGGAAGGGCTGTGAAATGAGGTGATCACGAACGGCCCTTGCAGAAGCAAGATTGAGTGGCTCTCTCCTATGATGCTGCTCCTCCTCCTCTTCATCATCCTCCTCCTCCTCCGCCTCTGACCCCTCCTCCTGTCCCTCTTCCTCCTCCTGAGGTGGACCTGCAATCCCCAGTGGCAATGGCTGGGCCCTCAGAATAGCCAGGTTGTGCAGCATCCAGCACACAATGATGAAAAGGAAGACTCGATCAGGGGAGTACAGCAGGGCTCCTCCAGAGCGGTCAAGGCAGCGGAACCGTTGCTTTAGCACCCGGATAGTCTGTTCGATCAGGTTCCTGGTGGCGCTGTGGCTGCCATTGTAAGCGTGTTGAGCAGGAGTGTTGGGGTTGCAGAGGGGTGTCATCAGCCAGGTGGCGAGTGGATAACCCTGGTCTCTGAGCAGCCAGCCACGAGCTTCATGTGGTGGGTATAAAAATGGGTCAAAACGCCTGTCTGCTTGCGTCAAACCGACAAAGCAGCATTGTTTGCCGACAAAAAAAACCCCGGAAGTTGACCCCTTTATATATCGCTCCTCCAGCGTTCATCGACTGCAAACCGCCTCCTGTACCTGTCGTTGTTAACGGCAGGCGCTCAGGCCGGGGGCGAGAGTGAATTTCTGGAGCTGGGGCGCTGCGTTCCTGGATGACGTCACGATCTCCAGGCGCAGGAGATCGTGGCGCTAGTGGTTCCCGCCGCCGCAAACCTCCAGCTCAATCTCATGGGCGTCGGTATGAGCGCCGCGCCCGGTCAAAGCCAGTAGCGCCCCGTTGGTGCCCCCCCCCCCCGGAGGCGCTAACGGGAGGCGCAAAGGCACCCAATTTCTCCCCCGATGTGTTTTGCTTCATTGTGTAGTGTGTGCAATGTTTTTATATGTGTACTTGCCTTTCGGATCATTGGCTTGCAACGGCTCAATTGGTCAAGACAATGGGGGTAATGTTAACCTAACGCGCCGAGTGGGGAACCCACAGGATCGGGTGCAACCCTGGTTTGACACACCGACCAATATTACTCTCCGGCGGAGAATAAAATCGGGCGGGGTGTGAAACCAGCGGTGCAGCCGATCCCAT
This sequence comes from Somniosus microcephalus, assembly GCF_052327205.1. Lineage (NCBI taxonomy): Eukaryota > Metazoa > Chordata > Chondrichthyes > Squaliformes > Somniosidae > Somniosus > Somniosus microcephalus. The sequence goes on from NC_141015.1 coordinate 29,823,298, forward strand.
CAGTTTCCCAATGGGCGGGTTAGGTTAAAAATTGGCTCCAAATATGCGTATGGTACTGAACCGTAGAGAACAGGAAGATCCCACATCCAAGGTGTGCTGAGATCAATCCGAGAGCTATAGAGGTTCTCCAAGTGGCCTCAGTGCCTAAGGAGGGTATGAAATCAGCCAGGGCTTCCACTTTTAATCAATGTCCAGTAACTCGAGTTGGAAGGTTTGTGTGGACAGCAGGTAATAACAGGATTGGGCTTAGCTGTACAAATCAGTCCCATGTCCCTAATGTTTTCTCATCTTCTTAGTGACTCAGATATATAGCCTAAAGCTGCGGCATAATCCAATAGAGTTTCCCTGTGTTGTTTGCAAGGTACTTTCGCTTTGCTCAATGCGAGCTACATTTGGAATGTAAATTTGCTGCTCTCTCTCTGTAGCTGTTATATTTCTCCAGCGAGACGAATTGCTTTTTTCCTTTCCCCTGACAAACCTGTCAACATCAATGAGAATTGTATTTGCATTTTAATCCACAATCCTTCTTCAATCTATACACAGCATCTTTGACTTCTTCCTTAAACCACTTAGCTGGCTTACTGCAATCCAGCTCAGCCCTCAGTCAAATGACTAACCTTTCACCCAAACTACTTGTTATTTAAAATAATCGAGATTGTTTTTCTAAAAGCCTTCTGAATAGAAAAGAAAATCTTCCCTTCCCCAATGGCTCAGTTGGTAAAGGCACTGTGTAGTGTTTTTTTTAATTCGTTTATGGGATGTGGGCTTCGCTGGCAAGGCCAGCATTTATTGCCCATCCCTAATTACCCTTGAGAAGGTGGTGGTGAGCCGCCTTCTTGAACCACTGCAGTCCGTGCGGTGAAGGTACTCCCACAGTGCTGTTAGGGAGGGAGTTCCAGGATTTTGACCCAACGACGATGAAGGATCGGCGATATACTTCTAAGTCAAGATGGTGTGTGACTTGGAGGGGAACTTGAAGGTGGTGGTGTTCCCATGCACCTGCTGCCCTTGTCCTTCTAGGTGGAAGAGGTCGCGAGTTTGAGAGGTGCTGCCGAAGAAGCCTTGGCGAGTTGCTGCAGTGCATCTTGTAGATGGTACACACTGCAGCCACGGTGCACTGGTGGTGGAGGGAGTGAATGTTTAAGGCGGTGAATGGGGTGCCGATCAAGTGGGCTGCTTTGTCCTAGATGGTGTCGAGCTTCTTGAGTGTTGTTGGAGCTGCACTCATCCAGGCAAGTGGAGAGTATTCCATCACACTCCTGACTTGTGCCTTGTAGATGGTGGAAAGGCTTTGGGGAGTCAGGAGGCGAGACACTCGCCGCAGAATACCCAGCCTCTGACCTGCTCTTGTAGCTACAGTATTTATGTGGCTGGTCCAGTTAAGTTTCTGGTCAATGGTGACCCCCCAGGATGTTGACGGTACTGAACTATGCAGAACAGGAAGATCTCACGTTCAATACCCATGCTGTGCTGATGTCAGTCGGGGAGTCATAGAGGTGCTACAATTTGCTTCAGCGACCCTGGGCTAAGCAGGGTCAGAAATCAACCAGGGCTCCCAATCGTAAGCGCTGCCTAGTAGCAGGAGAGAGAGAGAGAGTGTGAGTGTGTGAACGAGTGTGTACGTGCAACAGGTAGCAGAATTGGGCTGGGTGGTGAGGCCCTTCCTCCAGCACAAGCCGGCATGTGCAGGAGGGGAGGAGAGAAAATCGAGGGCTGAGGAATAACACAGCTTGTGGAAAATATCAGGGCATAAGGGGGAATTTCTACCCAAAATTCATAAAAATATGCCCTGAATTCAAAAATTTGAATGACGACCAAAAACTCCCATACCTATTAGGGGAACAGAGAAATTGCGTAACCTTAGCGGCAAACTATGTTACAGCTTGCCATAAGCAGAGGGACAACCATTAAATCTAAGAAAAGAGTATATACATATTATATGAGTGTATATTTATACACACAGGGATATATCTGTTTATACACTGTATGGATAGATCTGCGTTTATGTGTTCAACCATAAATGTTTTTTTCGGTGCTTTGGCAACATAAGATGTACCTTGTCATGCCAATAAAGCAATTTGAATTGAATTGAATTGAATTGAATAAACAAAATACAGGAAACTCTTTGGTATCCAGCACCGACGGGACCGGGATGGTGCCGGTTGATTAAAAATTCCGGATAACGGAGAGGTGTAGCTACCGAGGCTATTTTCAACGAACAAAAATAAAAGAATCAAGAAATGTGCAGTATAATTGGGTACTCACCTACAGAGACTTCCGACAGCGCCAAGAAGCTGAGTAGTGGCAGTTTGGAGAACTACCCCCACTGACGAACTCGGCCACCGCGGGAGACTCGGACTCGGACACACTTCCGGTTACTGAGGTGTTGCTTTCGGAGTATGAATTTTGCCGGTTATTAGAGAATTCCGGATATTTAGGTGCCGTTTAAACGAGAGTTTCCTGTAAATCACTCTTAGTGCATCACCACCATCGAAACCTGTACGGAAGATTTTCATTGAAAGCTGCGTCCAGCTAAGTCTATTTCAAGGCCCAACTGGTGATGGTTATATTGTCATCCCTGGTAGAGTCACTCACACTTTGAACAGAAATGCACAATGATCCAATCAATAGGACAATAATGTCACACAACAGGGGTTCTGTCTGGCTGAAAATTCACAAAATCTCAGCTCAACTCAGTTGGCACCAGGGTCACCTCCTGTCAGAAGGTTGTGGGGATCGGCTCCAGCTGCACGACGTGAACACATAATCTAGGCTGACACTTCAGTGCAGCACCGAGGGAGCGCTGCACTCTCGGGGGCTCCATTTGTCTGTTCAGCGACCTCATGATTCAATCTGGCGAGGAGCAAGGAGCCGGCTCAGTGTCCCGGGGCCGACAGTCCTCCCTCAGCCAACACCACCAAAAAAAATTCCCCAGCCTGGCCATTCGTTCATTTGCTGTTTGTGGGGCCTTGCTGTGCACTAATTGGCCGCCACACTTGCCTATATAGGAGTAACTCCACTTCGTAAGCAAATCATTGGTTGTAAAATGCTTTGGGGGCAACCCAAGGACATGATACGTGCAAGTTCTTTCTTAAAGTAAAAGCCATGTCGCAATAGTGTTCACTGGAGCAGATGCATCACCTGCGATGTTTTTAACATCTGCACTTCCTGGCTGTGCCAAGAACCGAAGCTGCTTAAAAACAACCTTTACAAATACATACACCATTTCAGTTACCCTATAGAAAACTCAACCACATTCTAACTATGTAAAGAATTCTATAAATTCACATTTAAGTGGCGCAAAAACATTTGAAAACAATCTCGTAAGCAAAAAAAGGTCTAAAATAGTCCTGAACATTGTTAGATCACTGATTCGTAATTGGCATGGCTTACCTTGTTTTGAGGATATTCAGGAATTGTAAAATTTCTGAGAACTGTATCAGCCTGAGGGCTCTTAAAAACCGTAAGCCTGCAAAAAGAAACACACGTTATTGGCCAATCGACTCTGCTCAGAGCACTTAACAACCGGTAACATTCAGAACCAATGTAACCACCCGCTCAGCCTAAGAGCTGCAATTAGTGTTTAAATAGAGAATAAAGTGGTAGCTTTCTGCCGGCGGGGGGGTGAGTCTCATCCGGCTGGAAGTGCAGATTGGAATTTAAGGTGCGCTGTGCCTTAAAATGAAACGTGGCCCACAATTCAATAGATACACAGTGCTTCTGTCAGAAAAGTCCCCCTTAGGTCTTAATTAAATTAAGGATGTGATCTGCCACAACAACATTCTCAAATACCATCTGGCCTTGTGAGCATCAGCTTCTACACTGAAAACACGTAACAGAAATATGCAAAGCAAGGGATCGTTGGAAGCCCTGCGTTCTGGTCGATTGCAATATCCCATTGAAACGGAACGCTGTTTGCCGCTCTGCTCTCTCAGTGCTATAGTGGACAATACGAGCAAACTGAAACTTGACATTGCATGAAAGTACCAGGGATCATTCATCACTTGCGCACAATGACATGACAAGCGCACAGCGGCCCGGTGCGTAGTTTTAGAGTGTTACAGTGCAGCAAGTTCCGAGCAGTCTGAGATTCAAACACGACCCCATCCCTCCAGACAATACTTAACATTCAGTTACAGCTCGGCAAAGTAAAATTCCCCCAAAAGGCCTCGTTCTGAATGCTCTTGATATAAGTGTGAGAAGAGCAAGATATTGAGAACAAAACTAAGGTAAAACAGCAGCCTGAGATGTCAGTAGATTAAGGTGAACAATAATATAGTTAGGCAATAGAGCTGACAGAGATGCCCAGCGGGCTCAGCAGGCCGATTAGGGGGCAGTCAGTTGTAATGATCAATAACATGTCATTCTATAGTGGACACTAGGTGGAGCCGTAGAGCTGTGTAGAGCTGTATATAAGACTACACTACCCAGCTGTATGTATATTAAGACTACATTACCCATGAGGCACTAGGCTACCCACAAGGCAGCAGTCAAGATGGATGCCTCTACAGATATTGTACCTAGTCCACATGTGCTCAATAAAAGTGTCTAGCAAAAGCTAGCTGTGTTCATAATAAGAATGTCTATTTATTAATGAACATAAGATGGTACCAGGAGTGGGGTACAGAGCACGTCAACGTATGACGTGTCATCTGTCAAGAATTTTTGAAGCTGTCAAACACTGACATTCTGTGTAGTTTGGTGAGCCCTTATGTTCAGGACTCATCGAACCTTTCTACTTTGCAGAAATCAGCTGGCTGCTGTATTGGGGGATGCAACAGCCAGTCTGTGATCTCTACAATGGAAATGTCGGGGACTCCGGCTCCACAGCGGCTGAAGGCTGTAGGTAGAAACAAAGGTAAGTTAACATTTTCTAAAACTTACCTCACATACTTACCACTCCACACTTGCACCCATCACTCACCTCTACATCGCACTTTCAGACCCTCCGACACCCACAGACCTCCTACACCCCGGCGGGGTTCCCCCAGGTTGGGAAGCCCGCACTTCAGGACGTAAAATGGGGATAATCCTATTTTCTGCCTGTTAACTATCTGTTAACAGGCAGTTAATAGGCTTTAATCCCTTCCCGCCTCCAAGGAGATGGGACCCGGGGCTGGACGGCTTCCCGCCTCCTGGCAAGAGGGCACGGAGGCGGATGGGGGCGGGTTTGCCACCCGCCTCCAAATTCTGCCACTTTCCCGGCAGTCCCGCCTCCATACCTGCCTCCTCGGGGCTGGTAAAATCCAGCCCAATGTCTTCTTACCTTCAAAATTAATAGGAGTTAAAGTATATGAGCTAACGTCCTGGCATGGGGCCTCCCTCAACAGTTGGAGATCAGGCATTGAGAACACCGCACAAATCCATGGCCCCTCCCAATCTTCTGATCATCATAATTAATAACCTGGAAACTGCGAGGTCCACAAATTGGCAGCGCTGGCTTTCTACACCTGGTTGTCTGGTCTACCCTTCTGCCCTGGGAGTGCTTACTCACACAATTTACCCCATAAGGTACTAGCTCAACAAGGGAACAGTGGCATAGTGGTTATGTTACTGGACTAGCAATCCAGAGGCTAGGACTCATGATCTGTGAGACATAAGTTCAAATCCCACCCACGGCAGCTGGGGAATTTAAATTCAGTTAATTAAATAACTCTGGAATTAAAAAGCTAGCATCAATAATGGTGAAGCTACCAGATTGTCATAAAAACCCATTTGGTTTACTCATGTCCTTCAGGGAAGGAAATCTGCTGGTCTGGCCTATATGTGACTCCAGACCCACAGCAATGTGGCCAAGCAAGGCAATTAGGGATGGGCAATAAATGCTGCCCTAGCCAGTGATACCCACATCCCATGAGCAAATAAAAAAAAGTGAGCACACACAAGACTGAACACATTCAAACATCTTTTGGAATATCTGAGTACAGTATGTTGTATTTAGGTCAAGGTAGCTCATGACATGGCTGGCAAGCCTCTTGCCCAGCAACATAGGAAGGAAGAAAATGAAAGTACAAGTCATAGAGTCATAGAGTTTTACAGCACAGAAAGAGGCCCTTCGGCCCATCGTGTCTGCGCCGCCCATCCATCCCTGTCCAGTCTAATCCCATTTTCCAGCATTTGGTCCATAGCCTTGTATGCAATGGCATTCCAAGTGCTCATCCAAATGCTTCTTGAATGTTGTGAGGGTTCCTGCCTCTACCACCCTTTTGGGCATTGAGTTCCACATTCCAACCACCCTCTGGGTGAAAAAGTTCCTCCTCAAATCCCCTCTAAATCTCCTGCCCCTTACCCTGAATCTATGCCCCCTTGTTATTGACCCCCCTACTAAGGGGAAAAGTTCCTCTTTGTCTACCCTATCTATGCCCCTCATCATTTTGTATACCTCAATCAGGTCCCCCCTCAGCCTTCTTTGCTCCAAGGAAAACAACCCCAGCCTGTTTAGTCTTTCTTCATAGCTGAGGCGCTCCATCCCAGGTAGCATCCTGGTGAATCTTCTCTGCACCCTCTCCAAAGCAATCACATCCTTCCTATAGTGAGGCGACCAGAACTGCACACAGTACTCCAGCTGTGGCCTCACCAGCGTTTTGTACAGCTCCATCATAACCTCCCTGCTCTTATATTCTATGCCTCGGCTAATGAAGGCAAGTATCCCATATGCCTTTTTAACCACCTTATCTACCTGTTCCGCTGCCTTCAGGGATCTATGTACATGTACACCAAGGTCCCTCTGACCCTCTGTACTTCCTAGGGTCCTACCACTCATTGTGTATTCCCTTGCCTTATTTGTCCGTCCAAAATGCATCACCTCGCACTTTTCAGGGTTAAATTCCATTTGCCACTTTTCCGCCCATCTGACCAACCCGTTTATATCGTCCTGTAGCCTAAGGCTTTCCTCCTCGCAATTGACCACCCCACCAATTTTCGTGTCATCTGCGAACTTGCTGATCATACCTTTTACATTCTCATCCAAATCATTTATGTAGATCACAAACAACAAGGGACCCAGCACCGATCCCTGAGGTACCCCACTGGACACAGGCTTCCAGTCACAAAAGCAACCTTCGACCATCACCCTCTGCCTCCTGCCACTCAGCCAGTTTAGGATCCAACGCGCCAAGGCACCCTGGATCCCATGGGCTCTTACCTTCTTGACCAGTCTCCTATGCGGGACTTTGTCAAAGGCTTTACTGAAGTCCATGTAAACCACATCCACAGCATTTCCCTCATCCACCCCCCTAGTCACCCCCTCGAAAAATTCAATCAGATTTGTCAGACATGATTTACCCTTGACAAAGCCATGCTGACTATCCCCGATTAATCCTTGCCTCTCCAAGTGGAGACTAATTTTGTCCCTCAGAATTTTTTCCAATAATTTCCCTACCACAGATGTTAGGCTCACTGGCCTGTAATTCCCTGGTTTATCCCTGCTACCCTTCTTGTATAATGGTACTACATTAGCTGTTCTCCAGTCCTCTGGTACATCCCCTGTAGCCAGAGAGGTTCTGAAAATTTGTGTCAGAGCCCCTGCAATCTCCTCCTTTGCCTCCCACAGCAGCCTGGGATACATCTCGTCCGGGCCTGGGGATTTATCCACTTTTTGGCCTGCTAAAACCGCTAGCACCTCCTCCCTCTCGATGCTAATATGTTCAAGTATGTCACAGTCCCCTTGCCCGATTTCTATGTCTGCATCGTCTTTCTCCATAGTGAACACAGATGCAAAAAATTCATTTAAAACCCCGCCTACATCATCTGGCTCTACACACAGATTGCCACTTTGGTCCCTAATGGGCCCTACCCTTTCCCTGGTTATCCTCTTGCCCTTAATATACTTATAAAACATCTTAGGATTTTCCTTTATTTTGCTCGCCAGTGTTATTTCATGGCCCCTCCTCGCCCTCCTAATTTCTTTTTTAAGTATGCCCCTGCACTTTTTATACTCCTCTAGGGCTTCTTTCGTCTTTAGTCTTTTGTAACTGCCAAAAGCCCCCCTTTTATTTCTAATGCATTTTTGTATATCCCTTGTCATCCAAGGTTCCCTTTGCTTGTTGGTCCCACCCTTGACCTTTACAGGAACATGTTGGCGCTGTACTCTCTCTATTTCCCTTCTGAAAGTCTCCCACTGTTTTGATGTGGATTTTCCTATAAGTAGCTGCTCCCAGTCCACTTTGGCCAGATCCTGCCTTATCATATTAAAATCGGCCTTCCCCCAATTTAGAACCCTTATTTCCGGGCCGTCTTTGTCTTTTTCCATGACCACCTTAAATCTCACCGAATTATGGTCACTGTCGCCAAAATGCTCTCCTACTGATACTTCGACCACTTGCCCGGCTACATTCCCCAGAATTAGGTCCAGTACCGCCCCCTCTCTTGTAGGACTTTCTACATGTTGGCTCAAAAAGCTCTCCTGGATGCACTTTAAGAATTCTGCACCCTCTAAGCCTTTCACACTCTGACTATCCCAATTTATATTGGGGAAGTTGAAATCCCCCACTATTATTACCCTATTATTTTCGCACTTCTCTGAGATTTGCCTACATATCTGTTCCTCTATCTCCCCCTGACTGTTTGGGGGCCTATAGTACACTCCCAGCAAAGTGCTTGCCCCCTTTTTGTTTTTAAGTTCTACCCATATGGCCTCATTAGAGGAACCCGCTAATATATCGTCCCTCCTTACAGCAGTAATTGACTCCTTAATTAATATTGCAACACCCCCTCCCCTTTTACACCCCCCTCTGTCTCGCCTGAAGATTCTATACCCCGGAATATTGAGCTGCCAGTCCTGACCCTCCCTCAACCATGTCTCCGTGATAGCAACAATATCGTACTCCCATGTGTTCAACAACAACTTCAGTTCATCCACCTTATTTGCAAGACTCCTTGCATTAAAATAAATGCCTTCCAGCCCTGCCATATTCCCTTTTGCCTTTACATATTTGCTCTGCCTTCCCAGCTGACTTGTTTTTTCCTCTGTATTTGGCTGTAAATCACCCCCTACTATAGCTCCACTCTGTACCCCATCCCCCTGCCAAGTTAGTTTAAACCCCCCCCAGCAGTGCTAGCAAACCTCCCCGCAAGGATATTGGTTCCCCTCTGGTTCAGGTGTAAACCGTCCGACTTGTACAAGTCCCACCTTTCCCAGAAGCAGACCCAGTGATCCAGGAAACTAAAGCCCTCCCCCCTGCACCATCCCTTTAGCCACGCATTCATCTGTTCTATCTTCCTATTCCTATACCCACTAGCACGTGGCACGGGGAGTAATCCAGAGATTACAACCTTTGAGGTCCTGCTCTTTAATCCTTCACCTAGCTCCTTAAATTCTTGCTGCAGGACCTCATCCCTCTTTTTACCTATGTCGTTGGTACCAATGTGGACCACGACCTCTGGGTGTTCACCCTCCCCCTCCAGAATGCCCTGCAGCCGCTCAGTGATATCCTTGACCCTGGCACCAGGGAGGCAACAAACCATCCTGGATTCACGTCTACGGCCACAGAAACGCCTATCTGTTCCCCTTACTATAGAATCCCCTACCACTATTGCTCTCCCACTCTTTTTCCCCCCTTCCTGGGCAGCAGGAGCACCCCCAGTGCCAGGAAGTTGGCTGCTGCTGCCTTCCCCTGGTGAGTCATCCCCCCAACAGTATCCAAAGCTGATGAACTAGGGCAAGACATCAATAGTAATCATTTTAGTTAGGAAATCATCTTGTGAAATGGTTTTAAATGACAATATCACACACAAAACATCAAATTTGGAAATTTTCTTTTGAAATAAAACCAAGAAACAGCAACAGGTGTTGGATTGTTCAGTGATGGACTAATACAGGAAACTCATCAAGAAAGAATTAGTACAATATATGATGCAATCTTACTCAAACAAAACTTAAGCTTTAAGTTGCTGGTAGCTTACACGGTCAGCTATTTTCTTAATTAGTGCACAACTGTGAAAATAGAAGACGTTTTTCATAAAGCTTTTGTATTTCTTGTGCTGATTTACAACTTTGGTCGTCAGTACAGTAGTTGGTTCAAGCCTAATCACGACTAAAAACTTTCAAATGTAGATTCTGCAGTGAGATCTACGTGCATTAAATCAGGAAAAGGACCATCTTTAAAGGTGATTTCTACACTATAGATATTCTAAGGAAATTAATCCAAGCTGGCTTACACTAATAGATTGCTGAATCAAGTCAGAGGGTAACTGGGGTTGTTGGCAATTTGCAGTAACTGAACTCTGCAATCCAATTAGAAAAGCTATTATTGCCTAAATAAATGGGATAGGAGCAAGTTCATTTATGGAGTTCCTCCAGGGACAATTCAAAGGGTTTTTGTTGATTATGTTAAGACAGGTTGAGAAGGCCAATTGTGTGTATCTGCTATTTCTATGGTCTTTGAGAGAATTAAATACCTACACAGCGTGGTGTTCACAGCTATTGGTAATATGATACATTTTGCTCTAATTGCTTTAAGGAACCACAAGGTACAAACTAGGCAGGTGGGAAAACCTCAAATTCTCCCTCTCGCTCTCTGAGTCATACACTCTTAATGAGTGAGATGTGGAGAAATCTCTTCACTCAGAGGGTGGTGAATCTTTGGAATTCTCTACCCCAGAGGGCTGTGGAGGCTCAGTCGTTGAGTATATTCAAGACAGAGATCGCTAGATCTTTTGGATATTAAGGGAATCAAGGGATATGGGGATAGTGCAGGAAAGTGGAGATGAGGTAAAAGATCAGCCATGATCTTAGTGAATGGCAGAGCAGGCTCGAAGGGCCAAATGGCCGACTCCTGCTCCTATTGCTTAAGTTCTTAAGCCCCTAATTCATGTTTTGCAAGAACAAGTCAGTTATTTCATTGTTTTGTTTGAAGTACAAGAAGAATGGCATAATCTGCAACTGACCAATCACACACTGTAGAATTAACTTGTTCAACCCTGACTTGACACCAGCCCACCTTACTTGAGAGAGCAACAGGAAACATAACCTCTAACTAATGGCTTGTAACAAAATAAGAGAGCGCTCTGTATAGAGTAAGGGAATTCTCTACAAACAGTAATAGGGAAACAGGTAGGGATCCTCAATCACACCCATCACCTCCTCCCCTTCCTGTGCAAGCGCAGGAGATGCAACACATGCCCTTTTACCTCCACCCTTCCCACCGTCCAGGGCCCCAAACACTTCTTCCAGGTGAAACATGGATTTACTTGCACTTCTTTCAATTTAGTATACTGTATTCGCTGCTCAAGATGCGGTCTCCTCTACATTGGGGAGACTAAACGCATTGCGGAACACCTCCGTTCAGTCCGCAAGCGTGACCCCGAGCTTCTAGTCACCTGTCACTTATTCCCCTCTCCACTCCCACTCTGACCTCGACCTCTTACACTGTTCCAACGAAGCTCAATGTAAGCTCGAGGAACAGCACCTCATCTTTCGATTAGGCACTTTGCAGCCTTCCGGACTCAACACGGAGTTCAACAATTTCAGATTTTAACCTCTGCCCCATGTTTTCGAATGGCAGCCATTGATGATTCTGCTATTCCCATTTACACCTCCTCTAGATCCATCTTTTGTTTCTTTACTTGTCCCAGTACCATCTCTTTTTGCCTTGCACTATCATAAGAACATAAGAAATAGGAGCAGGAGTAGGCCATCCGGCCCCTCGAGCCTGCCCCGCCATTCAATGAGATCATGGCTGATCTTCTGCCTCAACTCCATTCACCGGCCCTATCGCCACATCCCTTGATGCCCGTACTAGTGAGAAATCTATCGGCTTCTGTTTTGAATATACCCAATGACTGAGCCTCCACAGCCCTCTGGGGTAGAGAATTCCAAAGATTCACCACCCTCTGTGTGAAGAAATTTCTTCTCATCTCAGTCCTGAATGGCCTACCCTTTATCCTGAGTCTGTGGCCCCTGGTTCTAGACTCCCCAGCCAAGGAAAACATTCTCCCAGCATCCACCCTATCAAGCCCTGTAATAATATTGTATGCTTCAATGAGATCCCCTCTCATTCTTCTGAATTCAAGAGAATACAGGCCTAGTTTACTCAATCTCTTCTCATACAACAGTCCCGCCATCCCAGGAATCAATCTCGTGAACCTTTGTTGCACTCCCTCTATGGCAAGTATATCATTCCTTAGGTAAGGAGACCAAAATTGTACACAGTACTCCAGGTGTGGTCTCACCAAGGCCCTATATAATTGGAGTAAGACTTCTTTACTCCTGTACTCAAATCCTCTTGTAATGAAGGCCAGCATACCATTTGCCTTCCTAATGGCTTGCTGAAGCTGCACATTCACTTTCAGTGACTCATGTACAAGGACACCCAGGTCCCTTTGAGCATCTGCATTCCCCAATCTTTCACCATTTAGGAAATACTCTGCCTTTCTGTTTTTTCTACCAAAGTGGATAACTTCACATTTATCCACATTATATTCCATCTGCCATGTTCTCGCCCACTCACCGAGCCTGTCGAGATCCCCTTGAAGCCTCTTCACATCCTCTTCACAACTGACGCTGCCACCTAGCTTTGTATCATCAGCAAATTTGGAAATGTTACATTTAGTCCCCTCATACAAATTATTGAGATAGATTGTGAATAGCTGGAGCCCAAGCACTGATCCTTGCAGTATCCCACTAGTCACAGCTTGCCATCCTGATAAAAGACCTGCTTATCCCTACAATTTGTTTTCTGTCTGTCAACCAATTCTCAATCCATGCTAGTATATTACCCCCAATTCCATGTGCCCTAATTTTGTTCACCAACCTCTTGTGTAGGACCTTATCGAAGGCCTTCTGAAAATCCAAATACACCACATCTACCGGTTCCCCTTTGGCTACTCCACTAGTTACATCCTCAAAGAACTCCAATAGGTTTGTCAAACAGGATTTCCCTTTCATAAATCCATGTTGACTCTGCCCAATCTTACTATTAGTTTCTAAGTGCCCAGTTATTGCATCCTTTATAACAGATTCCAGCATTTTCCCAACTACTGATGTGAGGCTAACAGGTCTGTAGTTCCCCGTTTTCTCTCTCCCTCCTTTCTTAAACAGCAGGGTTACATTTGCTATCCTCCAACCTGCAGGAACCGTTCCAGAGTCTATAGAATTTTGGAAGATGACAACCAATGCGTCCACTATCCCAATGGCCACCTCTTTCAAAACCCTAGGATATAGGTCATCGGTCCTTGGGATTTATCGACTTTTAGTCCCACTAATTTTGCTAGTATTGTTTTTTTACTAATAATAATGTCTTTAAGTTCTTCATTCTCGCCACACCCTTGGTTTTCTCATATTTCTGGGAGGTTTTTTGTGTCTTCTTCCGTGAAGACAGAAACAAAGTATTTATTTAATTTCTCTGTCATTTCCTCATTCCCCATTATAAAATCTCCCATCTCTGACTGTAAAGGACCTACATTTACCTTCGCCAATCTTTTCCTTTTCACATACCTATAGAAGATTTTACAATCCGTTTTTATATTTTGCTAGTTTGTGCTCATATTCCATTTTCCCTTTCTTTATCAATTTCTTGGTCTCCCTTTGCTGATTTCTAAAATGATCCCAATCCTCAGGCTGACCGCTTTTTCTGGCAACTTTATAAGCTTCCTCCTTTGACTTAATACTAGCTTTAATTTCTTTTGTTAGCCATGGTTGGATCACTTTTCCTTTTGGGTTTTTGTGCCCTAGAGGGATATATGTTTGTTGCAAATTATGCATTATTTCCTTGAATGTTAGCCATTGTATGTCCACCTTCATACCTTTTAGTGTAGTCTCCCAATCTACCATGGCCAGCTTGTCCCTCATACCCTTATAGTTTCCTCTGTTTAGATTGAAGGCCTCAATTTCAGATTGGACTACATCACTCTCAAACTTAATGTAAAATTCAATCATATTATGGTCACTTGTCCCTAAAGGCCCCTTTACCACAAGATTATTAATTAGCCCTTTCTCATTACACAATTCATCATCTAATTTCTCCTGCCTTCCACCCCATCACATACCTTCCCCTTTTGTTCTTTTCTCCTCTGTCCCCTTTCCCTACCTCTGCACTTTCTTAAAACCTGTTACATCTCTAGCATTTTCCAGTTCTGACGAAGGGTCATCGATCTGAAACATTAACTCGGTTTCTCTCTCCACAGATGCTGCCTGACCTGCTGAGTATTTCCAGCATTTTCTGTTTTTATTTGAAATAGGTAGTGAGTTCTCTACAGACAGCAATAGGGAAACAGGTAGAGAGTTCTCCACAGACAGCAATAGGGAAACAGGTAGAGAGTTCTCTACAGACAGCAATAGGGAAACAGGTAGAGAGTTCTCTACAGACAGCAATAGGGAAATAGGTAGAGAGTTCTCTACAGACAGCAATAGGGAAACAGGTAGAGAGTTCTCTAGCAGTTTAGGATTCAGCAAAGGAAGACAAAAGGATTAATTAAGAGGGGGGAAATAGAGTATGAGAGTAAGCTTTCAGGGAACATAAAAACTGACTGTAAAAGCTTCTATAGATATGTGAAGAGAAAAAGATTGGTGAAGTCAAGCGTAGGTCCCTTGCAGTCAGAATCAGGGGAATTTATAATGGGGAACAAAGAAATGGCTGACCAATTAAATACATACTTTGGTTCTTGATGCGCCATCAATTACTCAAAAAGACTGAGGTTAAGCGAGTAACAACCAGGCTTTTATTAACTAAAGAATGAAGGTCTAGTCTCGAGTGGTCGACCCGTCCAGAATACTAAGGGACTGGGAGGTAGTCACTTATATACCTGGAATAGTGGGAGGAGTCAGCCGAGGCATGTCCAGACCTGTACCTAGTGGAACACACATACACATACAGACAGGTATAACAGTGGTTTACCACAGTTCTGTCTTCACAAATAACCTCCCAGAGATGTCGGGGAACATAGGATCTAATGAGAGGGAGGAACTGAATGAAATCAGTATTTGTAGGGAAATGGTGTTGGGGAAATTGACGGGATTGAAGGCCGATAAATCCCCAGGGCCTGATAATCTACATCTTAGGGTACTTAAGGAAGTGGCCCTAGAAATAGTAAATGCATTGCTGGTCATCTTCCAAAATTCTATAGACTCTGGCGCAATTCCCATGGATTGGAGGGTAGCTAATGTAACCCCACTATTTAAAAAAGGTGGTAGAGAGAAAATGGGGAATTATGGACCGGTAAGCCTGACATCGGTAGTGGGGAAAATGCTAGAGTCCATTATAAAAGATGTAATAGCAGAGCACTTGGATCGGACAAAGTCAACATGGATTTACAAAAGGTAAATCGTGCTTGACTAATCTACTGGAATTTTTTGAGGATGCAACTGTTAAAATAGATAAGGGAGAACTAGTGGATGTGGTGTATTTGGACTTTCAGAAGGCTTTCGATAAGGGCCCGCATAAGAGATTAGCGTGTAAAGTTAAAGCACATGGGATTGGGGGTAAGGTACTGACTTGGCTAGAGAACTGGTTGGCAGACAGGAAGCAGAGTTGGAATAAACGGGTCTTTTTCCGAGTGGCAGACAGTGACTAGTGGGGTACCGCAGGGATCGGTGCTAGGACCCCAGCTATTCACAATATATATTAATGATCTAGACGAGGGAACTAGATGTAATATCTCCAAGTTTGCAGATGACACAAAGCTGGGTGGGCGTGTGTGCTGTGAGGAGGATGCCGAGAAACTCCAGTATGATTTGGACAGGTTGGGTGATTGGGCAGATGCATGGCAGATGCAGTATAATGTGGATAAATGCGAGGTTATCCACTTTGGTGGCAAAAACAGGAAGGCAGATTATTATCTGAACGGCAATAGATTGGGAGAAGGGGAAGTGCAACGAGACTTGGGTGTCCTTGTGCACCAGTCGCTGAAGGTAAGCATGTAGGTGCAGCAGGCGGTTAAGAAGGCAAATGGTATGCTGGCCTTCATAGTGAGAGGATGTCTTGCTGCAGTTGTACAGGGCCTTGGTGAGACCACACCTTGATAATTGTGTGCAGTTTTGGTCGCCTTATCTGAGGAAGGATGTTCTTACCATGGAGGGAGTGCAGCGAAGATTCACCAGACTGATACCTGGGATGGCAGGAATGACGTATGAGGAGAGATTTGGTCGATTGGGCTTATATTCGCTGGAGTTTAGAAGAATGAGAGGGGATCTCATCGAAACTTCTAAAATTCTAACAGGACTAGAGAGACTAGATGCAGGAAGGATGTTCCCGATGGTGGGGGAGTCCAGAACCAGGGGTCACAGTCTAAAGATAAGGGGCAAGCCATTTAGGACAGAGATGAGGAGGAATTTCTTCACCCAGGGAGTGGTGAACTTGTGGAATTCTCTACCACAAAAGGCAGTTGAGGCCAATTCATTAAATATATTCAAGAAGGAGTTAGATATATTTCTTAAGGCTAAAGGGATCAAGGGATATGGGGAGAAAGCAGGGACAGGGTACTGAATTTGGATGATCAGCCATGATCTCATTAAATGGCGGAGCAGGGGCCGAATGGCCTACTCCTGCTCCTATCTTCTATGTTTACAGGCAGCAATAGGGAAACAGGTAGAGAGTTCTCTACAGACAGCAATAGGGAAACAGGTAGAGAGTTCTCTACAGACAGCAATAGGGAAACAGGTAGAGAGTTCTCTACAGACAGCAATAGGGAAACAGGTCTGCACAAGTGAAGCATCTGCAATCATGCCTACTGTCACAGCAAGTGTATCTAGAGGCTGTGTACGTTTCCAGCAGAAGCTTTTCAAATAGAAGAATTAATCAGCGAAAAGAACAGTGATCCTTTATTGTGATTAGAATTAGTCCTAGAATACTTTAGACCTGTTTGAGCAGGAAGATATGGAGGACTCCAGCAGCACAACTTATATGCAAGATGTTGCCAGTCCAATTATTTAAATCAAGAATTTGCAAGTCAATGTTAAACTGAAGTTGATTTTAAAGAAAATGATTTTTAACCCAATGAGGAAAACTAGAGGGTTTACCAAAACATACTAAAAACTGGACCGGTTTTGTTTATCATTTTAAAATGAAAAAGGGCCACATCTGGTAGTGGGATAGGAACATAAAAACAGGAGGAGGCCATTCAGTCTCTCAAGCCTATTCCGCCATTCAATTAGACCATGGCTGATCTGTATCTTAACTCCATCTACCCGCCTTAGTCCCGTAACCCTGAATACCCTCGTCTAACAAAAATCTCAGTTTTGAAATGCTCAGTTGACCCCCAGCCTCAACAGCTTTTTGGGGGGGAGAGTTCCAGATTCCACTACCCTTGGTGTGAAGAAGTGCTTCCTGACATCACCCCTGAATGGCCTGGCTCTAATTTTAAGGTTCTGCCCCCTTGTTCTGGACTCTCCCACCAGAGGAAGTAGTTTCTCTCGATCTACCCTGTCAAATCCTTTAGTCATCTTAAACACTTCAATTAGATCATCCTGTAATCTTTTATATTGAATGGAATACAAGCCTATAACATGTGGAATTTCAATTAGTGACCAGAGATATGTTCTGATAGAAATCTGGCCTTTCCCAATACCAGGTTTAGCTCAATTCAAAGATCTTAAAGCAGACATATCAACCATAGACACAAGAGAATAGGCCCGGCAACAGGTATTTATATATCTCAAAAGCATGGGAGGCAATGGCCCACTGATCCACTTATTGCTGGGATGGCAAGGAAGGGGAAGTACAATGACATTTATGAATGCAACCATGAGATTGATTACAGTCAACAGATCCTCTTGGGATAGAACACTGTATTAAGAGGACACTCTCAAAGCCTCCTTGAAAAAGTGCAACATCCCCACCGACACCTGGGAATCCCTGGCCCAAGACCGTACAGAATGGAGAAGAAGCATCCGGGAAGGTGCCGAACACCTCGAGCCTCTTCGCCGGGAGCAAGCGGAAGCCAAGCGCAGGCAGTGCAAGGAGCGCACGTCAACCCAAGCACCCCACCCACCCGCCCCTTCAACCACCATCTGCCCCACCTGTGACAGAGACTGTAGGTCCCGCATTGGACTCATCAGTCACCTGCGAACTCATTTTTAGTGTGGAAGCAAGTCATCCTCGGTTCCGAGGGACTGCCTAAGAAGAAGAGGCACCAGTTCACAAATTTACAATAAGGTGTGATAGAAAGAGGTTGGAGATTAATATATGAGAGGGAGGATCGACTATCACAGTAATACACAGAATTACATCAAATTCTACCAGACAACAAGCTTTATTTTCTTTACAACCAGTCCAAAAGTGTGGAAGAGAGCTCACCTTCCCCATAGCTGGTTTCCTACAGTATGTTTACTCAGTGTGCCATGGAATGGGACAACTGGGTAGATCTCAATCTCAGCCTAAATTGATCCTAATTCACACTGGGGCTTCCTCCACAGTTAGTTGCTTCCCAATGGGCATCTTTGCCCGTTTCCGATCACAATGAGCCTTTTTACAGTGTTGAAACCTCGCTCTCTGTAGGCTAACTATCTGCCAAATGGTGGCTTTAGGCAATGGATGCCAATGAATCCAAGGGAATGATGGAATCTTCGCACAAGACCTGCGAACCATTCTAAAAGTAAGTTGCACTATTTATCAGGCATTCTGTGACATGCTGGTGGCAGAACTGTCTTCCTCACCATGCTCGCTGTGTGCATGTGTTTTCCTTGGATGAACCACTGTTTTCACATGCAAGGGCAACACAAAATTCATCAGGTACTTTGCATACTATCGTCACCTGAAATCCACCCCTTCCTCCTCTCCACAGAAAAATTCCCTTCTATCCTGTTCCCTCCCACAGAAATGATTGTCCATTCATGGATGGCAATCAAAGGCCTAGAAATTGGGTATAGCCCCGCTTGAGGCGTTAGAACTGGCGATGCGCAAAGTTTATAGCCAGATGAGACTTATCGGCGCCTGGCGCGATATTGGGTTGCATCGCCCCCCAAAGGGGATTGAGGCGCTAAATCAGCCGTTGCACGGTGCTCTTAAGGCGCAAAAGGTCAGGCGCTACTCAATATCGACGCGGACGGGCGCAGCGCAGGTGAACTCAATTACGGGAAAGCACGAGACCTACAGGCGCCGGCCGGCTCTTAAAGGGGTGGGTCAGTCAGACTGAGCTTCAACACCCAACGCTCTGCAGGCCTCAGATTCGGCGCTCGCCCTTGTCTGGCGGTACAAGGTTGACCATTATGGAGAAGGTTAGGCAGAGAGCAGAGCGCTTCAGCACTGAGGCTCTGGACCACTTGGTGGCTGCAGTTGAACACCGTTGGGAGGTCCTGTACCCGGATAATGGCAAGAGGCCAAATCAGAAGGCTTACCGACGATCTTGGAGGGAGGTTGCTGTGAGGGTGAACTCCAGCAGCATGGCGACCAGGACCCCTGTTCAGTGCAGGAAGAAATTCAACGACCTCACACGGATCGTTAGGGTGAGTGATGGTTTACCAAACTTGTGCTTCCCTCCATCTGCAGCTGACTTCGGGCACCCTGCTGCAATGATGCGCCAATGGCCATCTGTCAGTATGCACCCATGGCCCTTTCTGGGCACACACATGGACAGATGTCTCAAGGCCTCATGTAAGGGCTCTTGCACCATGGGGGGCATGCGAGGAGGTCTCAAGGCCTCATGTAAGGGCTCTTGCACAATGGGGGGATGCGATGATGTCTCAAGGCCTCATGTAACAGAACCTCCCCTTCTTTCCCCTGCAGTCCAAGATGGCGCAGATTAGAAAGGAGCAGCGTCGAACTGGTGGCGGACCTGCACAAGTGGTCACTCTAACGGATCTGGAGGAGAGAGTGCACCAGATACTTGGAGGACGTCTGTCTGGTCCAGTCACCACTGCATCTGCCGACCCCATTACCGACAGCGAGGGTAAGACTCTCACCTTTTCCACCTGTTGCCTTCCACTTGGTCCCCCCGCCAGCATGCATCCTCAGTCTGCAGCCATGTCAGAGCCTTGCCGCAATCTGGCATGCCTTTCAGCAAACCTGTCCTTCTGCTAAAGCCACTCTTCCACCTCCCACTTTCAGATGAAGCAGCACCAACTCGGGCTCAACGCGCTGAAGCTGCCAGTGCCAGTGCCACCGGAGGCGAGGACCAGGAGGAATCCGGGGAGCTGAGACATCTGCAGACTGGGGATAGTAGTCCCCTGGAGGGGAGGGGGGGGTGGCTCTGAGCATGCACCAGTTGCCGGACCAAGCGGCATGGAGCAACGCAGGGGGGCTAGGCAAGTTCGGCCACCGTCTCCCCGCAGGGCAAGGCAGGTCGTCATGACTGCTGCACAGAGTGCAGATGAGGTCCGTCGCCTGGCAGAGATGAGCAAACAGGCCCGGGTCAGACACACGGAGCTGATGGCTGCAGTGGAGAAGATGCCTGAGTCAATAGATTCATTGGCTAGGAGTATGCTGGACTTCGGGGCAACAATGGAGAGGACTCTGCAGGGCTTTGGCGCAACAATGGAGAGGACTCTCCAGGTGTTCGGGGAAAAAATGGACAGGTCTATCCAGGGCTTCGGGGCCACAATGGACAGGACTATCCAGGGCTTCGGCCCAACAATGGAGAGGGCTGTCCATGGCTTTGAGTCGGCAATGGAAAGGACTGTTCAGGGCTTCGGACAATCCCTGGAAAGGTCTGTGCAGGGCTTGTCCGAGGCAGTGGAGCGGTCGGCTCCTGCCTTATCCGAAGCCATGGGAAGAACTGTCCAGGCCTTCTCTGAAGCACTGGCACCTGGCACACAGGTCCTCACTGTTGCCACGCAGTCACTTGCTGGGCTCCTCCACAGCCAGATTGACGCAACGCGATGTCTCACTGCAGCCACCCTCTCTGCATCAGATAGGATCACCCCGGGCCCTTCCACTCCCGTACAAGGCCAGGAATCAGTGGAGCCTGCGATTGTGGCGGATGAGCCGAGCCGCTCCCCTCAGATGGCCAGTGTGTCATCCGACCATGGTGCAGGTGTCCTCTCTCGTCAGGAGACCATTGCACATGCCAGCGCTGGGACGCCTGCATTGCAGCTGGCACCACCTGCAGCCCACACTGCTTCCAGCCATACTCAAAGCAAGCATCCTGCGTCCACACCCTCCAAGCCCAGAGGTCGGCCAGGCCGTACCTCAGGGGCTTCTGCGCATCCAGACAGTCAGCAAGCGTCCCCCAGCCTTGAGCCCGCCACTGGGGTGCAATTACGTAGGAGAAGCAGGGAGGGAAGGGGCCGGGCACGTAAGAGAAGTCGTTCTCCCTCAAGGGGCCAGTTGTAGAGGGAGGTGCTGAGACGTTTGTTTGTCCAAATTCAAGGACACCCTCAGCTGCTGTTATAGTTGCAGATTTTTGTTGAGTTTTGCGGCTTGGCTGAACAGGTCACATTTATTTTGGAAGTTATGGTTTCTGCTCACTTTACGTTGTTTAGCTGTAATGAAAGACTTTTGTGTCAATAAACAGAAGTTTCAATGTTGCTTGGTGCATGTGACTACTTTCAGTGATGCTGGCATGCAGAGGCCCTCAAACATCCAAAGTGCGCATGAGGTAAGACTCTCATCATTCCGCCACAGGGGTGTCGAGACGAGTCCAGAGGAGCCTCTGACGTATGGACCTTCCACTTTCAGCAGCCCTTCCATCTTCCTCCTCCTCCGCCTGCTCTTCCTCCTCCTCCTCATACTCCTCCTCCTCCGCCTGCTTGTGCAGGGTCCGAGGGAAGGTAATGAATGGACGCGTTCGCCTATAAAGGGCATCTGTCACTTGCCGGATGCAACAGCGGACTGCAGCCTGAGCGTCAGTCGCATTGTCCCCAATGGCTGACTGAAAGGATCCGTTGGCATAAAAATGGAGGCCATCAGTCAGTGTAGCCATCACGGACAGAGAGGTTCTGCAGCGTTCACGCGGCTGCAGATCCTGACCAAGCAGGTGGCACAGATCAGTAACAATGTCCCTCCAGATTCGGAGCCTTCGCTAACACTGCTCCTCCGAAATGTCAAGGCTTGTCACCTGCTGCCTAAAGACCCTCGCAGCATCCTGTCGGATTGGCCGACCTCGATTGCCCCTCCTCCTTCTGGCCAATCCCTGCCCTCTCTCCCGCCGTCTCTCTGCCCCTTTACAGTGTTGGGCGATGAGGCCGTCACCCTCCGAACAAGCTCCCATTCCGATGCCAGTTGGTCAATAGGCTTTTAGGTGTAGTGCTGCAAGTGCTTCGGACACGGTTGAGGGTCCCAAGTACTGTGAAGCTCAAATCCCAGAACTCCGCTCCACATTAGCTCGCCAACTCTCTCTAGCAGCGATCGCAATGAGCAGGCCAAGTGGCAGAAGATTCTGCACTAGAGCTGTCCCCTTTAAATAGCGCCGCCCTACTCCGAGAAGGGCCTGTTAGCCCTCCCTCGAACTGTCACTAATAGCGCTGGGCGCTAAGGCTCCGGGCGCCACCCAATATACGCTCAGGCGCTCCTAAAAGGCGTTGCACACTGAAATGACGTCATGAGCTGCTTGCGCTCGCGGGCGCGCGCAAACACTTAGCGCAGGCGCTAAATGTATAGTCAATTTCTGAGTCGGCGCTATCTTCATAGCGTCCGCCCCAACATAGGGCTTCGCCCCAATTCTAGGTCTCTTTAGGCGCTCAGCGCCGGCGCTACCAACCCAATTTCTAGGCCAAAGTGTTTTGGCCTGTCCCAGCAGAAATACAAGTACGTTTATCCCACTAAATTAGCCCACTTTCTAAACCGCAGTGTAATGAGATTGCTCCAATATCATTTCTAAAAGTGCAACTGTTTCAAACTGGAATAGGCAGGTGTTACATAGGGGGTGATGTTGCCAATGGGGAGCTTTTGGAGGCGGGACTCCCACTTGTCGGGCTTTAGTCCCACCTCCATCGATTTGTGGCCAACCCACGCTATTTTCCCTTGATTGACCTTGTTAAGCCCGCCCAGCGGGCTTAGCAGGCCAATTAAGGGAAAGCCGGTTGCAGAGAACGTCAATGTATGACGTTTCATCTGCCAAAAATTTTTGACAGTTGAATTGTCATCGTTTGACAGCTCTGTAAAGCTGTCAAACGGTGACATTCTTCTGCCATTTTCCCGGCAGTCCCGCCTCCATACCTGCCTCCCCAGGGCTGACAAGATCGCGCCCATAGTGCTTACAGCTCAGAAACAGGCCCTTTGGCCCAACAGGTCCAAACCGGTGTTTATGCTCCACTCGAGCCTCCTCCCACCCTCTTCATCGAACCCCATCAACATCTTCTATTCCTTTCTCCCTCATGTGTTGATCTAACTTCCCCTTAAATGCAGCTGTGCTATTCACCTCAACTACTCCTTGTGGTAGCCTGTTCTCCCACCTCAAGTAATTCAGCACTTGACTCCCAGCTGATGCATTTTACAATCACATCAAGCATTTTTTGCACTTCTGTGGCTGAGGGATAAAACCACAGGATGAGTATGAGTTATCGATTTGCTGACGCTTGATGTTGTGTCATTCAGTTGGTCAAATGTGGATAGTTTTTGAGTATCATAGGATAGGCCATCATATGGCGATAAGCTCTCCTGTTTCAGTGGTGGGGCTTGGTAGGGGGTGAGGGGGGAGAAAGAATACTTAGAGTATCCAACTCTCAGAGTTCAAAGTGCCCATTCTGTCAGGTAATCGGGGAGTAGCACCGATAGCGGAGGTCTGTGACCCATACTATCCAACTCAGTCAGCTGAAGAAGATAGCAGGGCAAAAAGAGAGGCAAAATAAATAAAACACATACCGAAGTAATACAATTTATCAAAATCTCTATCATCTTAAAAAGAACACACCGCAAATGGTCTTCAGGACTTAAAAACGCGTCAATGCAAGAAACACATGAAGTTGTTATTTATGTAAGTAAAAGTTGTTCATATATCCATTCAACTCACTCCTTGTTCAGTTGTTGTTTCAATAATGTTAGCTGGCATCATCCCAGGACCACACAGTTATACAGCACAGAAGGAGGCCATTCGGCCCATCGTGCCTGTGCCGGCTCTTTGAAAGAGCTCTCCAATTAGTCCCACTCCCCTGTTCTTTCCCCATAGCCCTGCACATTTTTCCTTTTTAAGTATTTATCCAATTCCCTTTTGAAGGTTACAATTGAATCTGCTTCCACTGCCCTTTCAGGCAGCGCATTCCAGATCACAACAACTCGCTGCGTAAAAAAAATTCTCCTCATCTCCCATCTGGTTCCTTTACCAATTACGTTAAACTGATGTCCTCTGGTTACCGACCCTCCTGCCCTTGGAAAAGTTTTTCTCCCTATGTACTCTTATCCAAACCTCACCTAATTGTGAACACATAGACCAGAAGCTGTGGCTAAAATTCCTTCTGCTTCATTAGGAATGAGGGAAATATTACATTTTGTATCAGTATTATTCATGAATAAAGCTGTCTTTCAGTGCTGGGAGATTATGCCAGGAGTTTGCTGATGTTGACTATTTTACCACATATTTGGAGAATTCCAAACAGAAACATGGTGGCCACATCTGGTACCAGCCCTGTACTAAGGTACAGCCCCTGTAGCTCGACAGTGGTCACAGAATGGAGATGGCCAGTGTAATGAATCATAAATATAGATATACATCATGGGAGTCCCCGGAGCCGCTCTGATCAACTTTAGGTACAGGATGCTAGTGAGAAAAGAAGTTAGACTTTCAAAACAACACATGTGCGTGAAAGGTAGCAGAGTGAAGGACCAAAATCAAATTCAAAAGCAAACAATAATTACAATAAAGGACAGATTTCACTTAAGCGGTGAGGATTGCCAAGGATTTCTGATAAACCTATAATTCACAGTTCAGAACATCTCCCGTCCATGGTTTGATAAATTGGCCTCAAGAAATGCAGTGGCCCAAATATTTTTGGAAGTATTTTTGGGCTTACACACCTAAGGGGACCTCAAGTCCAGTGGTCTGGCGAAAGGAAGACAGATATGCATAAATAGCCAATGCAGAAGCAGGACAGCCAGCTGTGTGGCAACAAAGAGGACATTGTCCCTTGGAACATCAATAGGATCTCTGCCCCGAGACAGGTCACTCTGAGCAAGTGTAACCTGCGTATTACAAAATGTTCTGCGCATGGGACCATCTCTCCAATTCTGCTCGAGACGGTTCAGTGCTGCCAAGTGTAAGCAGTTCATTTTTGCCGACACTGTGATACAGAGATCATATACCATGCATTCGGAAGCTGAAATGGAGAACAACAATACAGGGAACTCTTTGGTATCCGGCACCGACGGGACCGGCGTGTTGCCACTTGATTAAAAATTCCGGATGACGGAGAGGGTTATCTACCGAGGCTATTTTTAACAAACAAAAATTTTAAAAAATCAAGAAATGTGCAGTATACAGTAATTGGGTACTCCCGGCAGCGCGGGAGAGTCAGGCTCCTGTTATTGAGGTGTTCGGACTTCCGACAGCGCCAAGAAGCCGAGTAGTGGCAATTTGGAGAACTACCCCCACTGACTAAATCGGCCACCGCGGGAGACTCGGACTCGGCAACATTTCCGATTATTGAGGTGTTGTTTTCGGAGTGAGAATTTTGCTGGTTAATAGAGAATTCTGGATATTTAGGTGCCGTATAAACGAGAGTTTCATGTACTTGCATTTATACAGCGCCTTGAACCTCGTAAAACATCCCAAGGTGCTTCACAGGAGCCTTATCAGAGAGGAGGGAGTAAACCGATCGTCAAAACAACATTGAAATAACTGGAAACCTGACGTCCTGTCTCTGCCAAGCTGCCCAGATCCAGAAACAAATCCTTTCAAAATGAATTGTTGTTCATCAGCTGTCGGTACTTTCAACCTTTAATCAAACTAATGGCGCACAGCAACTAAAAACCATCAGCCGTGCTACAGAAAGGAACGGCTTTGCATTAACCAGGTTTTAGAAATCATATCGGACAAATTTGTTCGTTTTGCCGCGGGCTGTGACTAAAACCCAGCTAGACAGACAAACCTTGGTGTTAACAGGGCTCTGCTGAAATTGTGTTCACTACCTTACTGTGTCTAAGTGTCCACTTTTTGGACGCGGGCAAATTCAAGCCCGCAGAAATCAAATAAAACCCGAAATAACACAACCGCACTAACGCCAGCTTAGCGAACTGAACTGAACTGAGAGGCAGGACAGAGTTGGACGCAGGATGTCCTCTTGGAGGAATGGCCCCAATACTCTGGACGCAGAGGGATCTTACCCCAGTAATACACAACTCGGTAGCAGGAGGCCAGAGAGTGTTGGAAGCTGTCTTGATCCTCTTTGTCCGTGTTATGACTGTAAGCAGCTCGGACGCGGTGCCCATTCTGGAAGAGCTCTCCCACGGATCTCTTGCGTCTCCTGGTGCCTTGGACGGTCTCGGTCCGTGTAGATCCATTTGGGGCCCGATAGACTAACAGTTTAGTTGGAATCATGATTCCTGACGTTTCACCAGTTGATTGCAAAGAGCTGCAGTGTGTCTCGTCCCAGCCACTCTTGCAGATACCTCAACATTTCAAAGTAAGCACACAGTTCCTGAAGTTTAATGGTGCTAATTCACTTCCTTTGTGCTTTCAACTCTGTTTCCTCTAATACTGATTACTACAGTGCTTCCACGTCCATTGAACCTGATCAACAAAACAGTCGTCACAAAGAAAAAAGAACTTGCGTTTATAGAACTCCTTTCATGACCTCAGGACATCCCAAAGTGCTTTACAGCTAACGAAGGACTTTTGAAGTGTAGTCACTGTTGTAATGTAGGAAACGTAATTCCAGCCCTCCTGGAACTCTGGGATGCTTTCTATCACCAGGTGACAAAAAACCTAATCCTTGCACTCTGTGCCCACAGTACTGCGGATCCAGGTAACACACTTGTCCATGCAGAGCACACTTCAGATACAGACAGTGGTGCTCAGTGAGGAACAAACCAAAACAAACGCGGGACAATGAGATGCAGGGACCTCCCACAGCTGCAGTTCTGATCCTTGATGGAGCAAAGCTTTAAAAGCCATTTTCCATCAGGATATTACAACATAAGCTCCTTTTCGATTCACCCAGGGGGATTCTCCCCTTGGCTGTTGAGAACAGACCTGCGGCTTCTGCAGCATGCCATTCCCATCTACAGCTGGAGCCCCACGCAGAAATTGCACCTTGCTGCTCTACACTATTTACACCAAGTCCTCAGCAGATGCTGCCCGGCTTGGTTTTCCGTGTGTACCTGCAGCGACGTGAGCGCTACCAGTCCTTATTTGCACTCAACTGAGTAAAGAAGGGAGAGCTCTTGCAATCATCCAACTCTTCAGGGATTTAGAACAGCCTAAATGAAAAAAAAAATAATCCTAATTTAATCACAACTCCACAGACCTGATGCTGCGCTCGGCTTACTTGGGCACCTGCCCTAAAGGCACGTAGCAGAATGCAGATAATGAAAGACTATTTTAAGTAGCCTCTTGCAAACAGCTGTCGGATTTAATTTGCAGAGTGACACATTTCTTGTGTAATTACACATCAGTTACCATTTTAAAAATTAATGAACCCGATACAGTCTTTAAATGCTTTCTATCGGTGTAACTACAGAGCGACAAGTAATGATCTGGGTCTAGAAAAATCACTGGCTTTTTCAAACACTGCTTTGCACAATGTTAATGCTAACAGTTCCTCCAAATAAAGAAAGACTTGCATTTCTATAGCACCTTTCATGACAACCGAATGTCCCAAAGTGCTTTACAGCTGATTAAATACTTTCTGAAGTGCAGTCACTGTTGTAATGTAGGAAAAGCAGCAGCCAATATGCGCACAGCAAGCTCCCACAAACAGCAATGTGATAAATGACTAGATGATCGTTTTAGTGATGTTGATTGAGGGATAAATATTGGCCCAGGACACCGGGGAAAACTCACCCTGCTCTTTTTCGAAATAGTGCCATGGGATTTTTACGCCTACCTGAAAGAGTAGACAGTTTAATGCCTCATCCGAAAGACGGCACCTCTGACAGTGCAGCACTCCCTCAGCATTTCAAGTGTCAGCCTAGCTTTTGTGCTCAAGTCTCTGGAGCGGGACTTGAACCCACAACCTTCTGACCCAGAGGCGAGGGTGCTACCCACTGAGCCACTGGCTGACAATTTTCTAAAAGTTGAGTATGAGTGAAAACACTCTCACTGAACAAGAGAAAAAGGAGAGGAGAGTAAGAGGTGGGCAAAAGCTGACAAAGCTCTACCGACAACACCCGGACTGAACGGCATCACATGCCGTCATCAGAGGAGAAAACCGATTTGCACTGTGAGTGAGAAGACATCGGCCATTTATTGAACAGGATTTTACTTACATTTATTTTGGATGCAAGAGTGTTCGTGAAAGAGGACAGAGTATTGCCCACCTGTATAAACATTTACATTCTGAAAAAATCACTTTCTGAACCTCCCCCTGGAAAATCCTGCTCATGGAGGATTCATCAAATGGTGCCAATATTGTATACCTCTTCAATTCTTCTGTGGGTAGACTCTCTCTTTGAAAGATATCCAAAACATTTTCCAAAATGTAAGAATTTTTATGTTTTAAGTCAAAGTGCTGAAAGTACAACAAACAAGCCCAAGCACAAATTTCAATTCAATTTCAATTTTATTTGTCACATAACCAAATACAAGTGAAATCCAGTCAGTGAAATGCTTTTTTCTTAATGAGCCGAGCACACCAAGCAGCAAAGGGCACTTAGCTGCCTGGTACGCACAGAGCCCGCAAGGACGGCAGCCATCTTCATCGGCGCCATCACAATAGGGTCCGCTCTCGCCTCGCTCGCCTTTCCCGCACTCCTGCCCGACAATCTTCAGCCGCCGTGGTACCGACGTCCCGGGGCCTGCTTCTCCCTGGCTCTCCTTCCACCCGGTCTGACCTCCGAGCCTCCCGCGGTGTCCGACCTTCCAGGGCCTGCTTTTCCCGCCCTCGGTCCGCTGGCCGCCTCCCCTCCTACCGGTTCGACCTCCGAGCCTCCCGCCGAGGAGCTGCTGGCCGCCGTGCTACAGCGGGTCGTCGTGGCCTCCATCGCTGCTTCTGCTGCCTCCCCGCTGACTCGCCGAACTCATCAGCGCCGATGCACAGCGTCTGTAGCGGGAGTGGGCCGACCGACTCAGGGAGAGCGCTTACCCTGCGACCGCCACAGACGCCATTTTGCACATTTGCACAAATGTGATCACGTTGAGCAACTGAATACTTTGTAATTTAGAAGCCCAGGGGCTTTAGCAGTTATGGAAAGAAGGGGCTTTAAATCTTAGGTTTGCCAATCAATGCCCCCTCTAATTTTGTTTGGTGCTGCACGGGCCGTTCATGATACTGCGCCTGCGCTGTTTCTGTATTGAAATTCCCGGCTGTGCGGGTTCCCTGGAGCGCGGCTGCACAGCTTACAGCGAACATCGTTGCCAATCCTCCAGGCTTGTCCTGGAGTTTTCGGCGATGAAAGATCAATCCCCTGGACACTGCTGTGAGCAACCCGGGACAAAAATCGTAGAGGCATTCAAAAATGTGGGGTTTTTTTTCATTTTATTAGTTATTAAAATATTGGAGATGGGGAGAAAAAGGCTGTTTGACTGGGCGGGGCAGTTGGCAGTAGGCGGTCATGTGATGAAGCCTCCAGGAATATGTCCAACCAGAGGTGGCGACCGTATCAGACCTGTGATTCCACATCGGACATGGCTGGGAGGAGATGCAGTGCAGGAAGCATGGCTGAGGTACAACTCAAGTTAGCAGTCTGTCCTCCTGTTGCTCTTTTCTTTAAAGTTGGGATTAAGAGGATGTTTGATGTGGCGTTTACAATTGACAATCAATTGTCTGTGTGAGTGCTTTTCTGTTGCAATAATGCTCCTTAAGATTTACTTTAGAAATGGTAAAGGTAGGGCCTCCTGGTGATGCATGTGGGGAAGGCAGCGAGTAGATAGCGACAGGCCAGGAATTTCCCAGGTTTGATCCACAGGAGAGAATTTTAACGCCAAAATACGGGTGGGTTTGGGTCGGGTGGGATGTTAAAATGTTAAAAATTTCAAACCCGAACCCAACAGGCCTTGAACACGCCCACTTCCGGTTTGGACAGAGGGGCGGGCAATCAACCCGCTCCCGGGAGGCTCATATAAATATTTTAATGATGCTGCGAGCCTCACGTTTTTTTCTCCATTTTAGGTTTAACCCCGACTGTCCGGGTTTTCCGGGCCTCGGGAAACCCGGCAGCTAAAGGGAGGCGAGGACTGCTGGGTTACAGCAGGTCTGTGCCTTTCCAGCACTGCTTGTGGGCCAGGAGGAGCAGGAGTGCTTCCCCTCCCGGCCCACTAAGCTTACCTGCGAACCACTCCCACAGTCAGCCTTCCCTGCCACCACCCACCCCTCGCCCCGCGATCGCAGCCGCCCCCCAACCCTCGAGCCGCGATCTCCTATCAACCCGACCTTTCATATCCCCCCCCCCGGTCTTTCCGATCCCTCTCTCCCTCCTCTGCGCTCCCCGGCTGCAGCCTCCGATCTCGGCTCTGGCTCCTCCTATCTCCCTACCCCACCCTTTCTGATCGCCCCCCGTTCTCCCGCCCCCCCCCCCCCCGGCCGCCAGTCTTCTGGCTTTCTGAAGGCAAAGCAGCCCCACCGGCTCCCTCCCCAGAAATATTGGGGCCACCGTCTGTGGTGGGTTCGCTGATCTTGGTCAGGGCTGCAGTAGAGCTGTTGGAATTGACCACGGCACTTTTGATTACTGTCCAGCGAGGCTTGCTGGAAAATGCAAATCTGTAGACACCAGATGAGGAGAAGATTAGGAAGAAATGGTGAGGGTCTCAGGAGGTGTTATTCTTCATGTCTGTTCAAACTAATGAGACACTATGATGCGACATGGTGAGAATTTTAATCAAGTTTGTACAATCAAATTCTTACCCTTTGTAGAAGGAGGAAATGGTTGAGTTACTTAAACTGACATGATGCTTCATAAAAAACCCTATCGCTGTCCACACAGCATTGAAAGGCGCGGGACTCCACGTGACATCTGGGCTGCATACACCAAGCACCAGGGCATAAGGACTCCAAACTTGAGTGACTTTGGTGACAGGAATGTATCGAGCGACACATTAATTTGATTCAAATCTACAACCTGCTTTCTTCTGCGTAATGTTCGAGAACCGATTCCCCTATTGGGAGTATTTGATGGATTTCCCGTCGAAATAAATGGTTGATTCACCAGAATGGGTTTAAAATCCACAGCTCTGAAATCCCAGATTTGAAGTTATGTAAACCTGGACGAGATAATGTGACGCACATCAGCTCGGCGGCTTATGTTCAGACAGCTGTGATATTCCAAACATTAGCACACGATGGCTGTTGCTATGAAATGGCCCTCAAGCCCGAGCACGGAAAAGCAGCTCAAAGCCAGACTGAGGCAAAAAGAGCAGACAAAGTGACATGAATCAACTGAGCGGCCTGCGGGTGGCGCTGTTCAGGGAGAGTCTAAATACTCGGGCACGGGCCCAGCTTGCACAGGACATTCTTAACAGGAACTAGTGAAGGACACAACTAGACCTCCATGTTGTAAAACAGTTGATTAAAGCTTTGTCTAACGCTTGGACCAAGTGCCTAGTAGTTTTCTTACGTCACAAAGAATGTTTTAAATACCCGATTTACAACTCAGGGCTGATGGGGTGTGCGGCAGATGGGGAAAGCGCACTTGGACCAGCGGAGGGCGGGAAATTAATAAATTAAAGCTAAACCCGTGAGCCCGGGGCAGGCTGGGGGGATGGAGATCGCCATTAAACCATCACAAACGCTCACCGCCAATGTTCCCTGTAATTCGTTTGGACCCTGCGCGGCCCCTTTAAGGTTGCGGGCCATTTGAAATACCGCACGCACGTGCTTTTTACATGGGAAAGCCGGCTGCGCGGGTTCCCTGGAGCGCTACGCAACCGCGCAGCTTAAAGGGAACATTGTTCACCGCCATGGCCCCCCTTGGCATGAAGTCCAGGTTATTTTTTAACTTCTGAGCCTCGAGTAAAGAGTTCTGCTCTGCCTCCTGCCCGAAACCGGAGCGCGTGACGCAATAGCTGGCGGCCGGGAGTGAGGCCGGGAGCGGGACACCGCTGGGGACCGAAGGAGACGGTAAGTAACGCGTGCCCGAGACGCTTCCGGCCCGATTCCATTTGCCGCGGCTCGGTGACTCAAGCAGTGGCATTTCGGAGCGAAAGCAACACTGGGGTCTGAATTACATCATTTCAACCCCACATTTTGGTATTCACGAGGCCCCTGACTGTGGTGGCTGGCCTCCATGTTCCCCAAAATACACAGGAGTGAAAATTGGGGGGAGGCGTAAACGGTGCAGCACCACAGCAGGTTCTGCCCGGGAACCATTTTAACCCCGCACTGCCCGCACTGTTTACGCCAGGCGAGCAGGGTAAAAACCCGGGCTCAAGTC